>NC_059074.1:21930424-22232102 GCF_020497125.1 Mauremys mutica
GTGAAAACCAAGGGAGGAGAAACTGGTTCTGTAATTGGCAAGCCATTCACAGTCTTTGTTTAGTCCTAAGCTGATGGTGTTAAATTTGCAGATGAACTGGAGCTCAGCAGTTTCTCTTTGAAGTCTGGTCCTAAAGTTTTTTTGCTGTAGGATGGCCACCTTAAAATCTGCTATTGTGTGGCCAGGGAGGTTGAAGTGTTCTCCTATAGGTTTTTGTATATTGCCATTCCTAATGTCTGATTTGTGTCCATTTATCCTTTTCCTTAGAGACTGTCCAGTTTGGCCGATGTACATAGCAGAGGGGCATTGTTGGCATATGATGGCATATATTACATTGGTGGACGTGCAGGTGAATGAACCGGTGATGGTGTGGCTGATCTGGTTAGGTCCTGTGATGGTGTTGCTGGTGTAGATATGTGGGCAGAGTTGGCATCGAGGTTTGTTGCATGGGTTGGTTCCTGAGCTAGAGTTACTATGGTGCGGTGTGCAGTTCTTGGTGAGAATATGCTTCAGGTTGGCAGGTTGTCTGTGGGCGAGGACTGGCCTGCCACCCAAGGCCTGTGAAAGTGTGGGATCATTGTCCAGGATGGGTTGTAGATCCCTGATGATGCATTGGAGGGGTTTGAGCTGGGGACTGTATGTGATGGCCAGTGGAGTCCTGTTGGTTTCTTTCTTGGGTTTGTCTTGCAGTAGGAGGCTTCTGGGTACACATCTGGCTCTGTTGATCTGTTTCCTTATTTCCTCGTGTGGGTACTGTAGTCTTGAGAATGCTTGGTGGAGATTTTCTAGGTGTTGGTCTCTGTCTGCGGGGTTAGAGCAGATACGGTTGTACCTCAGTGCTTGGCTGTAGACAATGGATCTTGTGGTGTGCCCGGGATAGAAGCTGGAGGCATGAAGGTAGGCATAGCGGTCGGTAGGTTTTCGGTATAGGGTGGTGTTAATGTGACCACCACTTATTTGCACCGTGGTGTCTAGGAAGTGGACCTCCCGTGTAGATAGGTCCAGGCTGAGGTTGATGGAGGGGTGGAAGCTGTTGAAATCATGGTGGAATTTTTCCAGAGTCTCCTTCCCATGGGTCCAGATGATGAAGATATCATCAATGTAGCGTAGGTAGAGAAGGGGCTTGAGTGGACGGGAGCTGAGGAAGCATTGTTCCAGGTCGGCCATAAAAATATTGGCATATTGGAGAGTGATCAGTTAAGGTGAGCTGTTGTCAGCAGGAGAGAAAAATAACTGTTTGTAGTGGTAATGAAAATGGCCCATTTCCAGCACTTGACAAGGAGATATAAGGAACTGAGAGGGGAGATAAGCATGGGGAAATAGTTTTACTTTGTGTAATGGCCCATCCACTCCCAATCTTTATTCAAACCTAATTTAACGGTGTCCAATTTGCAAATTAATTCCAATTCAACAGTCTCTCAGAGTCTGTTTTTGAAGTTTTTTTGTTGTAATATTGCGACTTTTAGGTCTGTAATCGAGTGGCCAGGGAGGTTGAAGTGTTCTCCAACTGGTTTTTGAATGTTATAATTCTTGACGTCTGATTTGTGTCCATTTATTATTTTACGTAGAGACTGTTCGGTTTGGCCAATGTACATGGCAGAGGGGCACTACTGGCACATGATGGCATGTATACTTTTCATAGTGTGTTACACATCTCCCTCTATCCCCGTTGTACACACTCTGCTAGGGGACTTAGGCTTTTACTTCAAGAGGTAGAGACTTATGCTCTTAACTTTGGAGTTTCTGGGTTCCATTCCTGGTGATGGCCAAGATCATGGTCTTTCCAGTTCCACTCAACCCATCGAGAGAGGGGATATCTACAGCACAACTGTAAATCTTCCTTTAAAAGAGTGCCTCTGGGCTAGTACATGTAGTAACAGATGCAGATACACCTACCATCCTATACTTTTAACACTGGTTAAAGAGCATCCAGTGTTTCATAGAAAACATTGGAAAATAGTCCATTAGAAATAACCTTTCTGACACCACATTACTTTTGGATTATTTTCCTTTTAAGGGACATTTTGTACGAACATGAAGGTCTTTGTGGTTTAGGAGTTCATTTGGTTCTATTGCTCATTTCCCACCTGAAGATATAGTCCTATTTTTAACACCACCAGCCTCCCTAGAGAAACTTTTTTTTTTAACGTCATACAGGATGATATGATTTCAACTGAGGGTAAACAGCAGATGGAATGCTAACCAACAAAGATCCTGATTGCAGGAAAATATTTTCCTGTATTTCTCAAAATCATGCCACCTATTAAAAGTGATACTTCCAAAGTTTTCCATGAGGCATCAATGTGAACATGAGTCACTTCTTGCATAATAACAAATTCCACTATATTATAGTGACAGTGTCTGACTTCCACCCAATACAAGCATAGCACAGAAGAAGGATATTCTTAGAAAAGAAAACCAAAACAAAGCTGTATCTGCCTTCCATTCTCTGCCATACTGAATTCTTACCAAGTTTCTTGCTCACATTTCTCTGTGTGTGTGTGTGTGTCGGGAGTGGGGTGTCCTGTATATTGCTGAAATAATTCTTTGCGTAATTCAGCTAGTCTTTTATTTACAGAATTACAGGAATTATAGGATAGGATAGGACCTGTTGGGTATCTTTGTTCCAATGCACAGCATGTTTGTGTAGCATTTTCACAGATTGCCTTTTTTGTGGCTGCCCATAGTTACAGCTAAAGTATTTAAGTGCCTCATCCTCATCTCTAATTTGGATAAGAATTTCTTGATTCTGTAGGATGCAGCTTCCAGTTAATTTTAGAACTAGGTTGATTCAAGCACCTTCCAACTTCATGAAAAACAATCACTTCAGTGGAGAGATCCTATCAATCATAGTAAGATTTTCATGCTTCTTTAGCTAGCTTGTAATTAAAGGCAGCTAAAAATATGCATGAATGGCAAGTTTATTTATTTTTATATAGCTCACCTCCTTCACAGGGAAAACACAAGTCCCATCAATCAAACAGTTGGTAACTGAAGTCATTATAACAAAAATTAAGGCAATTATATATGAATGAATATTAATGAAGCTACCAGTCAAAATCAGGGTCAGTTCCTAACATTGAATACAAATGTAGAGCACTCCTCTCGCCAATTTAATCTTTTGTAAAATAACCAGTAAAGAAAAGGACACACCTTTTGTATTAAACTAACATACTGAGATCATAGTTTTAATGACGTTAATAGCACTTTTCTGTGGCATGGTGCAGAGTGATGTGTTAATTAACATTGTTCTGCAGCAAAATGACTTCCAGTAGCCACTGTGTCTATTACCAAAAGGGATAATAATGGTGTAGCATAAGGAATAGCTCAATGAATGAGACCAGACTGTTTTAAAATCCTACGCTCATGCAACCAGAGCCTTCCCACACCAATTCCTGTCCCCCCATAACAAGAACACTTTCCATTTCCGCCAGCCATGTCCATCTGCAACCCAGCTAATGAGGGAGGGGAAGTCCATCAAGATGTCTTACATTTATAGTGTTCTTGTCATACCAAAGTATCGCAGATCACTTCATAGGCTGTAGGTCCCATCCTGCCCCTGCTGGAGCAATGTACAAGTGAGGGAACAGAATGCAGCTAGCTACCGCCCCCACCATCAACCCACTAAGTGGCATCAAGGCAACATTCTAAACAAACACTTCAAAAAGCAGTATGGAGAGTGGGAGCTCCTGCACTTGTTGGTATGGTAACCCCAAGGGGACATGGGGTGCAAGCCAAGGAACATGACCAGCCTCCTAGCTGACCAGTAGAATTCTTAATCTGCAGCACGCATTATTTTTGGGACACACCCAGCCATGTGGACCACCACTGGGCACGTGACCTCCTTGCGCCATTGCCTGTCATGAATCTTCCTGCTATACCCTAGTAGGGATGTTTAGTAATTATACAAGGGTATGCAGAACTATGTTTTACCTCAGCTTCCCAGCATGACTCCTACTATTAAGAGAAAGGACTTCACTTTATCTCTTCAGGAATCCCCTCGGCCACTACAAAAATGCATACAGCTTGGAGGTGGCTTACAGCAGCACTTTAACAGAGCACAGCTACACAGCATAATGATGTATGACAGGAAGTTTAGAATCCTCCATATCCAAAAAGAGTCCTGTGGCACCTTATAGACTAACAGAAGTATTGGAGCGCAAGCTTTCGTGGATGAATACCCACTTCATCAGATGCATGTGGTGGAAATTTCCACAGGCAGGTATAACTATTGCCTGCATATTTATACCTGACTCTGTACATTTCCACCACATGCATCTGACGAAGTGGGTATTCACCCATGAAAGCTTATGCTCCAATACGTCTGTTAGTCTATAAGGTGCCACAGGACTCTTTGTCGCTTTTTACAGATCCAGACTAACACAGCTACCCCTCTGATTCTGTATACAAAGAAAACTGCAGGAGTGATTTAGGGAGATACTTCACTCAGCTGATGATATAGTTCTCAAACTTGCAGATCTATATCTATATGAAAAATTGCCAGCCACAAGTGTCAAACTTTTGTTTTTTATCAACAATAAGATATTCCCGCACAGCTTGGTTTAAATTTTTTGGCTATAGTTTTCATCTGTAGCTAAAGGTAGTAGCAATAATAGCTTACCTTTGCAAATCTTCTTTCATCATTCTATCAGTTCAATTATTTAAAAAAAATAGGGAATGTTTTATCCACCACTAAGATGCAGCCACCTCTGGGGTAAAATGTGGCTACTGTTCAGAACACAAAGAAAAATATTGGGCCTGAGTTTGATATCATTTACACCAGATTTACACTTTTGCTTAATTCCATGTCTTAGATGGAGTCACTGTTATGCAAATTTACCTTGGAGTGAGAAAGATCAAATCCAAACTCATTATTAATTATTACTGTATATGTGTGTGGGGGGCTGATTTATGTAGTCAGCACATAATCACCCAAGTTGTTGTTTGGTCAAGATACAGGAGTGAACAAAATAATTGTTTAACTTGTTGAATAGTACTCCTTCACTAGTCAAAGGTTACCTTAAACCCCAGCTGTAGCAACTGATAGCTGCAAAATGCAGTTAAAGAATAAAGAATTATACTTCTATAAAAGAATCCAAGGGCAGGGAGATATTTTATTGATTGAAAATTGATAAAATCTCCATAATAGTATATAAATGTAGGGCTGGAAGGGACTTCAAGAAGTCATATAACCCAACCTCTTGCACCGAGGCAGGACCAAACAAACCTAGACCATCTCTGACAGCTACTTGTCCAACCTGTTCTTAAAAACCTCCAATGATGGGTTGTCCACAGACTCCCCAGGAAGCCCATTCCAGAGTTTAACTATCCTTATAGCAGTTTTCAGAGTAGCAGCCATGTTAATCTGTATCCGCAAAAAGAACAGGAGTACTTATGTTAGTCTCTAAGGTGCCACAAGTACTCCTGTTCCTTATAGCAGTGTTTCTCAAACTGGAGTCGCCGCTTGTGTAGAGAAAGCCCCTGGCTTTGTTTACCTGCCCTGTCCACAGGTTCGGCCCATTGCTGCTCCCACTGGCCACGGTTCGCTGCTCCAGGCCATTGGGAGCTGATGGAAGCAGCGCGGGCCAAGGGACTTACTGGTCACCGCTTCCAGCAGCCCCATTGGCCTGCAGCTGCGAACCGCGGCCAGTGGGAGCCGTGATCGGCTGGACCTGTGGATGGGGCAGGTAAACAAACCGGCCCACCCCGCCAGGGCTTTCCTACACAAGCAGCGACCCCAGTTTGAGAGACACTGCCTGATAACTAGAAAGTTTTTGCTAATATTTTTCTCCAGACTAAACAAGACCATTTTTTTCATCTTTCTAATCTTTCTTCGTAGGTTAGGTTTTTTAAAAAACATTTTATCATTTTTGTTGTTCTCCTCTGGACTTTCTTCACTTTGTCCACATCTTTCCTAAAGTGTGGTGCCCACAACTGGACACAGTTCATCAGCTGAGGCCTCACCAGTGCTAAGTAGAACAGAACAAATTACCTCCTGTGTCTTACACATAACACTTGTTAATACACTCTTGAATGGTATTAACCTTTTTCACAATTGCATCATATTTTTGACATATTTAATTTGTGACCCTGCTATACCTCCAGATCCTTTTCAGCTGTACTACCACCCCGCCAGTTATTCCCCATTTTGTAGTTGTACATTTGATTTTTCCTTCCTAAGTTTAGTACTTACTTTAAACTTGTTTATTTGAATTTCATTTTGTTGATTTCAAAGCAACTCTTTAATTTGTAAGAGTCATTTTGAGTTCTAATTCTGTTCTCCAAAATGCTGGCAACTTATACACATACTCTCCACTCCCTTATCCAAGTCATTAATAAAAATATTGACTAATACCTGACCAGCGCCAAGCCCTGTGGGGCCCCACAGATATGCCCTCCCAGTTTAACAGTGATTAATAACCAGGGGAATTGCTCAACCTTGCCTGGTGTCTCAGCAATGCCCACCAAACATGTATGAACTTATGTTCTCCATGCACATGGACTAAGAGTATAAAACAGAACACAGTGGCTTCATGCTTCACCTTTTGTTCTCCTCACACCTATGCTGCAAGCAACAAGGATGCTCAGAAGGCTGAAGACTCCAATGGAGGAGATTGGCCCAGGTTTCAAGGGTGAAACCTGTGTATCGTGAATTGTAACATCCAGTGGGGTGAGAAAACTGCTTGATCTAAATACTGCCTAGTGTCTTACAGGTTTAAGATATAGATTGTGCACTTATTTTGTTTTCTTTGGGAACCACTCTGACTTTTTGCCTATCACTTAAAATCTATCTTTTGTAATCAATAAACTTGTTTTACTATTTACCTTTACCAGTGAATTTGCCTGAAGTGCTTGGTAAATCTGCTCAGTTTTACAAAGGCTGGTGTATATTCACTTTCCATTGATAAAGTAGCAAAGCAATTAATAAACTTGCATTGCTCAAGAAAGGGTCCTGACCAGTGCAAGACGGAATATTCCTGAGATACAAGGCTGGGAGCTGGGGGGATTTGGCTGGTGCCTTTCTCTGTGTGGTTTGTGAGTGGCTCTGGGGGCATTCCTGCAATCTAGCTGGATGTGGGGCTCCTCATGCAGTTGTGCTGAGTCATAACAGCACCTGGAGGGGTTTGCTACTAGTCACTAGCAAAGCACTGTGAGAGCCAGCCCAGGCTGGAAAATTAAGGAAGCACAGTGCTCCTACAGTCTCCAGCTGCACCCCGGGAATCCTGTCACAGCGACTACAATGGGTCATAGTCAAAGGTGAACTGTCAGGCTGGAGGGAGGTTACTAGTGGAGTTCCTCAGGAATCAATCTTGGGACTAATCATATTTAATATTTGTATTACTGACCTGGATACAAAAAGTGGGAGTGTGCTAATAAAATTTGCAGACCACACAAAGTTGGGAGGTATTGCCAATACAGAGAAGGACCTGGATATCATACAAGAAGATCTGGATGACGTTGTAAACTGGAGTAATAGAAATGGGATGCAATTTAACAGTGCAAAGTCAAGCATTTAGGGATTAACAAAAAACTATAAAGCTATAAACTGGGGACTTATCAGTTGGGAGTGACAGAGGAGGAGAAAGACCTGGGTGTATTGGTTGATCTCAGGATGACTATGAGCCATCCATGTGATGCAGCCATGAACAAGGCTAATGCAGTCCTAAGATGCATCAGGCGAGGAATTTCTAGTAGAGAGAGGAAAGTGTTAACACCATTATTCAAGGCACTGGTGAAACCTCATCTAGAATACTGTCTGCATTTCTGTTCTTCCATGTTTAAGAAAGATTAATTCAAACTAGAACAGGTATAGGGAAGGTGCTTTTCCAAGGAAAGGAAAATCTACCTTATGAGAGGAGATTCAAAGAGATTGACTTATTTAACCTAACCAAAAGAAGGCTATGGAGAGATACAATTGCTGTCTATAAATACATCAGAGGGATAAAAACAAGGGAGGAAGAGGAGTTATTTAAATTAAATGCCAATGTGGACACAAGAACAAATGGTTATATAGGCCATCAACAAGTTTAGGTTTGTGTAAAAATGCTGCCTTTGGTGGGACACAACTGAGAGTATCAATTCAGGGAAAATTGCTTAGAGCAGGGCAGTTACAGCCCAAAGCTGGGTTTCCTTTACTACTAAGGCACAGCAAACCAGCCAAACAAAGAAGACGTCAGTCTCACCCTACTGGCTAACCACAAGTCATACAAGGAATTCCCTTAGACACCCCAGTTTCCCAGTATTACCACCAGTGCCACTTGTTATGGGGACGAATGGTTATGAAAACCAATATCCCAGTAAAAGAAAAAAAAAATTTTCAATCCCAAAGGACTGAGCCGCAGACCCAGGTCAATATACAAGTCGGATCTTACCCACAAATCACGCCATTGCCAATCCTTTAGAATCTAAAATCTAAATGTTTATTCGTAGAAAGAAAGAAATATAGATGAGAGTTAGACTGGATTAAATGGAATCAATTACATACAGTAATGGTAAAATTTTTGGTTCAGGCTTGTAGCAATGATGGAATAAACAGCAGGTTCAAATTAAGTCTCAGGAGTGCATCTACAGCTGGGATGGACCATTCAGTCCTTTGTTCAGAGCTTCAGTTTGTAGCAAGGTTCCTCAAGAAGTAAGAAGCAGGATTCAAGAGAAAATGGAGATGATGATTATGTCTTTTATAGTCCTTTTGCCATGTGACTTGTGCTTTCTTTCTTTCAACCACAAGCCACCCAGCACATGGCATGGAAAAACCTTAGAGTTCTGTCCATGGGCATGTCCCTGCATGCCTTGCTGAGTCACAAGGTGTATCTGCCTTCTCTCAATGGGTCAATTATATAGCTGATGGTCCTTAATGGGCCATCAAGCAGGCTAGGCAGTACTGATGCCACATTTTCTGGGGTGTCACCCAGAAGTATAGCACAAATTTGAAATATAGACAGGATATAGCCAATACTGATAACTTTAAATAGAAAAAGGATACATGCCTAGAGATAGCATGATCTTACCCAGCAAAACATAGCCTTTTCATAGACACCTCACATGACAACCTTTGTACAATATTTGCTGCAAATATTTAACAGTGGTTGCAACAATGATCTATACGGTCACAGTTTATGTCAATAATGTCACAGCTTGAAATTAGGCTAAGGTTCCTAACCACCAGAGGAATGAAGTTCTGGAACAGCCTTCCAAAGGGAGCAGTCAGGGGGGAAAATCTAACTGGCTTCAAGACTGAGCTTGATAAGTTTATGGAGGGGATGGTATGATGAGGTTGCCTACAATGGCATGTGGCCCATCAATGACTGCCAGTAGCAAAAGTACCCAACTGTTGGATACTGGACACTGTATGAAGAGGGTTATGAGTTATTACAGAGAATTGTTTCCCAGGTATCTGCCCGGCAGGCCTTGCCAACATGCTCAGGGTCTAACTGATTGCCATATTTGGGCTCAGGAAGGACTTTTTTCCCAGGTCAGATTGGCAGAGAGCCTGGGTTTTTCCCTCCTCCCTCTGCAGCATGGGGCATAGGTCACTTGCAGGTTTATACTAGTGTAAATGAATTCTCTGTAACTGGACGTCTTTAAACCATAATTTGAGAATTTCAATAACTCAGCCAGAGATTAGGGTTCTATTTCAGGAGTAGGTAAGATTCCTGCAATGTGCAGGTCAGACTAGATGATCACACAATGGTCTCTTCTGATCTTAAAGTCTGTGATTCTATGTGTCAGCAATTTCAACCCCCTCTCCCTTCCAAATTGGTAGTAGATTCATCGAAAGTGACCTTTTGCTACACATACTTTCAGTTTCAATGAATTGACATTTTCCTGATGAAAAAACATTTAATCAGAAATGTCCCAACAATCTCTAGTGTAAAAGACTACACAAGAAGCAGGGCAACAGCTAATCAGAACACATATGCATAATGATTGTTCCAGCCTGACATGTTACCAAGAAACTCAGCTGTGATACATTTGACAAGGTTATCAATTATCCTATAAAGTGTTTTGGTGCTTGAACTGGCAACTAGTTTTAGATCTTTTAGGTAACTTAAAATGTTATGTCTGTTTAAAAAAAATGGAATGTGTATCACCATATGATCTATTTGGAAATGCACACAGCATTTTGAACTTATCCAGTGGATTCCTTTTGTGATCTTAGCGTGGGTACGTACTGATGCTGACTTTGTCTCTGTTTCCTTTTATGTAAAATGGCTTTAATGATGATGATCTACTTTACATAGATGTTGTGAAGCTGTTTCCTTTAACATTTGTAAAGTGTTTTAAGATCGTTGGAGAGAAGGTGCTACAAAACTGCTAAGTATTGTCATATGTAGACATGCAGGGACACATTGTTCTTGGCCCTTGAGTGAAGAACGCAGAAGGACATACTTTCCTGTTTCTCTCCTTACATATTCTGGTCTTCTGCGAGTGCAGGGAATGTATCTCAGACAGAGTGTGGACGGGGACATGTAACAAATTCTTGTGCTGCAAACACACACATGGGCCCAGATAAAGAGCACTGTGTTGCTGGAAGACCTGCCTTTGAAATGACATGATAAACTGAGGTCCTATTGGGTCCCGCCTTCTTCACTTTAAGAACCTGTGGCATGTTTTCTCAAGGGGAGGGATGTTAGCACTGTTCAGATTCCAGTTTGGAGGATTAAATTCTCTGTGTCCTTTCACTTAGCCATAGTATTCTTCACTGTCTGAACAGGTGGCACATTTCACAGATGGCTGCATGTCAGTGGTGGGTACAGTGCTCCTCTTACATACTTTGTAAAGCACTTTTGGAACCCTCTGGATGAAAGGTACTAGATAAACATAAGTCATCATCATCCGTTATAACTCAACTACAGCAAAGAGCTGAGAAACTAAACAATGCTGTTAGGGACTATCTTAGTACCGATAAAGGAAAACAGTTGACATTTGCTGCAGGTAGTTTTACTTAGAGATGTGTCTCCATGTCTCAGAAACATACAATCAGCTGTGTGAAGTCTGAGTGATCTCAGAGGAAATAGAGAGAAGAACAGTTCTGTACAGGACTGAAGTATTTTTCTTCCATGCTTAGAAAGGGAGATAGGTTTTGAAGTACTACAACAACCAATGAGACATACTGGAAGACACTGGTAAAGATACTGCAGAAAAAAGTTGATCTGTCATGAGTCATGACCTTGCATCTTATAGCTTCTGTATGCGTAACAGCATAGTTGTAAATAGCACTGATACTGGTGTAATATTGGCATTTAATTCAACATAGAGAGCAAGAGAGAGTAGGGAGAAACAGATAAAGATCAAATTCATCCCTGATATAACTCCTTTGAAGTCATTAAAACTAAAGCATGGATGAACTTGGCCCTAGGGTACATCAAAGTTTAGCAGCTATGAAGGAAACTTAAGAAATATTTTTTGTACTAAGGAAGAGGAAACTTATAAAAATACATTCTGAGGGGAGAGAAACATTTTAAATATCTAGTCTATCTACCTGTGTAACCCACTTGACACTTCCTCTCTTGGGCAATTATTTTCTGACAACTAAAATTTCCCCTAAATTTTAGCTGAAGGAGTGACTCATATACTTTGCACTTCAAAACTCTGTTTCTGCACATAGACTGTTTGCTGAGCTCTACCTCAAAGATGGTTGCATTTCAGTGGCAGTCGGGTGTTTCCTGTAGAGTGTCAAGTTTTCCGGTAGTGTAGGTACTGTCCCTTAAATTCAGTGGAGCTGCACCTGCCTACATAACAGCCAGTTTGTTTCACTATCTCTGTTCTATTCAGGTTTGTCTATTGCACACATCACTGTGGTATTTGGGATACTTCTAGATGAAAGGTACCATAGTGTATAATTGTAAAGCACTATTATTATTCTCCCCATGGCCAAATTAACATTACCTGGGGCCTAGCCATACCCCCGTGGGGGCCTCTCTATCCCTAACCATATGAAGTTGCTTCACCTTTTCCTTGGGTAGCAGCAGCATTAAATGAATGGGGCAGTTCACAGCTCCAGGAACTGTTTCAAATTGTCTGCAGGTTCATGGATCAGTTACACTCAGATCACAGTTTCAAGATATTTTATTATATTTTATGTATTTATTTATTTATTTTGCATACACAAGGAGTAGAAATGTTCTTTTTTAAAAGGAAAGGTGAGATTCTGATCTCATCATGTAGCTCCAGGAGCTGGGGCCATTGATTTGTTCCTATCGTGCCAATGCTTAATCTAATCTTGGTTCTCCCTAGAGCCTCTCTCATTTGCAGTTTCTCTGTGTCTTCACTGAACAACTCCCTTAATACACAATTAACTTGTAGAACTCGTTGCCCCAAAACATTATTAATACAAAAATGAGTATAAATTTGGATGATATTCAGACTACAGAGCACATATATCTGCGGTCACATTAGCTAAGATACACAATTAAGGGATATGATTCATCACATCAAGATTTTCCAACTTCATGCCTCCTCCCATCATCCCTCAAATGGTAACAGCTGGAGATTTGGAAGAAACTCCCAATGTAGGTATGTTATTGCAAGTTTGTCAACTGTGAGGGTTTTATTCCTTCCTCCGGAGCATCTACTGGGGACACAATACTAGAGTAGGCAAACTATGGACTGATCTGGTATGACAGTTTTTATATTTATTCCCTATAGATTTAGGAGCCAATATTGAAACATTATGCAAATAAACCTAAATCCAGAAAACCACTTAAATACATGCTCATGCTTAACTTTAAGCATGTGCATAAATCCATCCCTATTCAGCAAGCACTGAAGTACTGGTATGTGCTTAATTTTAAGAACATGAGTATTCCCATTGAAGCCAAGTACTTTGCTGAATTGGAGTCATAAACCTTATTTATAACAACAGTCTGATTGAAGTCACAGGAACTACTCACATGAGTAAGGCCTACTCATGCAATAAAAAGTAATGATTTTAAGGATTAGATAATTATTTTAGAGATTATGGTACGCTTTAGTATTTCAAACAATATTTAGTCATCTCCTTTTCAATAAAATACACTATTGAAGCTAATGGGAGGAATCTGGATTCTCCATTACATTCTCTTTAGTTTCCATTAACAATAAATCTTTTTTTAAAAAAAAGCATGTACCTGGAATTCTTTCTTAAATAACTGATGATATCAGCTTTGCTCAGGGACCATTGGCACTACCAGCTATTGCTTTGAAGAGATATTACTAAAACAACGAGGAGTCCTTGTAGAACCTTAAAGATTAACAAATTTATTTGGGCATATATTTTTGCGGGCTAGAACCCACTTCATCAGATGCATGAAGTGAAAAATACAGGAGCAGGTACAAATACATGAAAGGATGGGGTTGCTTTATCAAGTGTGAGGTCAGTCTAACGAGATAAATCGATTAACAGCAGGATACCAAGGGAGGAAAAATAACTTTTGAAGTGGTAAGAGAGTGGCCCATTACAGACAGTTGACAAGAAGGTGTAACAGTAGGGTGAAATTAGGATTGGGGAAATTAAGTTTAGGTTTTGTAATGACCCAACCACTCCCAGTCTTTATTCAGACCTAATCTGATGGTATCCAGTTTGCAAATTAATTCCAGTTCTGCAGCTTTACGTTGGAGTCTGTTTTTGAAGTTTTTTTGTTGAAGAATTGCCACTTTTAGGTCTGTTATTGAGTGACCAGAGAGACTGAAGTGATCTCCTACTAGTTTTTGAATGTTATGATTCCCGATGTCAGATTTGTGTCCATTTATTCTTTTGCATAGAGACTGTCCGGTTTGGCCAATGTACATGGCAGAGTGGCATTGCTGGCACATGATGGCATATATCACATTGGTAGATGTGCAGGTGAACGAGCCCCAGATGTTGTGGCTGATGTGGTTAGGTCCTATGATGGTGTCCCTTGAATAGATATGTGGACAGAGTTTGCACCGGGCTTTGTACTCTGCTTGTGCTACATTGATGACATCTTCATCATCTGGACCCATGGGAAGGAGGCCCTTGAGGAATTCTGCCAAGATTTCAACGATTTCCACCCTACCATCAATCTCAGCCTGGACCAGTCCACACAAGAGGTCCACTTCCTAGACACTACAGTGCTAATAAGCGATGGTCACATACACACCACCCTACACTGGAAACCTACTGACCGCTATACTTACCTACATGCCTCCAGCTTTCATCTAGACCACATCACACAATCCATTGTCTATAGCCAAGCTCTAAGATACAACAGCATTTGCTCCAATCCCTCAGACAGAGACAAACATCTACAGAATCTCTATCAAGAATCTTAAAACTGCAATACCCCCTAGTGAAGTGAAGAAACAGATTGACAGTGCCAGAAGGTTACCAAGAAGTCGCCTATTACAGACAGGCCCAACAAAGAAAGTAACAGAACGCCACTAGCCATCACCTACAGCCCACAACTAAAACCTCTCCAGAGTATCATCAAGAATCTACAACCTATCCTGAAGGACGACCCCTCACTCTCACAGACCTTGAGAGTCAGAACAGTCCTTGTCTACAGACAGCCCCCCAACCTGAAGCAAATACTCACCAGCAACTACACTCCACTCAACAAAAACACCAATCCCAGGAACCAAACTCTGCTACAAACCCTGCTGCCAACCTGTCCACATATCTATTCAAGGGTAGCGGTCTGAGGGCTTGATCTGCGTTGGCAGACATTCTGTCACATCCTGAATTCTAGCTCCAGGAAAGCAGTACACTTCTTGAATCTCTCGATCTGGATGGCAATGGATGACCGCCATGGATGCCTTCCGGTCAATGGGGTCTCCTTCTGATCCCTTCCTCCAGATAATTCTTCCAAACCATTCTCCACTGTAGTGCCTGTGCAGAGAGCCTGAAAATGGTTTCTTACCTCTATCTGCACTGGGGGTACATGGGTTATCCTCTTTCTTCTTCTGGAGGTCACATGCTGCCAATTTTCTTCCCCATTCTGCATTGCCCTCTCTGATTCTCCAGCATGCTGTGCCTGCAGTACAAAACACTGACCTCTATCCAGAAAGTCTTCATTTTCTCTGATGTGACACAGAATTGATACTTGGGTCTCTAGTCCTTTAACCTTCTCTTCCAATATAGTGACCAGTTTGCAGTTCGTACAGATGAAGTCGCTTCTATCCTCTTGGAGAAAGACAAACATGGCACCTCCTGTGCAGGTAACAACAGATGATCGCTTACTATCCATAATGTTGTCCTTCTAAGAACCTCTTCAGATTTTGTATTAACTTCTCACAGAAACTTGAAAGGCAAAAACATTCTTTGGGAACTCCCCCCAAGTGAACTCCCAGGCTTTTTTATAAGGCTGATGGCTCGAAACAGTTGGCCCGGCTCAAAGCCTTCCCTCACACCCTTATTTCAGTTGTCCTTATACTGTTCTCAGGGGCCTTATGCCACCTTAGCAGTGGCTGGTAGGTAAACCCAGGCCTGCCCACTACACTGGGTTCCAGCCCAGGGACCTAGGACAGGCAGTCGAGGTTCATTCCACCAGATTCCTTGCTGCCACCTCCTTGGACTTCTTCCTACCACACCTCTCAGCAAGCATCCCTCACAGTCTGTCTAAGTTCATCCTTCCTCCATGCCAGGACTCTCAGGGCTCTCCCATGGAATCCCCCAACAAATCCCCAAAACAAAATTACCAACTTAAACCACATTCTGCCCTTCTTGGACTTAACCTTTTATCCCTCTTATGCTTCCCTTACTCAGTTCCTCAGGTAACACTTCCCAGGGTTCACCTCCAGAGTTTGCTTCACCTCTGCTCTTCTGGGCTTCTGCAAGCCTTTGCTACAGCCAACTATCCCCCTGGACTTCCTCCTTGACTTGCCTGGTCTCGCCATTCTTCAGTCCCACTCTCTAGTCCCAGGTCTCTTCTTTCTTTTCCTGTCATTTCATGGCACAACAGCCTCCACATAGGTGGCTATGATGGCCACCCGCTGCAGTTTTCACATAAGCCAACCTCTATATCCTCTCACCCAGTCCTGTATCCTTAAAAAAGCACAAAAATATTTCAACGTTACCCCACTTTCATCAAACCTTTCAGACTAAATCCGTTTACCCTGAGGCATTTCAGTTCTTCATAAGGAATTTTTCTTTGTATAATTCTCCCTGCATTGCCACAGCAGATGCTCAACTGTTTCTTGGACGTTGCATGAGTCATACAACCCATCTTTGTGCTTGTTTAGCAAATATAATTTACTCTTTAGGTCACAGTGACCAGTTAGCACTCTAAATATCACTATTTGGCTTCTTCTATCAGAGCTATTAAGTAAACCTTTATCCTCAAGTTTAGAACATACTCCACAGAACCTTTGTCCTTTTTCCTCTTGACGTTCTTGACATTCTCGACATTCTTCTTAAGTTCTCTTTCAACCAAACTTTTGAAGCCCTGTTTATTCAGAAGGAACTTTGTATCTGTCTCCTCATTTTTAAGGCATTTTTTGCTGCATTATCTGTCATTTCATTGCCCAGTATCCCAACATACACTGGAATCCACACTATTGCTATAGGAATACCTAATTGTACTATCTCCATAGTTACCGGTAATAACAATATTTAATTGATTACGTCATTCCTGCTTTTTGAGAGTCCCTTTCTAATTCAAAAACCCAGTCAATTTCCCTAAGCTGGTCTGCTTAGGCAAGTTTTATCCAAGTAAACAGAAAAATGTAAAGATGGTTGTAAATAAGACTCCCAAGACATATTTATATATAGAGAGATACAGCTATAGGGCCCAATGTCCCTGACTTAAATGAGAGTTCTACATTCTCAGGGCTTAAAAGATGAGGCCTTTTTAGTTCATGTCCTTGACAATACAGTGTATTTCATTTCCTGTTTGTGGCCTTTAAACAGCTTTATCAGCCATTAGACCTGATAATGAGTCAGATAGGATAGCAGTCATAGTTGGATGTACATCCCTTATCCAGGTCAGTGCCAATAGTACGCACATCAATTCAGCTGTCATAATGGCCTCAAAATTGGCTTGTTTCAGATCTCTTAATTCCAAATTCAGGGATACAAGAGGCCATTCCTACTCTATCAGCATTGAGCAGTCAGTATAGATTTGGCAATGCTGACCCCGTTTGCCATGTATTAACTCATAAATCTTAGTCATCATATATGATGGGTCTGCTCTTCCCTTTGGGTTATTGTATAATTCCAAACACACACAACTGGAGACAACTGTCCTGCTATAGTTTGAGTTCCCATGACTAAAGATTTTAATTTCTTCCACTCCTTCCTTTTCACCCACATTTGATCCTGTTAGCATTTGAGAGTTTGTGGCACCCAGTTAGTTACTTCTTACCTAATTAGGTCTCAAAAGTCTTTGTACATTTGTTCTATACTCCTATTTCACTATTTCCATTAACCCTAACTCAAAAGGTTAAATCTAACAATGTCACCCTTAAATGAATAGGCATTTCCCTAGTTGCTACCTGAAGCACACACAGATTGGAATACTCACACCACACATGATTTGGAGAGCTTGGACTTGGATCTGCTCTAATTTTTTTAAGTGTTGATTAAGAAGCTGAATTAAAGGCGCAGCATCAATAATATATAACTGGTCTTATTAGTGCCCTATGCAGCATCACAATTGTGTTCTTATTTGCGCCCCAATTGTTCCCAGCAATACTTTTAAGCAGATCCATCCTATCTGTACATTTAGTCTTGATGTTACCTGACCCTTCTAAGTTAGTTTGTCATGGACCATAACGCCAAAGAATGTAAATTTTTGATCTACATGTATTTTTTTCTGTGTCAAGATATAGTTTCCACTTCTTCCCCAAGCTTCCCTTTTGTGAAGATTGTTCCCTTTGTTTTAGCAAATGAGAACTTAAATCCTCAAGTATCTCCCCATTCTGAAATCCCTTCGAGTGCCTCATTGGTTCACTCCACAGCTATCTTAAGTCTTCTATATTTGACTCAAACAGCACAATTGTACACAAATAGGATAATATCTATTCCTGCCTGTATACTCTCTGGGTTGGGCGCCCCTGTGGAGTGCCATTAGTAATTTTATAAATATTCAACAAAGCCACCCCCAACCTGACATGTATGGTTTTATCACTTAAGTCATCTCTTAGCCATCAGAACATTCTTCCTCTTATTCCAAATGCAAGTACTTTATACAGCCTTCCCTCCATAGCATGTCATATGCTTTTTTCAACAGTCAAGAAGCTAACTAACAAAAACTCTGTTCCTCATGGTTTTTTGTATTTCTGTTTCTAATCTTCCAATATGATCAGCTGGGCATCTTCCTTTTTCGGAAACCACTTTGTACACAGTGGATGATTTAGTTGATGCTGGTCCTGCTTTGAGCAGGAGGTTGGACTAGATGACCTCTTGAGGTCCCTTCCAACCCTGATATTCTATGATTCTATAATTTAATTTTTTCTAAGCATGCTACTAATCTCTCATTTATCACTTTTCCATAATTTTGCCCACACACAATAGGTCTATATGCACCAGGTTTTGTGCATAATTTCCCAGGTTTTTATATCGATATAAACACCATTCACTTCCAGTCTTCCAGAAGTATTCCTTTTCTCATATAATTTCAATAAAACTCTTAAACTCCCTTCGAGTAGGTGATTAATCATTAGATTACATATGCTATTTTTACCTGGGGCAGTATTTTCTTTTGTTTATACTTTTTTGAGTTCCTATGTGATGCAATTTTCATTCAGTACATCATCTTTATATTCTACCCAGCCACGCAAGAGCTCACAGTTTTCTTCGGCAAACATGCTCACAAAACTTTTTATTTTGATTTGTTTCACTATTAACTTTGGAACTCTTTTGCTAAATTGTCCGATTTTCCTAAGTTAGAACTTTCAGCGTGATCACTTTCTATAAGACCAGGTATAAATTTGTTTTTACTCTGTGTTCCTTTGATTCTTTTAACTTGTTTATATATTTCTGAAACCTTGGAAATTTTGGTTATTTTCCCACATTACTTTTTCCAACTCTTTCTTTGCCTTTTTCATATTTCTTTGTGCCACTGGTTTACATCTTGTATAGTTCATTAAGTCCTTGCTATTCATTGTACCTTTTATTTGTTTGTATGCCTTATTTCTTTCTTTAATTGCTGATTTACACTCCATCTGGGAATTGCATTTCTGAGTTTACAGCAATTGAATATCTTACATATAGCTAGATTGGCTGCTGTTACACCTTCCCTTTATTATATTGTCATGAAATTCCTCTAGATTATCACTTATACATTTTGTATTTAGATACTCAGCACACTTACACTTAAAGACTCCCCAATTTGCTTTTCTATGGCTCCAAGTAGGAATTCCTTCAGTGTTTTCAACATTACCTTGACCTTGATATGTAATTAGCATAGAGAAGTGATCACTTTGTTGCCGGCACAGAATGCCTGAGGACAGCAACAGCGGTTCGTTGCCCGGTGTGCTTCGCTCCAATAAACACACCAAGGTGGAGAAGCAGACAAAGTTTATTTGAGATCTCAAAGCGGGATGCTCAGAGACAGACACGTCTCAAATCAAGCACACAGCTACAAGCAGCTTTTCTCTTTTTTATACATAACTTTAACTAAGCCTCTTCTATCCCCCACCACTCCCCCTCTCTCCCCACCTTTCATTCCCATGCAGCAGATACACTTTGCAGTAGCAATTACATTAAGCAGTTAAGTCATACTTGGCAACAACCAATCTAGCTCGTTAGTAACTCTTCTGTGAACCGTTATCTTGTCTTACTTTCTTTGATCTGTTATTTTGCCCCTTAGCCAGGAGCAAGCAGGCCTCATTATAGCAGGCCTCATTATTACCTTCTGGTACAGGTGTTGCAACTGATAACCATTCTCTGTTGCTGGCCTGTTAGGTCGATTAAAGTTCAAACATGGAAGCGCTTTGGTTTATTCAGGCCTACTACAAAAAGGCTTCATTGACACTGTGGTTTTCCACCCTCCTGAGTTACCTAGAGTCATGCCTAGTGACACCAACAACTTCCCATTCCATCTTCTTTATAGATTGCCCAGCTGCATTTACTTGCTGTATTGCTTTTTGGAATCCCCAGATCTGAACAGGAAAAGGTTCCATCCACCAAACTAAATTTAGTAGGTGCTCCAGTATTGAGCAATACCAGGTTGTGCTTGTCAGTGAATTGTTCCAGGCATTTGCCATTATATAGTCAGTTTTCCTGCTTCTCCATAAGTCATTATGGCTATTAAGGTCCCCACAGATGTACAGGCCTTTAATACCCTTAACTAACTCTTCTGATTCTAGATTGCCTAAATTATTTTACATGGGTTGTAAACACTAGATTCATATAAAGGTGTTATTATTCTGCACAGGAATCTATTACAGTGTTGTACTCAAAACTTAAGTTCTGTACATCTATGTCAATGTAACTAACACCTTCCTTTATAAATATACAGACCCCCTCTCCTGATTATTTCCCTATCATGTCTGATTACATCATATCTTGAAAATCTAAATATAAGCTTTCTCACTAACCATGTTTCTTGTACACATCACATCAGGTTTGTTTTCCATTTCAAAACCAGTTTCTTTAGTTTAATAACCCATGGTCAGGAGTTATGTGCATTCCAGCAAAAATAACCATTAGAACAGTGTTTAAACTACATCATTACCTTCATTTAAAATGTTATTAACGCAATTTATCGAGAGATTGCCTATATGCAAATATTTTTCTGCTGCTTTTGTTATACTTTTTTATTCTTTCAATCTTCTTCCCTGTCTGTAAAGTGCAATTAATCACTTCTTTCATAAATGGTATATATTTCTCTTTGCCTGCAAGCAGTACATCTTCATCTCTTCTCCTTATATTATCTTCCCTGCCCTGAACTGTGTGTTGTGGTACCAATAGCTCTTTTCCCTCAGTGGCATTTTTCCTCCTGTTCCACATTCCGCTATGAATCTCTTTTGATAGCTTCGGCATAGGATATTTTATGGATAGTTGTAATTTTCTGAATCTCTCTTGTTTGTTCCACTGCCATACTTCCTTTGTATGCTGCACTATACTTATCCCCACAACTGAGGCATTTTTGTTCTCTTCTTTCTATACAATTCTCATACAAGTGTTCTCTTCCATATTCATAACACTTCATTTCCCTCTTACAGCCAGACACCACATGCCCAAACCTTAGACATCTCACAGGGGCCAGGATATATGGTTTAACCCAGAATAATTGACATCCTATAAAAAACAACGAGGAGTCCTTGTGGCATCTTAGAGACTAACCAATTTATTTGGGCATGAGCTTTCATGGGCTAGAACCCACTTCATCAGATGCATGGAGTGGAAAATACAGGAGCAGGTATAAATACATGAAATTATGGGAGTTGCCTTACTAAGTGTGGCCCATTTCATTACCACTTCAAAAGTTATTTTTCCTCCCTTGCTATTCTGCTGTTAAATGAATTGCCTCATTAGACTGACCTGACACTTGGTAAGGCAACTCCCATCCTTTCATGTATTTATACCTGTGCCTGTATGCTTAATTACCCTCATAGTCTGAATCTGTCTAGGTTCAACTTCCAGCCTCTGGATCATGTTAGACCTTTCTTTGCTAGATTGAAGATCCTATTCTTCTTCTTCGAGTGATTGCTCCAATGCATTCCAGTTAGGTGTGCGCGCCGCGCGTGCACGGCTTCTCCGGAACTTTTTTCCCTAGCAACTCCGGCGGGCCGGCTGGCGCCCCCTGGAGTGGCGCCGCTATGGCGCTAAATATATACCCCAGCCGGCCCGTCCGCTCCTCAGTTCCTTCTTACCGCCCGTGACGGCCGGTCGGAACTGTGGAGTGCTCGTTGGCCTCCACTGCCCTAGCTCTCCTATTTTGTATATATATAGTTAGTTGTTTAGTTAGTGATTAGAGTTGTTATAGTTGTTAGTGTAGTTGTTCTAAGGTTTAGTAAACGGTTAAGGGGGGTTTCCCCCCCCTTTCCCTTCCCGGTGCGGGCTCATGCCCAGGGCACCGGGCTTCAAGCCCTGCGCTGTGTGCCAAAGGCCTATGCCCATTGGCGATCCACACGACGCTTGCCTCCGTTGCCTCGGAGAAGGACATCGCACCGACAAGTGCGTTATCTGTTCTGCTTTTAAGCCACGGACACGCAAAGAACGGGACTACAGGCTTAAGCAGATCCTTATGGAGGCGTCGCTCCAACCTTCGGCACCAGCGGCGCCGGCGCCGAGAACCTCTTCGGTGCGGAGCGCACCAGCGGCACCAGCCCGCTCCGGTACCGAGGCCCCGCAGGCCCCGCCTCCGGCGCCGAAGACCCGGCACCGCTCACTTTCGCCGGCAAGGAAGCCCAAGCTCGCTAAAGCCGTAGCTAAGTCCCGGGCTGCAGACTCAGCTAAAGTGCTCGTGCCGCCTGCGCCCACAGTGGTGACTGTGCGCAGGGCAGACACCGTGCCGTTGACTCCGCAAGAGCCGTCGAGTCCGGCACCGCCACGCTCCCCGGCACCGTCCGGTGCTGAGCCAAGACTGCCGACGACGCCGGAGACGTACTCCTCCGCGCGTGAGCTGATACAGCTCGTAGAGGCACCGAGCCTCCGGCCCCCGGCGCCGCCGGTGCGGGCTGTCCCGTCGGCAGGAAAGCCGGCGATGATGGTCCGACCGCCATCCACGGACCACCGGCACGGTCGACGCTCTCGGTCCCGCTCAGGCTCCAGGAACCGGCGTCGTTCACCGTCTAGCCGCTCAAGATCTCGGCACCGCTCTCCGTCGCGGTACCGATCGCCATCTCGCCGCCGGTCGCAGTCCCGGTACCGATCGTCATCTCGGTACCGGTCGCACTCCCGGCACCGGTCCAGGTCTCGATCGCCGTCGCGTCGACACCGCCGGAGGTCCCCGTCTCGGCACCGTTCCCGGCACCGGAACTCCCGCAGCCGCTCCCGGCACCGCAGGTC
This sequence comes from Mauremys mutica, assembly GCF_020497125.1. Taxonomy (NCBI): domain Eukaryota; kingdom Metazoa; phylum Chordata; order Testudines; family Geoemydidae; genus Mauremys; species Mauremys mutica. Next base: position 21,953,322 of record NC_059074.1, read on the forward strand.
CGGCTCCCGGTCGAGCTCCCGGCACCGGTCGAGCTCCCGGCACCGTGGGGACCGATGGTCGTGGTCACCCTCTCGGTACCGGACGGACGGACATCGGGCCTCCATACCGCCTGGTGATATCCCACGGGCCTCGATTTCGGGCTCCGCCCCACCCTGGCCGTCTCGCCCGGCATCTGTCGCCTCTGGCGCGGATGGCACCGGCTCATTACCACCAACCCCACGCGACCACCCTCAAGGGGCTCAGCAGTGGGGCTTCTGGGTGCCCTGGGGTCACCATGAAGCGCAAGTCATTCCGCTTCCCCCAAGAGACGTTGCCGCGGAGCGCAGAGTTCCCGAAGCGACGATCAGTCGCCCCCCGGAGTCACCTCTCCGCGAGCCCTCGATGCCGCAGGACCGCCAGTCCCCGGTCCAGCCTGCCCCAGCCGAGGCGCCTCTAACGGCCCCTCCCATGGAAACCATCGGACAGGCTATGTCCTCGTCATCGTCCCCGGACGAAGCGGTGGCTGGGACTTCTGCCAAAGACCCGCCCCCCCATAGACCTCAAGGCCCACCAGGAGCTACTCCGTCGGGTCGCGACGGCCATGGGCCTCCCGGTGGCGGAGGTCCAAGAGGATGAGGACCCCATTACTAATGTGGTCGGCTCAGACACTCCTGTGCGCGTGGCATTACCTTTCGTTAAGACTATACAGAAGAACGCTGCCACGCTCTGGCAAACGCCCGCGTCCATCCCTCCCACGGCTCGAGGAAGTACTCAGCCCCCCCCACGGGCTATGAGTACTTATACTCGCACCCAACCCCGGACTCGCTTGTCGTGCAGTCTGTGAACGGCCGAGAACGGAATGGCCAACCGGCCCCGGTGCCCAAATCTAAGGACGCTCGGAGGATGGACCTGCTAGGCCGTAAGGTCTATTCCGCGGGCGGCCTGCAGATGCGAATAGCCAACCAAATGGTCCTTCTAGCCAGGTATGTTTTTGACATCATGGCATCCCTGGCAAAATTCACCGAACTCCTGCCGACGACTGCCCGCCAAGAGTTCTCGGCAATGCTCGAGGAAGGGAAGAAGTCCTCCCGTTCGTCCATTACCGCTGCCCTCGACGCGGCGGACTCGGGAGCGCGGACAATAGCAACAGGGGTGACGATGCGACGCATCTCATGGCTGCAATCCTCCACGTTACCACAGGAGGTGCAGTATACGCTGCAGGACCTGCCGTTCGACACGAAAGGGCTGTTTTCCGAACAGACCGATTCGTGTATACAGACCTTAAAAGATGGGCGTATTGCCATTCGAACCCTTGGCATGCACACGCCGGCTCCACAACGCAGGTCTTTCCGGCAGCAGCCCCCTTGGTCCTTCCAGCAGCAGCGTTATCGACCGTATACGCCCAGACGTCCTGGCCAGAATCACAGACGGCCTTCGGGTAACCGTCGGAACCAGTCCCAGGCCTCCTCCAAGGGCCCTCAGGGGTCCAAGCAGGCCTTTTGATGGGACGCCCGAGGACGGCCCATCACTCTCCCCCTCGGATCCTCCCCGTTTGTTCTCCAACCGCCTCTCCTATTTTCGTTCGGCGTGGTCCCGAATAACATCGGACAGCTGGGTTCTTCAGACAGTCCAGTCGGGATACCGTCTACAATTTGTTTCGCCCCCTCCTTCCCACCCACCCTCCCTGTCCCTCTTCAGGGACCCCTCTCACGAGCAAGTCCTTTTACAAGAGGTACAGACTCTACTGAGCGTGGGTGCCATAGAGGCAGTGCCTCCAGACAGGCGGGGCAGGGGATTCTATTCCCGTTATTTTCTCATCCCCAAGGCGAAAGGAGGGCTGCGTCCTATCCTGGACCTTCGAGAGCTGAACAAATACCTGCTCAAGCCCAAGTTTCGCATGGTCACCCTGGGGACCATCATTCCCTCTCTGGATCCGGGAGACTGGTTTGCCGCCCTCGACATGAAGGACGCTTACTTCCATGTCGCAATTTATCCCCCTCACAGGCGTTACCTTCGCTTTCTCGTCAACAACGACCACTACCAGTTCGCCGTGTTACCTTTCGGACTTGCCACGGCACCGCGGGTATTTACAAAGTGCATGGCAGTGGTAGCGGCGGCCCTCCGTCGTCGTCAGATGCATGTCTACCCCTATCTGGACGACTGGCTGATTCGTGGGCAGTCACAAGGGCTGGTGCAGCGCCAGGTAGCGGAAATCCTGTCCCTCTTTCAACACCTCGGGCTGCTTGTCAACGCCGAGAAGTCTACCTTGCTTCCGGCACAACGGGTGGAGTTCATTGGCGCGGTTCTCGACTCCTCTGCGGGCCGCGCCTGCCTGCCGCGGTCTCGACACCGGACAATGGTCTCCCTCATCCGGGAGCTCGTCAACTTTCCGACCACGACGGTGCGGTCGTGCCTCCGCCTCCTGGGTCACATGGCATCGTGTACTTATGTCACCGCGTACGCGCGGCTCCACCTCCGTCCGTTCCAGTCGTGGCTGGCGTCGGTGTACCGCCCGCATCGCGACCACATCGACATGGTGGTCACGGTCACCAATCCGACCCTCGAGTCCCTTCGTTGGTGGCTCGACCCAGAGATCGTCTGCGCCGGGGTGCCGTTCCACCTTCCTCGTCCGTCCGCGACACTGACCACGGACGCCTCGGCACTCGGTTGGGGGGCTCACCTGGGTGGCCTTCACACTCAAGGCCGCTGGTCGCCCCAGGAGCTCGCTCTCCACATCAATGTCCGCGAGCTCCGGGCGATCCGCTTTGCATGTCACACCTTTCGGACCAACCTGCAAGGCCGCTGTGTCACAGTCTTCACGGACAACACAGCGGCAATGTTCTACGTGAACAAGCAGGGCGGAGCCCGCTCGTCCCCCCTCTGCAAGGAGGCGATCCTCCTGTGGGACTTCTGCGTGGCCCACTCCATTCACCTGGAAGCGTCCTTTCTTCCGGGAGTGCAGAACACGCTGGCCGACCACCTCAGCAGGTCGTTTCTCTCCCACGAGTGGTCCCTCCGTCCCGACATTGCATACACGATTTTCCAGAGGTGGGGGTTTCCCCGGGTCGACCTCTTCGCCTCCAAGGCGAACAGGAAGTGTCTCCAGTTCTGCTCGTTCCGGGGGCACTCGCCGGGCTCTCTGTCAGACGCTTTCCTCTATCCGTGGCAGACTCACCTCCTCTATGCCTTCCCTCCGTTTCCACTCGTGCACAGAGTGCTCCAGAAGCTTCGGAGGGATCGAGCCACCATGATACTCGTGGCTCCAGCCTGGCCGCGGCAACATTGGTACACCCTGCTGCTCGAGCTCTCCGTTCGGAAGCCCACCGCCCTCCCATTGTGGCCGGACCTCATCACGCAGGACTTCAGCAGACTCCACCATCCGAACCTGCAATCCCTCCATCTTACAGCCTGGTACCTGCGTGGTTGACCCACGCGGAGAGGGACTGTTCGGCGGCCGTGCAGCGCGTCCTGCTTGAAAGTAGAAAGCCTTCCACCCGCACCACCTACATGGCGAAATGGAAGAGGTTCGCGCTCTGGTGTGACCAGCAGGGGCTCAACCCTTTTGTGGTACCTGTCACTACCATCCTAGACTACCTATGGTACCTCAAGGAGCAGGGTCTGGCGGTTTCCTCCTTGAGAGTCCACCTCGCCTCGGTGTCCGCCTTTCGTCCGTCGGTGGAGGGTCGAACCATCTTTTCCGATCCGATGGTCTCCCGCTTCCTGAAGGGCCTCGACCGCTTATACCCGCCAGTGCGCCGCCCGGCACCGACCTGGGACTTGAACCTCGTCCTGGCCAGACTCATGTCTCCACCATTCGAGCCTATGGCCACGTGTTCTCTCCTCTACCTCTCCTATAAGATGGCCTTCCTGGTTGCCATAACATCGGCACGGAGAGTCTCGGAGCTCCGAGCGTTGACGGTGGGCCCCCCCTACACCGTCTTTCACGCGGATAAGGTGCAGCTTCGTCCTCACCCGGCCTTCCTACCAAAGGTGGTCTCGGCCTTCCACCTTAATCAGGACATCTTTCTCCCGGTCTTCTGCCCGAAGCCCCATGCTTCGCCCCGGGAACAACAGCTCCACACCCTTGACGTCCGTAGGGCGCTGGCGTTTTACATCGACCGGACAAGGTCCTTTCGGCGTTCCACCCAGCTCTTCATCGCAGTCGCTGATCGCATGAAAGGCGAGCCGGTCTCTACCCAGCGCATTTCCTCCTGGGTGACTCAATGCATCAGGTCATGCTACGAGCTGGCTCACGTGACACCATGCCGACTCACCGCTCATTCTACAAGAGCACATGCCTCGTCCGCCGCCTTCCTGAGCCATGTCCCCATCCAGGACATCTGCAGAGCGGCTACCTGGTCTTCGGTCCACACCTTCGCCTCCCATTACGCGTTGGTGCAGCAGTCTAGAGACGACGCAGCCTTCGGCTCTGCGGTATTACACTCCGCCACGTCTCACTCCGACCCCACCGCCTAAGGTAAGGCTTGGGAATCACCTAACTGGAATGCATTGGAGCAATCACTCGAAGAAGAAAAGACGGTTACTCACCTGTAGTAACTGGTGTTCTTCGAGATGTGTTGCTCCAATCCATTCCAGACCCGCCCTCCTTCCCCACTGTCGGAGTAGCCGGCAAGAAGGAACTGAGGAGCGGACGGGCCGGCTGGGGTATATATTTAGCGCCATAGCGGCGCCACTCCAGGGGGCGCCAGCCGGCCCGCCGGAGTTGCTAGGGAAAAAAGTTCCGGAGAAGCCGTGCACGCGCGGCGCGCACACCTAACTGGAATGGATTGGAGCAACACATCTCGAAGAACACCAGTTACTACAGGTGAGTAACCGTCTTTTATATATTTGTTCCCTATGTAGCTACTTATAGACTGTAATCAAGTCATCCCTTAGCCTTTTCTTTGTTAAGCTAAATAGACTGAGATCTTTGAATCGAACACTATAAAGAATGTTTTCTAATCCTTTAATCATTCTCAAGCTCCTTTCCAATTTATTAATATCCTTCTTAAACTGTGGGCACCAGAACTGGACACAATATTCCAGCAGTGGTCACACCAGTGCCAAATATGGAGGTAAAATAACCGGTCTGCTCCTACTTGAGATTCTCCTGTTTATGCACCCTAGACTCACATTTCAGTTGCATCTGAAGAAGTGGTTTTTTACCCACAAAAGCTTATGCTCAAATAAATCTGTTTGTCTTTAAGGTGCCACCAGTCTCCTTGTTGTTTTTGTAGACTCACATTTTTGGCCACACTGTCACATTGGGAGTTCACATTCGGTTGATTATCTATCACAAGCTGCACATCTTTTTCAGAGTCACTGCTTCCCAGCATAGAGTCCCCAATCATGTAAATATGGCTGACATTCTTTCTTCATGGATGTCTACATTTAGCCATACCAAAATGCATACATTTGCATATGCCCAGTTTACCAAGCTATCCAGATTGCTCTGAATGAGTGGTGACCCAGTCCTCTTGGTTATTTATGACTCCCCCAATTTTTGGGTCAGCTGCAAACTTTATCAATGATGATTTTATATTTTCTTCCACGTAATTGATAAAAATGTTAAATAAGGTAGGGCCAAGAACAAATCCCTCCTGGCCCCCATTGGAAACACATCTGCTTGAAGACAATTCCCCAATACAATTACATTTTGAGACTCATCAGTTAGCCAGTTTTTAATCCATTTAATGTGTGCCATGTTAATTTTATATCAATCTATTTTTTTAATCAAAATATTGTGAGGTAGCAACTCACAAGCCTGACAGAAGCTTAAGTATATTAAATGAGCACCATTTTCTATATCAACCAAACTTCTAATCTCATCAGAAAAATATCAGGTTAGTATGACAGGATCTATTTTCCATTAACCCATGTTGATTCTCATGAATTACATCACCCTCCTTTAATTCTTGATTAATCAAATCCCATATCAGCTGCACCTTTATCTCGCCTGAAATTGATGTCAGGATAACAGATATATAATTAGCCACATTATCCAATTTACTCTTAAAAAAATGCCACAACATTAGATTTCTTCCACTATTCGGGAACTTCCCCAGTGGTCTAACACTTACCGAAAATATTAATATTAAAGGTCCAGCAAGCTCCTCAGCCTTCTTTTAAAATGTTTGGATGCGAGTTATGTGGACCTGCTGATTTAAAAGTGTTTGGCTTTATTAGCTGTTTTTTAACATCCTCCTGAGATACTAGTGGAATGGAAAGAATGTTATGATCACTATATGTTGAGACTATATCATCTGTTGTTTCTCCAAATACAAAACAAATATTTATTAAACACTTCTGCTTTTCTGCATAACTGATGATTCTATTATTTCCATCTAGTAATGAACCAATACCATTATCAGGATTCTTTTTGTTCCTAATATTTTAAAAATGTCCTTCTTATTGTCCTTAACTATTCTGGCATAGAAAACTCTGTCCTATTACTTCCCTTATCATTTTTCTACAATTCCTAACTTTTGATTTATATTCATTATTTTCAATTTCCCCTTTCTTCCATTTGTTAATATATATTTTTATAGCTGTCTTCACTTCTCCTCTATGTGAGGTTGTTTATTTAGGCAGCTCAATCTTCTTAATCGGTTGTAGGATTTTGGCTTGTTAGGCATCTAGTAAGGTGTTCTTAAATGATTCCCAAATATCATTCACTTTTTTTTATTATATTCTTCATCTCAGTTGATTTGGCTCATAATTGTTTTCAGCTTTGTGAAATATCTGTAACTATAGCTATAGGTATTAGAATCGCTAATAGCCTTGTGGTTAGGGCACTCACTTGGGATGCATGTAGAACCTGCATCTTCTACATGCCAGTTGAGTGCCCTAACTCCTATACTTTGGCTATTCTGGGAAAGGTCTCCCTTCCTCACTTTTCCATGACAAATTTTGAAAGATGTCATTATATTCTTATGGAGAACAGGAGCATTTCTTGAAATCTAAATTAGGGATAGGAAAACTGTTTCACACCCAGCTCTAGTCGCGTCAGTATATCTAGAAACACTTTTCCATATCCAACTAACCAGGAATCTGTGTTGGATGCAGACCTTGACACAGTGATGCATGAGTTCCTCACTTCCAGGCTTGACTGCTGGTGATGTGAGCGAAGGCCATGACAAAACTTCAGCTGATTTACCAACTTATCTACCACTTCATTGCAGAGGCCTTCTGAAACCCAGTGTCCTATGAGAATAAAGCCAATAAAGATAAATTTAGAAGCCACTATAAGTCATTGAGAACAACTCATTCAAATGGTCTGCAAAACCATTGACATAGAGGTCTGTAACATTATGACATGGCCTTTCATTCTAAAAAAGACCCCCACTATTTGAAGATGCTATAATATTATGGTGGGGTAGGAGGAAATCCAGGGCTATCCTTAGTTATTCTGGGGCCCTATGCAGCCCACCCGTGGCGGGGGATGTTGGGCCCCAGGCCTCCCCAGGGGGAGGCTGGCCCCAGACCTCCGTGGGAGGGCTGGCTTGGGGAACAGGGGGGAACTACCACCCAGCACTCACCAGTGGCACAGCTGGGGCTGTGTCACTGCATTTCCTGCCACTGGTGAGTGCAGGCCCAACCTTGCTGCAGTCCTCATGGGAGTGGGGGCAGAGCAGGGGCAGGGATAGGTGGGGCGGAGCAGGGTGGGGGCTTTGGGTAAGGGGTGGAGTGGGGGCCGGGCTGGGAGGAGCGGGGGCGGAGGAGGAGCAGGGGCAGGGCCCTGGGGAAGAGGCGGAGCAGGGGCTGGAGCAGCATGCAGCTGCGCAGGGCACTGAAGGGTATGCTTGTGTTCATTTTGGATAAAATGTGATTTGCAGGGTACTTATGCATAGGGAAGCATGCTGTGGCTCACCAGCCTAGGAACATTCTAGAGAAAACCAGGGGGAGGGGGGTGAGCTCAGCATGTGGAATGGAGCACTATGAGCATGTGATAAACAAACCCATATATGGGTTTGTTTAACTCTGATTGCTTAGAGGTTCATGTTATGTAAGTTGTTATATAACTTGTTATATAAGTGCTATAAAATAGCAAGGGGAGGGGCTTCTTGCTGGAGGGACTCTGCCTGCTTCTTTGTACCAGGGGCTCTCCTTGTGCACATATTGAATACAGCCTTGTTGAATTGAATCGCATCGAATCGAAGTCCCTTGATTCTACCCAGCATCAGACTCACTGGGAACCACAAAATCCCAACAGCACCAGGAAATTTGGTGCCCCAAATTTCCTGGTGCCCTACGCAGCTGCGTACTTTGCATATGGGTAAGGATGGTCCTGAGGAAATCCTCTCTCACTTGCATTATGAATGACATTATTCATTCTGCAGTCTGCATTCATTCTGCACTGATCCATGATCTGGATTGGAGAGGAGACACTGGACCTCAACCTGGGTTGAAACTTGGCACCTAAATCCTCAGATTTTTTTAGCCTATTCTCTAAATTTTGTACATCTTGGTGAATTTTTATCCACCTATTAAAAAGGGAATTTATCAGAGTATGCTAAAAGTAGGATTGTGACACAAAGCCATATGAAAGGAAATTCTAAGTCAAGAAAGTAGGGCTACCATACGTCACCCTACACCTAGGCACAACAGGGTGTCCTTTTAGCTACTTTTTAAATGTACTCTGTTGTGCCAATATGTTGTAAAACATATGGCAAGCATTGCTCTTAACTAATTCCTTCACATCTATTGTTTTGCATCACATCCTTAATGTTCTTTTAATGTATTTTCATAGTGCATGAATAATCCTATTGTTTTTTGAAGGGCTCATTATCTTTAGATCCTACTGTTTATTTGATTTTCCAAAAGTGAATTTAGGGCCTGATCCAAAGCCCACTGAAATCAACTGGAGTCTTTCTATTGAGTTCAGTGGGCTTTAAATCATGCCCTCAGTATTCATTAATGGTGCCAAATAGAGCCTTGAAGATTGAAATGTTCAGTTTGGCAGTGGAACAGGTATAAAGCAGAGGCAATTACAAGTGCAAGATTTTTCAAATTTGTGCTTCTCCTATCCTATGAGTAAGAATTGTTTTGGGTTGAGAAGGTCCAGGCATAGTTTAATCTCCAGGTATATTTAAGCTTCAGGGAAACTAAAGAGATGATTGATGAAAATACTTTAGTTACATTTTTTTTGGAGAGAATGACCATTTGGTCCAAAAAATGGCTTCAGAAAATTGATTATGTAAAAAACAGTACCTGCTTACCCAACAGATCATAGAATTACAGAATCAGAAGTTATATATGGAATGGTCAATTAGACTACCCGGTCCATGTCTATCAGTGCAAGATTATTCCTCACAGAATAAATCTATGAATTTATTAATATTTTTGCCAGTGTTTTGTCCAGTCTAGTTTAAAAGTCTCAGAAGATGGATCCTCCACTATTTGCTTTTGGAATCTATTGAACAGAATAATACATTTCAATACTTAGAGCCTTTCCTGATATTCAACCTACATTTTCCTTTCTTGCATCCCATAATTGCCATTTATGCCTGCATAGCCCAAGTAAATAATTCCATTCCCTCTTTAACATTTGCACACTTCGAATATTTGTAGACTGATATGATTTCCCATTCTTATTAGTTGTCACCCTCCAGCCTACCAGTCATTTTTAGTTCTTCTCTCAACATGCTACAATTTATCTATCATTCTACTAATGTCTGGTCCAGAGATGAATGATATATTTTGGTCTGTGGTAGGATATATCTGTGTATGCAACACAAAATTTCACTGGTATTTTTTCCTAACCTATCATATTGCAAATTCAGACATCTAGGCACAAAGAAAGCAGGCCTTACCTACACAATGGGGAATTGTCTCCTGGAAAGCAGGGACTCTGAAAGAAAATAGGGGTCATAATAGACAAATTGGACATGAGCTTCCAGTGAGGTGCTGTGGCAAAAAGGCTAATGTGATCTTTGGATGTATAATTAGGGAAGTAGTGAGTAGAAGTAGGGAGATTATTTTACCTATAATACTGCATACGGTTTTGGTATCCACATTTTTAAAAAGATGTGAAAAAAATTGGAAAGAGTGCAGAAAAGAGCTACTATGATGATTCGAGGACTGGGAAAAATGCAGTAAGAGATGGAAAGAGCTCAGTCTGTTTATCTTATTAAAAGAAGACTAAGAATTGACTTGGTTATGGTGTATATTAAATACCTTCATAAGGAGAAAATACCAGGTACTAAAGAGCTCTTTAAATCAAAAGGAGAAAGGCATAACAAGAGCCAATGTCTGGAAGTTAAAGCCAGGCAAACTCAAATTAGAAAGGCACATATTTTTAACAGCAAGAGTGATTAACCATTGGAATAAGCTACCAAGAGAAGTGTTGGATTCTCCATTCCTGGAAGTCTTCAAATCAAGAGTGGATGGCTTTCTGGAAGCTATGCTTTAGCCGAACTCAAGTTATTGGTCCCAATAAATGAATAACTGTATTATGCAGGAAGTTAAATGAGATGATCTACAAAAAGTCATGCCTAATTTGCTGTCCAGTATTATATCGCTTCCTGTTCTGTATGTTGCCCATTTAGGGGCATCAAATAGTGCTATTGATCCCAACACACACGTTTTTGGGGAGTGGGGGTCAATAATTTGCCTGAACCCCTTCTCTTATGCTCCAGGAGAAAGAGAAACTCTTGCTGCCATCACTAAGCAAGGACTAACAGGCAGCTAGTATTTTGAAGCTTAGCATGGAAAAAGCTACAGCACTGCTCATCATTTCCATCCAAGGAGTCGGAGGGTTCTCATAAGGAGGCTTGGATCAGCTAAATGTACAGGATCTATCAGCCAGCTATTCCTCATAGAAGTAAGAAATACGTTTATATGGATTCTAACTATAGGCAGATAGGAAAATGAAACTGTACCGAGTTCATTAGGAAGTTATAAGTTAATAAATATATAGGCATTTTGAGTGCCAAATCATCCCCCTAAAGAATCTTTGCAGCTCATGGTGGTTTCTCAGAATATGAGCAGCAAGCCTAGTATAATTGTCTTTCAGAGCCTGGTGACTCTGATCCCACATGATCCCAAACCCATGTAGTGTGTTGTACACTAGAGCTGGGTAAATTTTTAGCTTTAGTGTTGTTTATTCTGATTTCTTTTTTCAGACAGAAAGTAATTGAACTAACTTTAGATAAGATATGAAGAAGCAGAGAGATTTCTATTACAGACGTTTCTGTAGCTTATGATTAGGGCCCCGTGTCTGCCACGGAGGAAACGGAAGTCATAGTTTCTGTGACTTTCCATGAGCTCTGTGACTTCTGCAACGGCCAGTGTGGGTGACCCCAGGGCCGCCCAAGCAGCTGGCCCTGGAGACAGCCACACCAGCCACTGCTGGAGTGGCTCCAAAGCCAGTCAGTGCTTGGGTGGCCTCACAGACAACCACACTGGCACTGCTGGAGTGGCCCTAGGCAGCTGGCCCCGAGGACCACCTGAACAGTGATCCCAGGGGCAGCGGGAGCAACAGTGGGGGGGGGAGGTGGCCCCCTGGGCACAGCCAGCACAGCCACTGCTCAGTGGCCCCTGGCAGTTGGTGCCACCGGCCTTGGTGGCCCCCAGAAGCTGGTGCCACTGCCCCCTCCCAGAGCAGCGGTCCCCAACCCCTCAGCTAATATTTAGTCAGGGGTATATAGTACAAGCATTCTTTGGCCCCCCTTGTAGCATAGGTAGTATGCCAGGGGGAGGGATAGCTCAGTGGTTTGAACATTGGTCTGCTAAATCTAGGGTTGTGAGTTCAATCCTTGAGGGGGCCGCTTAGGGATCTGGGGCAAAAAAATTGGTCCTGCTAGTGAAGGCAGGGGGCTGGACTCAATGACCTTTCAAGGTCCCTTCCAATTCTAGGAGATTGGTGTATCTCCAATTATTACCTAGCACAGCCAGTGCATTCCTTGGGCCACCTCCAGGCTAGGCCTGGTCCTGTGAGTCCTATGAGGGCACTCCCTCTTCTTGTGCCCCAGCTCCCCACAGGCCCAACAAGTTTGGAGACCCCCTGTTAACTTCACAGGGGGCACTCGAGTCTCTCCACCATGTCCCGGGCAGAGCCTCTTTGCTCCATCCCGATAGGGGCACTCCCTTTTCAAGCGTCCCTGTCGCCCACAGATGAAACAGTCTTTAGGCCCTGGCACTGGCCGCCTGCCCAAGGTGCCTGGCCCCCATTGAGGTCCATGTGCCCTCCCCCGCAGCAGCTGAAGCAGCCCCACTTGCTGCTCGGTGAGCTGAGCCACACAGGCTCTCCAATAAAGGTCTCTCATGTCTCCAGTCTTGGATCTGAGTAATCATCCAACAGTCCTTGCCCTGGCCCCTTGTGTCAGGTGCAGACCACTTCTGCCCGCATTCTCCACCACTTGTAAAAGTGCAGGACTCACCCCTGCAGCATCTCCTGCTGGTCGTCTTGGGAATTAGCTTTTCGAGCCTCTGGAGCACCCTCTGCAGGCTGGTGTCCCGCTGCTGCTTAGACCCTGTGTCCCTCCCTGGACTCTGGTGACCCTTTATCTGGAGTGCTTCCCCCTGGCAGTACACCCCTCAGTCTCAGAGTCTCCCCTCTCTGGGGAACCCCCACTCCCTATCCCCACCTTGCCTCAGTCATAGGCTACTGCCAGTCACCAACTAGCCCCTGTTCCCTGGGGCAGACTGCAGTATAAGCTACTCATCACTGGCAAGGAGGGTTTGGACCTGCTGCCTTTCTCTGCAACCCAGTACCTCTATGGGGCCTTGGACAAGGCCCTGCAGCCTGGGGAGTTGCCAGCCTGGAGCTCCCCAGTCCCTCTGGCCTTTCCCCAGCTCTGCCTCACTCTAGGCACCCTGAGCTTCCCAGCAGCTAGGCCCCTCTCTCTCTCTGAAGGCAGAGAGAGACTGTTAAGCTCCTGGCTCCCAGCCTCCTATATAGGGCCAGCTGAGTCCCGACTGGGGTGTGGCCCAGCTGTGGCTGCTTCCCCAATCAGCCTATTAGCTGTTTTCCCTGCACAGCCCTCTCCCAGGGCTGTTTTAAGCTCTTCAGGGCAGGAGCAGGTGACCACCCCACTACAGGCTGCTATTTGTAGAGTCCCTGCATTGAGACCCAGGCCCACCCACTACTCCAGGTTCTGACCCTGGGACCCTACAAATAGCAGCCCCATATTGCTTCTGTGTGTGATGATCTGGCTGGAGGGCTGGGCCCCTGGAGACCCACCTGAGGAGGTTAACTGGCAGCAGGAGTCACCACAAAAAGAGAAAGAGAGAGATTGCAGATTTGCAACCACCCGACAGGAGGTACTCATGAGAGCTGAGTGCTCACTGCCACAGTCTTGTACATTTTAAATTGAGTAAATTGCTTTGATAAATTATGAGAGACTATTTTATATATACAAAATTAGTATCCAGAGTAAACTCAAAGTGAGATCAGTACTAGGAGTATATATGTCATTGATTTGAGTCTAGTGCAAATCCATTAGTCTCAATGGAGTTATTCCAGTTTACATAGGTATAAGAGAGAGGACAATCAGGCACACTCCCTTTGGGGAAAAAACACATTTATGTGAATATTTCATTCAGTCCTCTTATGAATTCTTCAGTAGGATATTAATATATTCTGGTTTTATGACTATATCACTGCCATTTTATTTTTCATATAATGATCAAACTACATTCAGGTAGGAGAGTATTTCTATTAAATACAGAAATGGTCTGTTTTAATCCCTTTAAAATGCACCATCTACTGGGACCAGTGCTGTTCAAAATTCAGAAATGATCTGGAAAAAGGGGTACAGAGTGAGGTGGCAAACTTTGGAGACAATACAAAATTACTCAAGATAGTTAAGCCCAAAGCAGACCATGAAGAGTTACAAAGGGATCTCACAAAACTGGGTGACTAGGCAACAAAATGGCAAATGAAATTCAATGTTGATAACTGAAAAGTAATGCATATTGCAAAATATAATCCCAACTATACATATGAAATGATGGGATCTAAATTAGCTGTTACCACTCAAGAAAGGATTTTGAGTCATCATGGATAGTTCTCTGAACATATCTGCACAGTGTGCAGCTGCAGTCAAAAAAGCTAACAGAATGTTAGGAACTATTAGGAAAGGGATAGATAATAAGATGGATAATATCATAATGACACTATATAAATCCATGGTATGCCCACACTTTGAATACTGCATGGAGTTCTGGTTGCCCCATCTCAAAAAAGATATATTAGAAATGGAAAAGGTATAGAGAAAAATAAGAAAAATGACTGAGGGTATGGAACAACTTCCACATGAGGAGAGATTAAAAAGATTGGGACTGTTCAGTTTGGACAGGAGAGGACTAAGGGGGCAAATGGTAAAGGTCTATAAAATGGTGAATGGGGTGGAGAAAGTGAATAAGGAAGTGTTATTTACCTCTTCACATAACACAAGAACCAGGGGTCACCCAATGACATTAATGGGCAGCAGGTTTAAAACAACTAATAATAAGTACTGCTTCACATAATGCACAATCAACCCGTGACCTGTCCATGACCTGTACTATATACCCTTGACTAAATCTTAGCTGGAGGGGTGGGGGTGTAAGGCACGAGACACCAGAGTCCAGGGAGGGACATGGGGGCTAAGCAGCCGCGGAACACCAGCCTGCAGAGGGTGCTCCAGAGTCTGGAAGAGCTAATTCCCAAGAGGACTAGCAGGAGATGCTGCAGGAGTGAGTCCCGCATGTTTACACAGCCCCATACTGCTTCCGTTAACTCTGTTGCTATTCCCTGGGCAACTTCCCATGTAGCTCCTTCTTCTTCACCCTTACCTCATGGTTCTCTGTCTGTTCTGTGCTTAAGCTGGGGCTCTCTCAGTCCTCCTCATCTAGAGACATTCACAGCCTTCCAGTCGTTCTTCCCCATTCTGGTCCCAGCAACTGATCTCCTTAGGCCCTGCAGCACCTTTTAACTGAGCCTACTGTGCTCTGATTGGCGTCTTTCCTGAAGACTCTCTAGGCAGGCCTGGAGGACCCTCCTTCACTGTTCCTTTTCTGGGTCAAGGTGTGGTAAGACCATGAGATGTAGATATGATCCCTATGAAAAGTAAGTTTTTCAAAATAAGAAACCATGTAAAGCACTTTAAAAAAGTACACTGCTAATTTCTCCCGACCATCGAGATAATAAATAGCTTTTGCAGGTACAGTGCTGTAGTTAAGTTAGCAAACCAGTTTGTGTTATGAAAGTTTTATTTACTTACCCATAATGGATAATGGATAATGGGTTTTTTTTGTTTGTTTGTTTGTTTGTTTTTGAAGTTTCGTTTTAGGGCTAAAATTTTCCATGTTTAGTCTAATTTTTCAAGTTATTTTTGTAATTTTGAATACATTTTTTTCAGTTTATCTAGAACAAAGAAAGCACAAAAAATACCAATTTCCCGATGTAGTGAATTCTGGCTACCTCTATTTCTTATAGATAACTCAAAAGAAAAAAAAAGGCAGGACATTTCTCCACTTTTTTTTCTCTGCCTAGTTGTATTTTTGTTTAATAAACACATTTTGTATCTTTTAAAAATATATTATTCTGTTTCCTCTTATATTTTTCTCTAACTCTCTCTTTTTTTCAAGACTTTTTAGGCAAGGTTTGATTAAAACGGACATCTAAAGTTACAGTCCTAAATCCATACTCAGGTATCTAAATAGGTAGCATAGTTTTTAAAAGTTTAACATTCAGCGTCTTCTATTAAACTTTAATGGCAGCTTCTGAGTGCTCAACACTTTGAAAAATCAAGCCACCTTTATTTAGATCCTTATTATGGACTTAGGAGCCTCAGCTTTAGGCAAGCATGGGGAGGTATAAATGGGAGTTAAGGCTTAGATTTTCAGACAGACTTGGATTTAGGTGCCTTTAAGACCTTTGAGATTCCCAGCTGAGGAGGGCCCAACTCTGTCAGTGGGAGCTCAGAGCTAGAGTCACAAAGAGACTTAGGCGTTGTGATACTGAGCATTGCAACATCTACTTTTAGGTGCCTAGAAACACTGCACTCCGTAAAGCCTGAGATACACACTTAGGATCCCTTTACAACGAATGGGGAGAGATAGGTGCCTTAGACTGCAATTCACAAAAGACATGAAGCTAGGCAGGGATCCACCTAAGCTAGCCAATGGGGGGTGCTGATGAGAGTAGTGTGTCTAAACCCCATCCTCTCTCAGAGAGTGTTCTCTGCTAGCAATTCACACCTGGGAACCTCTCTCCTGGAGTCAGGTGGGTCAGGTTTCAAGGACATTTCTTGCATGAATGAGTTAGGCTTCTGCCTCAGTCCACACATATTGGCAGCAATCGGGGTGCTCTTTTAACTCAGTGGTTAGAGCAGTCACGTGCAATGTGAGAGACCCAGATTCAGTTCCTCCTCTCTGCCCGGAGCAGAAAAGATGTGAACAAGGGCTGTCCTGCTCAGCTCTAACCTCTGAGCTACGAGATATTCTGATGTAGGGCTCCCTCAGTCTCTTCCATTGAAGCTGTTCCATTGCGGCTAAACAACTGGAGTAATTTGAACAGGGGGACTGAACCTTGATCGGTCTACCTTGGTGCATGAATCACCAGGCTGAAGAGTCATTCTCTGACTTGATCTACCTCTGGCCCAAACACTCTTTAATTATAAATAATTAATAATAACAATTAAATCATCAATGGGCCCAAGCAAGTGCAAGAATGACTCTTAGAGCTTAGTAGTTAGGGCATCCGCCGAAGAGGTGGGTGATGCCTGTTCAAATCCTTTCTCAGCCAAGGGGAGGGGACCTGAAACTCAGTCTCCCACATCCCAGCTAAGTGCTCCAACCACTGAACAAAAAATTATAAGGTGCGCACCAATGAACTCCAGATCAAAGACCCCCAAACTGTGTAAAGGATGGAGTAAACTTTTCATGGGTGGGCTAGTTCTGAACAGAAGCATTTATGAACTTTTGACCACAAGAGACCCCCTTTCGGTTTCTTAGAAGGACTCACCTGCCAGAGCCCATGTGGATAAGTTGTGGGGGGGTTGATCTCTGGTAAGCTTATTAGCATGTGTATAGGTTCTTCTATTGTTTTTGATACATTTTCTCTGTAGGCCAGTAAGAATAAATAGGCTCACACAAGAAGTACTGGGTGGTAACTATGGCAATTGCACTGTTAACCATCTCTGAGGAGAAAGGCAAAGCAGGTCTGCTTAGGCAGTCTGACTTGTTGGTGATTTCACAGTTATAAACAGGGAGCTGTGCAGCCTAGGAATACCCTGGTCAGTAGGGAGTGAGATGTGTTTCCACCCAAAAGAAGTGATATCCGGGTTGCTGGAAGCCTGAGAGTATGTGTCCTTGCTAGACTAAAGCCGGGGAATACAGATGTCGTTGCCCTGAACTGTGACACCCTGATCATCTTTTTCCTCCATTCTCACACTCCTCATCTCCTTTTTCCCTGCTTGTCCTCTCTCCTTCACATTGTTCTCCAAATTGTACTCTTACCCCTCCGCTGTCTCTAAATGGTTCTCTCCCCCTTTAACCTCTCTGCCATTTGGGATCAAAGTCTTTAGAGAACAACTTGCAAGATTTTAGAACCATTGACTCCAAGCCTCAGCCTTAAACTTGAGTCAGCCTTGAACTCAAATCCCGAACCCTAAACTACAGCTAATGTAGATCTGGTTCTAAAGTACCCTTCTTCACTGCATGTCTCATTGTGTTCTCTCCTGTACATATCAAAAAGGACCCTGATTTACTCCATCTGAGGATCTTGCCCATCATTGCTTGCCTCCTATTTTTCCCAGTGTGATAGTTCTGCTTATATTATCTCATTCTCATACATTTTATGTGATCTCAATCACTTATTTATATCCCAGTGGCCTATGTTGTTAGGTTTCACCAAACACCTAGAAAAGGTAATGTTAGAATACTAGACATTAGAGCCCATTAAGTCTCCTAGTCTATCCTCCTGCTATTGTGACTTCTCTCAAGAACGTATTCTTGAGGGCTTTGTATAACCCAATTTTAAGTGAGGTTAGAAATGCGGCTCTGGCACTGTTCTTGATAGGCTATTATACAGTCAAATAAATCTCACTGTCACAAATCTTCTCTTAATATTCATTCATCATTATTCTTGGCTTACTTTCAGCCCATTATTCCTAGTTCTCCCTTTATCTACCACCCTAAACATTCTACTGGGTTTTTTTTTGTAAGGTTTGAATATTCATGAAAACATCTTTGAAATATTTGGCGAACAAAGAGGAAAATACATTAACCTTCGAAGTAATGTATGTGCTTCCTAGGTTACTGATTTATTAAGACACTTTGTGCACCTGTTCCAGTCATTAGTGATATGTTGTTCCATAATAAGCATTCACTCCATCTTAGTTAAATGGGTTAAAGCATTTATCCATTCCCCCTCCATGACAAGTTCCCCATGACAAACCCAGTGCTTGCCCTTTCTGAGTCAAATAGTTCAGACTTCTTGGCTGAAGGGGTAATGAAGGGAAACAGAAAGGAGGAGTCTGGGAAGATTTCAGAAGACACTTCCTGAATTAAGCAATCTTCCTTGATTCCTTCATTGCTGGCCACCATTTTATTTGTACTCTCTTCAAGGAGTCCCACTATAATCAATGACTTTTCCTACTATATCCAGGGTGCAAACAGAGAAGACTGCATTTATCCCTGGTCAACATGGATCAACAGCCAGGGAAGTGAATAATATAAACTAGTTCCAATTATTTTACCCACAAATTAGAAAACTCCACACAGTCAACTCTTCTTCTGGTAAAGAAATCTTGAGTTTACTAAGCTGTCCGCTGCCTGGAAATGGTCTGCTGATCAGCTATGGAGAAAGAAAAAAAATGTGGTCTTTGGGTAAAATTCTCAAAACATCCAAAGGAACTCAGGCATCTAAATCCCATTTTCAAAAGTGCCTATGTGATTTAGGGACCAAGTTCCCACTGAAAGGCTTGACAGTCCTTTAGGTGATTTTGAAAATTTTAGCTCTTGTCTCCAGTAATAGAAAGGTGTTATGAAAACTCAGGAAATACAGAGCCCAGATAAGCATATGGATTTATCAATTTATTCCAATATTATATCTGGACAAATTGGTTATAATGGTGCCCTCTCTTCCTTTTCACAGCAGGGATCAGGAGCGTTAGAAAGAGTGAGTGAATAATTTGTAACCAATAATAGATTCAGAGAATTTTATAACTTTTGTTGTTTACAAATTGTTTTAGAAAAATGCAGTTTTCCCAAATGTATTCATTATTTACCAAATGCAATTAATGTTTACTTTGTAGCTTGTTCACAACCAGCTCATGGCAAATAGTTTGACTGGACTCTATTTCCTGGCTAGCAATAGGGTAACTCTTAGAAATGAGTTTCCAAAGCAACTGCAAAGACAAAAATCTCTCTAATGAATAGTCTACAATATTAACTTAAAAGTTGCTATTTTGGTGACTATTCTTGTTAAAAAACATCATTTGCTAGAATACACAACAATTAGATTATTTTTTTAAATTATTAGTTGTATTACAGTAACTAAGAGGTCCAATCTCAGATTGGGGCCCCATTGTGCTAGGTCAGGGGTCAGCAACTTCTGGCACACGGCTCGCCAGGGTAAGCACCGCTCCAGGCCAATGGGGGCGGCGGGAAGCCACAGCCAGCACATCCCTTGGCCCATGCTGCTTCCCACAGCCCCCATTGGCCTGGAGCGGGGAACCGCGGCCAGTGGGAGTCGCGATTGGCTGAACCTGAGGACGCGGCTGGCCCGGCCTGCCTGGGTGCTTAACCTGGTGAGCCATGTGACAGAGGTTGCCGACCCCTGTGCTAGGTACTAAAGCTGATTGAAAATCAGAATTTCTGTATTATAGGAAATTGTAATATTTCAACTTTGTTTTCAGTCACTAATTGGAATAAAAAGTCAAAATATCTGAATTTTTCTCAGAACAAAAAGTTCTGAGGAATATTCATTCAGAAATGTCAAAATGACTTCCTTTGTCTCCATTCAGCATTAAACTGTGTCTGCTTGAGCTATCATGAGGACTCAGAATTGTATTTCTGGTGCCACCTGCCCCCATTCTCTCCTAAGGAATGAGCTCCATCTCCCATGATGCACCACAACATCTCAGCCAAAGAGAAGGCTGCAGTGCATTGTAGGAGATATAGTCCAGCCTATAAGGGAGAATGTGGGCATGAGACACCCAAACTATAACTCCC
The DNA here is from genome assembly GCF_020497125.1 of Mauremys mutica. Classification (NCBI taxonomy): domain Eukaryota; kingdom Metazoa; phylum Chordata; order Testudines; family Geoemydidae; genus Mauremys; species Mauremys mutica. The sequence goes on from NC_059074.1 coordinate 21,973,465, forward strand.
ATGAGGTATTCTGGCTGCCACAGATTAAATGTAAAAATTATCTGGTTTGACAAACCAAAATGTTTTGATCCAGATCAACTAGACCGAAAGTGAAATATTTCTAGATTTTGAAAATAGATTTTCCTTGGAAAATGCTCATATTGCAGAAACTACATTTTCTGTCAAAAAACATTTTCGTATAAAATTCCTGACCAGCTCTAATAAACACATAGTAAGACATCATCGCTCCACTGAAGAATTTACAGTTTCAATAGACAAGACAAAGTGTGGGAAAAGGAAAGTATTGGCCCCATTTTACAGATGGAGCCCTCAGGCACAGAGAGAGTAAGGCCTGAGTACACAAAAGGGATTAGCCACCTAAATGCCTGTTTTAGGTGCCAAAGTCCCAGTTTGGGGACCACTGCAATGCACTTGCATCCGAAGAAGTGGGTATTCACCCACGAAAGCTCATGCTGCAAAACGTCTGTTAGTCTATAAGGTGCTACAGGACTCTTTGCTGCTTCTACAGAACCAGACTAACACGGCTACCCCTCTGATACTGCAATGCACAAAATTCCTGCTGATCTCTGCAGGCATCTAAATTCACTCTGTGCCAAAGTTTTTGCATTAAAGATCCCTAGATGCAATGTTTTTGCTTTGAGCATGTGTACTGCTGCCGTCCTCTAGGTGTCTATTTCCTGCCTAAACTCCAGAGCACTTCACAAGCTAGGGAAGACAGATGTTTGGCTGCCTAAGTCTTATGGCGGATCTGATCTGGTAGGCATGCTCAGAGAGTGCGTATCAGATCAGGCCTCTCAGGCAAGTTCATACAAAACAGCTGAAGAGGTGCTTCCTCTTAAGTTTCAGACCAGTGGTTAAGGTACTCACGTAGGAGTCCCCCCAGTTCAAATTGCTGCTCTGCTTGCAGGGAGGATGGATTTAAACAGATCTGCCACCTCTCAGGTGAGTACTCTAACTATTGAGCTATGACTAGGGACCTACCAAATTCACGGTCCATTGTGGTCAGTTTCACGGTCATAGGATTTTTAAAATAGTTAATTTCATGATTTCAGATATTTAAATCTGAAATTTCACAGTGTTGTAACCATAGGGGTCCTGACCCAAAAAGAGGGCTTGGGGGGTGGGTGGAGTGTTATAAGGTTATTTTAAGAGGGTCACAGTATTGCCACGCTTACTTCTGTGCTGCTGCTGGCAGCAGCCCTGCCTTCAGAGCTGGGTGGCTGGAGAGCGGCAGCTGCTGGCTGGGAGTCTTGCTCTGAAGGCAGCGCTGCTGCCAGCAGCATAGAAGTAAGGATGGCATGGCATGGTATTGCCACCCTTAGCTCTGCGCCACTGCCTTCAGAGCTGGGCCCTTGGCCAGCAGCCTCCACTCTCCAGACACTCAGCTCTGAAGGCAGAAGCGTAGGAGTAAGGGTGGCATGGTATAGTATTGGCACCATTATTTCGGCGCTTCTGCTGGTGATGGTGCTGACTTCAGAGCTGGGTGCCCCGCTAGCAGCCACCATTCTCTGTCAACTCAGCTCTGAAGGCAGTGCAGAAGTAAATGTGGCAATATCACAACCACCCCCTACAATAACCATGTGACCCCCCCATGACCCGTTTTGGGTCAGGACCCCCAGTTTGAGAAACGCTGGTTTCCCCCATGAACCAGATTTCCTGGGGGAGACCAGATTCATGGTCTGTGATGCATTTTTCACAGCTGTGAATTTGGTAGGACCCTAGCTATGAGATAGTCTGATGTGGGCTTTCTCCTGTTGAAACTGTTGTACACTGGATAAATATTTAAAGCGTCATTGGAACAGAGGGACTGGATCCTGGGTTTCCCACATCCTGGGTGAGTGCTCTAATCACCAGCTTATATTCCTTCTCATGCTTGTGCTTTCTCTCTCTCTGGCCCCAATGATTCTTTAAGAGAGGCACCTAAAAGCTAGGTATTGTGACACTCAGCATCACAATACCTAACTCATTTTGTACATTCAGGCATAAGTGACTTGCCCAAATTGATACAGGAAGTCTGTGATGGAGTCAGGAATTGAACCCAGGTCTCCTAAGTCTCAGCTCCGGGCCTTAAGCAAAAGGCCTTCTTTCTTTCCTCCCCAAAATCAAATATTTCTTTGGATATTTATGCAGAAACATTTTTGCAGAACTCACCCAACTCCAAGGGTGCATATTCACTTTGCCTCTTCAATCTCCTCTTTATGGCTGATATTGAGCACACCACTAACACTCTGCTGACAGGAGTCTACTTCCAATTTCAAGAAGGCAAATACTTCAGTCTCTCATGCCTGAAGGCAAAAGCTAAAATCACTGAACAGCTTATTTAAAAACTACTTTTTGCTGAGGCAGCGCCTTTTGTTTTCCATTCAGAGCAGGAACTCAGAAAATGGTATTGTAACTCATTTTAATATAACAACAATGAACTTTGGTCTCCTTCTCAGTGGAAAAAAACCCCACCTCTTACTACTAATCTCCAGCTGGAGATATTGATGTTGAACCTCATTTTTTCTTCTGTGATCAAAAGCCTCCAGTGGTGTCACATTTTACCTTTCATGGCAATGTAATTTTATATTAGATAATGTAAGTGATGTTGAAATTATACCCTGAATTAGCAAACTACACACCACATTTGTCAAGCTTATAAAAATGTGTGGAAAGTTGATGAACTTCCTAAAGACACTAATCTTGGGGTATACCACACGGTTGTCCTGACCACTTTGCCATATGATCCTGGAAAGGTGTTAAACCTGGAAAATTATTCCGTTTCATAGGTTTTGCCTGAAAAAGCTTCTCAACAGCAACTGATATCTGACTGCTTCCAGTTTCAAAGTTCTTAATCAATCAAAGCTATTGTATACTGAAACTACCGGTCTTTCAGGGAGTTCAGCTAGGCTGAGCATAATGTTCAAGAGCCTCCTGAATGTTTATCAAAGAGTCTTTGACAGTCCCCCGTCGACTCCACTACCACCGCTCGCGCTGGTGGAGTTCCGGAATTGACGGGAGCACGTTCGGGGATTGATATATCGCGTCTAGACAAGACGTGATATATCGATCCCCAATAGATCAATCGCTACCTGCCAATCCGGCAGGTAGTCTGGACTTATCCTAAGAACAGTAGGCCAGAGGAATAGACTGCCTCGGGAGGTTGTGGAAGCTTCTTCTCTGCAGGTTTTCAAAAGGAGGCTGCATAGCCATCTGATTTGGACGGTTTAAACAGAATACATACTGCATCTTGACAGAGGGTTAGATTTGATGACCTTTGTGGTTCCTTCTAACCCTATGAGACTATGATTCTATGAAAATGTTCCTTTGTTCAAACACCAAAACTGCACCATAATTGAGAATCTATTTAAAGATTAAAACTCTCTCTCTCTCTCTCTCTCTCTCTCTCTCTCTTATTTATTTCTGCCTTCCTCTGTACTTCTTGATTATGATAAGGAAAAAAAAAAGTAAGTGGAAAAAATACCACAAGAAAGGTTGCCCTCTTAAATTTTCCAGACCAATTTTGCAGACCCAAAAGTTCTGGATACTTCTGACAAGTTCAAAATGATTGCTAATGATAGCATTTAGCTCTTATATGAGCAACTGAGCTTGTGGATGGTTTTCCATTTTCTAAGGTTCTGGGTATTTTTTTTTTGGTGGTTTGTCCATGACTAGTTAGCTGGTTGTCATGCTCAGCTTCCTAGAAGACCATAGTACATAGCTCCTCATTCTTTAAACAGCCTCATTCACACGTTAATCAGCTGTGATATGACTACATAGACTCTGTTTTCTCAACCTCTCCCTCCTGTCACCTTATTCTTTGCTGTATTTGTTGCTCCATGCCTGGCCTCATTTGTTTTGGGTTTTTGTTTGGTTGGTTGGTTGGTTTTTACTGTGGATATTTCTGCTACCATAAGGAAGAGTGTAGTATTGTTTCTAGTGTTTCTTATGTGATGCTGTATGGATATGAGTGACCATTTATAATATTATTGATATCACTGTTATAACAGTGCAATGGATTTTACAAGATATGTCATGTAAGGTATCAGTGGAAAAGTTATGATTTGCTAAGTATGATAATGTTATATATACAAATATATATATATTTGTATTGTGAGTAATAAATATGTGTGATATATCTGCATCTCAAACCTGTGCTGTGTTTCTGGGTCACACCCCCTGACAGATAGGTATCAGCACTCTCTAGCCTGTTTGATAGCCCATCAAGGGCAGTCAGCTGTACAATGAGTCAGCAGGAGATGTAGGGACATGCCTGTGGACAAGTGATTCCAAGAGCTTTTCCATGCCTCTGTGCTGTGAGCTTGTGTTCGGGACAAAGGGCAAAAGATAAAAAAGGCAGCTACTTCTGCCTCAAAACTAAAGCTATATGTCATTGAAAAATGTCTATCCATTTCTTTCCTTCCAACCTTGGTAGACAAGCTTGTTTGGTTTTTAGTTCAAAGGAGTTTCATTGACAAAAAACAGTTCTTTCTCATATCAAAATGAAAGAAATACTCTGAAAGTCTGAACACTGAATACATTTTGCCTCTGTATAATTCTACAGTGGATAAAAATACTGAATATGGTTTAAGGTTAAATTTCTCCTCATTTCTGTACCCGTAGATTAGTCATGGAAGCAGTGCCTTCCCTTGGATGTAGGTGCAATATTTCCATGTTGTCAGGAAAGAACAGTTGGAAAACCTTAGTTATACAGTCCAAGAGGAGCTGCACCTTTCTCCTTGACTGGTGTTGGAATACTGTGTCCAGTTCTGGTGTCCATAGTTCAGTTTTGATAAATTGGAGAGGTGTCAGAGAAGATCCTGAAGAATGGATAAAGAACTGGAAAGCATGCCTTATAGTGAGAGACTCAGGGAACTTCAGCTCAATCTGTTTAATTTACCAAAGAGAAGATTAAGGGTGATTTCATCACAGTTGATAAATAACTAGAAAGAAAAGAAATTTGATAATAGACTCTTCAATCTAGCAGACAAAGCTATAACAAGATCCAGTGGCTGGAAATTAAAGTTAGACAAGTAAGCCAGAAATAAAGTTCAATTTTTTAACAGTGAGGGTAAATAAGCACTGGAACAATTTACCAAGGGTCATGATGGATTCTCTATTACTTGACATTTTTAAACCAAGATTGGATGTTTCTCTAAAATATATGTTCTATTTCAAACAGGAATTAATTCAGGGAAGTTCTATGGACTAGTGGTCAGACTAGTTCATCACAATGGTCTCTTCTGGCTTTATAATCTATGAACCTATGAACAGTGTTACCATGGGTTTCATAGACTTTCCACACCAGAGGGAATTTCACTGAAGGCCCGATCCTACACCACTGAAATCAATAAGACTTTTCCATTAAATCCAGTTGGAGCAGGATCAGACCTTATGTGAATAATTAAGTTACTTTTGATCAAGAAAGGAAAGGGATTTAATGTAAGATTATTGGGCAACACCAGATGGTGCTATTGCAGAAGAATTTGATAGTTCCATTGTATCTGAACTATCAGGATTATTGTTGTGAAGAAATGCTGTTTGTTAGCTGTGATGCAATTCTTTAGAAGTCCAACACAACATCAGGAGAGTCCGCTTTGCCCTCATCTCTGACCAAAGTCACTTTCTTAGGTACAGAGTTGCTGCCTGCAGGTTGTACTCATGTGAGCAAATAACATCTTACACAGTGCCAAAACATTGCAACAAACACCTTAGACACCTTTCTGTTTTATAAATATTGTGTTAATCACCATAATATCAGCTGACCTCTAAGCTTAGAGACTAGTGCTTTGCCTTACTATGAAAGAGATCTGAATTCGGTTCCTTTTATCTCACTAGATGCATCATGCTGACAAGAAGCTCAGCCCAATGAGAATCATATGCCATTCAGTAGTGCTTCACTGGCCAATTTAGAATTAGGGCCTGATTTTTAGAACTTCTGAGCACTAGAAACCCCAGTTGAAGTCATTGGGAATTACAGATCTTCAAAACCAGGGGGAGTCATTTCCAGTCCTTCACAACCAGTAGGACACTAGCTTCAGTTTTGGGCTTCCTGGAGAAAGGAGGTTATAAAAGCTATTAGTATAATTTATATCCCAAAGTGAGACACAAAAGATCAGGTAATCTTCATGTTTTCTCTGCTTGTACTCCTGTGTGTCTGTTTGAAATGTATGTTCCATTTAAATAAGTATCGAGCTCCATTTTTTTATGGAACTTTGAGACCTTTACTTAAAGGTTTGTTCTGAAATATGAGAACATGCTTTTAATTATTTACAGAAGCCTTATGTGTCTGTGGCTGATGGGACTCAATTCTTTGTTCCCCACAGTGCCGCCTGGAGTACTGGTTGACTGTTATACACCACACAGAGAGAGTGACCTGCCCCTTCCCATTTGTTTTTGGGGTGGATAGAAGAATCCTAGGAGAGGCTAGCAAAGAGCAATCCCCACTGCACTTGTACGTGGGCACGGCACTGGAGGTGTAAGAAAAAAGGATGCTTCATGGAACCTCATCCCCCCACCCTGAGCATCTTCAAAGTTGGAAACCACAATCTGGGTCTAAAACAGGAGAACTACATGCTGAATAATGCCCTGTCAGTCAGGTCATTTGGGCTCTGGAACAGCATACTGTCCTAGAGATAGTGGCGTACGTCTCATTACTTGGGACACCTTCAACCAGATATGATAAAACGCTAACACCACATTTTCAAAAGCGGCCGCTGAACAAGACTGCTTCATCTTCTGTTGCCCAACATGCTCAGGGGCCACCTTTGAAATTGATGACATCAATAAATTACAATAGTGGGCAATCCTGCAGCCACGCATCCAGTGCCAGGGATGGCTTTGCTGGTCTATGCCACTTTGGGGAACCATTAACTAGCTGGTTAAAATGGCTTTCACCAGCTGTGCATTGTGGTAGTAGCTCAAAGTGATTGGAACTGGACCAAGAACTGACCCAATGTAGAGGATAGATATTAGTCTTTAAATAACATAGTTTATTTAGACTATGGTATGTGTTGTCAGTGTTTATTTTTCATGCTTCTTTCTAATTAACTCTTTTTGGAGTTAAAGGGTGTCTAGGCAGGGATTATTGGAGCAAGGAGCTGGAACCCCAGAGATAGACCCTAGCTATGACAATTTACACCAGCTGAGGCTCTTCCCCCGGGATTCTATTCCTCTCTCTGCCACTGTGTTTTGATATGACTGTGGGAATGTCACCTTACCCTTCTTTTCTTCAGTTTCCACTGTGTATAATGAAAGGCATGACACAAATGAAAAGTGCTATTAATCATTAGTATTCAGACGATCAGAAAATGAATGATAAGTTTTGCTTTGTGGTCCCAGAGGTCTGTTTCAGAACCGTTCTTTGGACACATTTATAAACTCACTCCCTTGTCCCCCCCCCCCCAAATCTTATATCTCTTGAAAGCCCACCATTTATTCTCACAGGAAATAGCGATTACTGTAAATATGTTCACACAAAAACACATAGCATAAAAACATCATCTAAAGCTCATTTATTTTGGTTTTGATTCAGTAACTCCAAATTAGTATTCATGATGGACTCTATGACAAATAGTGTTATTATCAACACATACTGTAAGCATAAATCAGGTGGATATCAATACAATTGTATTTTTGTTCCAGTCTTGTTTACAGATCTCCCTTCTGAATGGCACATAAATACTTAGAATGCTTTCAGGAAGCAGGCCACTCATGTTATTTGCTTTCTCTGGCTTACTGCACTGATACTGATCATTTTCTAACAATGTTTACCACCAACAAAGGTGTCCTATTGATCACACTTTCCTTGCTTTTACACACCTTTATGTCCATGAGCACCTTACATCACTTTGCTTTAAAAGTCAAAGGGAACTATAAAAACACTGCGCACAGCAAATAATGGAAACAGCCATTAAGGTTACAGTTTGATATTATAAACAACAGCAACAAATCGCAGCAGGAATTTCAAGGTATTCATGGTTTTAAATTTCAGGAGAGCAAATTAAAAGGAAAAAAAATTGCAGCCTTAATTTGCATGATTCAAATCCCACAAAATCAAGAGGTATTTAGGATTTGGTTATCCCCCTTACTCACACCGAGTGGTACCATAATCCAGGAGTAGCCCTGCAGAAATGAATCAGGCTACTCATGGATTGCTGTACTCCTCAGTATGACTAAGGGGTGGCAGAATCTGGTCCAGAATGATTTGCAGAGGCTCAGACTGATTTATATGAAACTGCCACATCAGTCAGTTTGTAAAAAAGCGTGTTCCTGAAACTGCACTCTCAGCTGGCTTGGGTTTTGTTCTCCTTTATACTGACAGCATTAGAGACGTTTTATATTCCATGATCATTCTTCTCTTTTGGCAAACCATACATTTGTCATTCTCCTTTTTTCCTTTAGATAGATACAGTGTAAGGCTGCATTTCACAGAATCTCAGCTTCTAGTAAGCAACAGTATTACAGGTTTGGGTCTTCAAAAATTATTCCTTATGTATGCATTCTGAGTATGATAAAACAGGTGTTTCTTGTTTTGCTCTTTTTAAATGTACTAATTGTGTTTTATATTTGTTTTGTGGATTTTTTTTGCTGGTAGCGGGTGGGGGAGAGAGCAGAAATTGAAAGCCATTTACTCCATTAACATTTTTTTCTCAAGGGTGTCCTCAATGTCCACTGTCATTTTTGTGACTCAAACATACAATAACATGTAGGTGATCCAGCATGAGTGCAGTGTAATGTGCTGGTATTTTTAACTTGAGATCTCAACTTTTCTTTGAATAAAATATTCCCTATGCAATTCTGTCATTTCGTCTCTGAGGCCTCCATTCAAGAAAGTCCATATTCAAATACTTAAATCCATCCCCATTCAAGACAGCATTTAAACACATGCTTAAAAGTTCATCACGTGTATAAGTGCTGTGCAGAATAGGGATGCTTTTCTGTATTGAGGTTTCAGTTTAACATCACCTGTCTGAGTGATAAATTAGTCCAACTTTCAGCGAATTTAAATTACACCGGATTTACAGTTTGATCAATTTGAAGGAATAAAGACAAGAAAAATTTGAGAAATTGGTCAAAACTTAACAAAGCAATGTCGCATTTGCTGTATTATATTTGGTGCCATTCATTTAAAAATGACACAAAACTTTACAAAGTGTTAGAATTCATAAGAAGGTGGTGGGATCTTCTAGCAGATTTGGGGTGAAAGACCTGGGCACTGCTCTTGATGTCTCAGGGGGGGGTTGCTGCTGTAATGGATTCCTAAAGCACTGTAGCTTTCAGAATCACATGAAATGTGGAAACAATCGGTGAAGGAACACTGTCAAATGAGGTCATATTTTCACCAAGGGCTTGTTTCCTTCCAGTGCATGTAGACTTACACCTCTGAAGCCAATAAACAAACAGTTAAGGTAAAAACATCTTAAACCTCTGAAAATCCAGAAAATCAGATGGGCCAGGGAGGCTCAGAGTAAGGAGAAATAAAGGTCTCTCCCACTCTTTGAGATCAATGCTGCCCTGGTGGAGGGAAGTTATATTTGCATTGCTCTCATCTTGAATTATGAGGATAGATTAATCCAGCAGTTCCCAAATTTTGGCACACAGGGCTGGATTAAGAAAATGATGGACTCCAAGTTCACCCACATTCCTCCCCATCCCTGCTTCTGTACTCTAGCCTTAATCTCATACCATCACCCTGTCCATCGCTGGGTTGGCAATGGAACTGGCCACCTAGACAAGCCCCATCTGCTGGACTAGTGAGGGATCCTGGCAATGTTTCCCTTTAAACAGTCTGGGCCTCCCTGTATCACTGGACTGTCTTCTGTCAGGCTGGGATCTGTCCCAGAGGATAGAGGACTCAAGCCCAAATTTTTACAGGTATTTAGGTGTTCTTCTCAGCATTGTAAGTCCTAAGGGCCAGATTTTCAAAGGTATTTAGGTACCTAAAAATACAGGTAGGTGTCTATAGTGATTTTCAAAAGCACCTACATACCTAATATCTCTTGATTTCATCAGTCTGCATCTTCAGTTGCCTAAATACCTTTAAAAATATGGCCCTAAGTGAGGTGTTCTCAGCCTTTTTCTTTCTGAGCTCCCTCTTCCCCAAAACATGCTATAAAAACTCCATGCCCCACCTGTGCCACAGGAACTGGTTTTCTGCATATAAAAGCCAGAGCTGGTGTTAGGGGGTAGCAAGCAAAGCAATTGCTTAGGCCCCCATGACACAAGGACCCCCGCGAAGCTACATTGCTCAGGCTTTGGCCTTAGCTCCAGGCGGCAGAGTCAGGGCCTTGGGCTGCAGCCCCATGTGGTGGTGCTTCCTCTTTCTGCTCTGGGCCCCACTGAATCTAATGCTGGCCCTGCTTGGTGGACCTTTTGAAACCTGCTCACAGCCCCCTAGTGGGGCCCAGACCCCTGGTTGAGAACCGCTGCCCTAAGTCGCTTTTGAAAATGGGACTTAGCTGTCTAAGTCACTTAGGCCTTGCAATGCTAAACAGAACAACATATAAATTCTCTTAAAAATCTGGGCCTTGGTCCTTACCCAAGTGATCAGAGGGATCTGTGTTTAGGGCCTCTGTCCACATGTTGCAGCAAAGCCCTCATGGGGTGGCTTCAGCATGGGCTGCCAAACAGAGTCCTCTGTGGGAATGGTGTTGGTAGGGCCCTCCCATAGCAATGTACTCAGAATTAGCACCACGTGGAGATAAATGGGGCAATGAATGTCGCTATCTGCCTCAGGGATTCTTGCACCTTCCTCTGAAGAAAATGGCACTGACCACTGCTACTGACAATATACTGGGCTAGATAGACTGCAGGTTTGCTCTGGTACGGGGCAGTTACTGTGTTCCTAACTTGGTTACCGTCCCTGTCCAAAATCATTATATTCTCCATGAAAAGATTCATAATTCTTACAAATCTAAATGTGTATATCAATTAAAATTGAAATCATTCTGTGGTGCATGACTATTCTGTACCGTCACAAAACTGAAAAGAACAAGTAAAATGAAGCACTAAATAAGAACAACTTAGAAACACAGATCAACTAGAATTTTTCTTAAAGTGGATACAAAATAAATCAATATTATACTGTCAAAATATAAGTGATATCTCAGCGAAAATAGCATCCTCAGCAAACTAAGTCATTTCAAGCTTCAGAACGTTTTGCTGTCTCAGAGACTGGAAAGGTCTGGGACCTGAGAACTTCTGTTTGAAATGTTAAGAAATACAAGTAGGTGAATAAGTGGAGGTCAGCATTCATTTTGCAAAATTCTTAATAGGCTGTTACTCTTACATCTGAGACAGCAATATGTTATGAAGCTTGAAATATCTCCAAGCATGTTTCTGACTGGACTGCATTTGTAATAGGAAATCTGCTTCTGCTCCTCTGTTTGCTTAGTCTGTGATACTGGGGATATGGTTTCTGGCCACTTGGGACCCATCTGCTTGTCTAAACATGGACACACAAATCTTGAGTAGTAATGAAGACTGTGTTGGCAAGGGGCAGCACGTAGTGGGACTGTTACAGGAGTAAACATGGAACTAGATAATGCTCAGAGTCACTGTTGGTTCTTTGATCCACTATTGCCCTAGAGGGGAAGGTGAGTTATCCGTGCCATTCCAATACTTTGCACAGATTATTTCCACTGGCATAGGGGAACCAAGGTTCTGCTCACTCCCCACTCATAACCACCTAATCCCCTGTCTTCATGAATGTGATGTCCACTCCCTGTGCTGTTACAGGCAAACTATGGTCTTTATCTTTATAGGAATGGTGTCCCTAGCCTCTGTTTGCCAGAAGCTGGGAATGAGCGACATGGGATGGATCATTTGATGATTAACTGTTCTGTTCATTCCCTCCAGGGCATTGGCCAGTGTCAGAAGACAGGATACTGGGCTGGATGGGGCTTTGATCTGACCCAGTAGGGTCATTCTTATGTTACATTCTTATGTTCTTATTTTGGTGTGATATTTGCAAGACATCAGGCTGGGATATTTCAAATTCTAACTGAACAGTTTTCTGGTCTCTCTCTCTGTCTCAAATATCTGTTTTAGAGTAGTTGAATAACATTGATCTTGAATGTCAGAAAAAGTTTGCAACACTTCATATCAACATTTTGTCTTCCACCAAGCAGATAATAACAGACATTACGCTATGACATTAAAGTTCAAACTTCATGCTTATTGCTGGTCTATACCAGCAGCAAATTACTTCCCCCTATGCACTGAATTTGCTCTGCTGGCCAGCATGCTGGTGGAGTTGGAAGAATTCTGCATGTGCCCCCATGCCCACATGGATGCATTTGCAGGATCTAGCCCTGAGCATTCCCATAACAATTTTTCCCTATGGGCTCTACTAACAGTCATGACTTATACAACCTGAAGAATTCAAGTATACTCTGCAGACATGGGTCCCAGTTCTCCAATTCACTGAGTGCTGGTGCACACTGCACCCACACAGCACCCCATTCAGTTCAGTGACATTCGGGGAGGGCACAGCATTGTGCCTGCACCCACTGAATTGCACTAGCAGGGTCTTGCTTAGTGTGACATATGAGATGTGTAATAGCCACCAAAACTACAGGTTCCAAGTCCTGCACAGTAGATTAGCCTTTTAACAATCCAATCTACATTAAATTGAATACTGTGTACAATAGAGGAACCATTTGAATGAAACCTTATTAATGAAAGACTTCTCGACTCTGCTTGGACATTAAAGTGCCTATGGCACTTTTCACAGAAAGATTTTTCATGTGGATAAAGTGAGAAATATTTGGTTTATATTAAAATCTATTCTTGAGGTCCATAGCCAGGCATTTCCCCTTCATAAGTATGTAAAGTAGTTAGAGTTGGGTAGGAGGTTTTTTTACTGTCCCATGAACCTGTTCAAGATTTTAAACATTTTCCCCATCTCAGGTCAGGACAAAAAGTCAAAATCTTGGAAATGTTTGTGATCCCCAATTTTTTTGTAAAAAAGGTCAATCAAAAGGCTCTGTTTTGATTTTAACCATTTTTATTTTATTTTTTTGAAAATGAGAGTTAAAGCTTACATTTCTAAACAAAAAGTTGTTTTGAACAGAACAAGGACTAATGGTCTCAAGTTGCAGGGGGGGAGGTGTAGGTTGGATACTAGGAAAAAACCTAGGAGGGTGGTGAAGCACTGGAATGGGTTAGCTAGGGAGGTGGTGGAATCTCCATCCTTAGAGGTTTTTAAGGCCCGGCTTGAAAAAGCCCTGGCTGGGATGATTTAGTTGTGGATTGGTCCTGCTTTGAGCAGGGGGTTGGACTAGATAACCTCCTGATGTCCCTTCCAACCCTGATATTCTATGATTGTATGAACTGGAAAACCAGAATTTTTCATTCTGGAATTATCAAAACAAATTTTTTTAACCATTTCAGAACTTTTCTTCCCAAAAATTTTCAACTTGAGAAATTTGTCATAACTGACTCTTTTTCTAAGCAAGTTTCAGTTTGAAGAATCAGCTGTGAACTTCCTAATTTGGTGAATTAGTGAAACTTAACTTGGCTCATTTATTTTGTCAATTGCAGCTTCATTTTAATTATTTATACTATTTCATTCTATTTTAGCCAGCGTATGACACGAACATTTTGTAAAAATAATGAAATCAAGTGTTATGATTCCTCATTACTGAGACTTGGCTATTAAGTCTTCTCTGAGAACTGGGGAAGAGCTTTCCATTTTTCATGAAAATTATAAAGTGGGAGGATTAGCTAGATACATATTAGCAACTTCTTTACTGAGTTATACATTTTAAACCATTCTGTTAACTCTTTGAATCACAGCGTGACCTACCCAGGGTACAATCTAGACTGATGAATGGCTGTGTCACCTCAGCCCTCCTACCTGGGGTGCCCTTTACACTGCTTTGCTGCTGTAGCTACCGTTCTTAATCTGCTTACACCCCCGGCTATATTGTATGACTGCTGGAGCCAGCTACTCTTGTATTACACTACAGAACGACACTAGCAAACTCCCAGTCCCGACTCCCCGCCTTTCCTCAGAAATACACTGCCCAGCTCTCTCTTGGACAATACAAGCTCATATAAAGTCAATCATTTTATTAACAGAAAATGTTATGCACAAATCCTGTTATCCAAAATGGAGTGTCCCGAACTCTTCAGATCTAATCTAAACACACTGGTTTAGATAAAACAATTAAAAGTTATTAACTACAGATAGATTTTAAGTGAATACAAGTAATGAGGCATAAAAGTAAGAATTGATTACAAGAAAGATAAAAGTAAAAGACAACTAATGCTTACCTTAACAAACTACAGTGAAATTAAAACAAAGTCTCACCATTCCTACCAGCTGAACTTTCCATCAGGATCCCTCCCTCAGTCCTATGCTGGTTCCTTTTTTTCTTCAGGTGTCCTGGATGCTATGGACAGAGAGAAAGGGAGGAATCATTTGGAGTGTCAGCCCTTCCTTCTTATGGTCCTTTCCCTTCTTTGAGAAGCATCTCCAGCTGAGGTTCAGGAGACACAAAATCTGTGTGGATGCTGGTTTTTTAAGATGTAGATTTTCACCCATGTCCCCTTTCCTGCCAATGAATAGCCATTTAGCAGGTGATAGCCAGTTTGACCTTGTTTAAACCTGGCTAAGGAGTCAGCTTGCCCTTTGTTTCCGAGGAACTGATTTGAACACTCCCCTGACTTGGAACATACTTCATGAACACTGTACAGTTGAATCTTATAACTTTACATACTATGTTGCCACACATTTTTTTCAGGACAACACTGAGCTGTGAGTTATGAGTTTTCAAATGAGACCTCACAAGGCATACTGTGTGCAAATATTATTATAATAGTGTGGAAGGGGTGAAAATAGGGGTAAAGACCATCAAGCACAGAGTCGGTATCTTGTTTAGAAATGTACAAGTCTTTCAATGTACTTTCAGGAGGCTATTTGCAAAGACACAAAGATAAATTAGGTCTCCAGCTCCCTTTGAAAATCAGTACATGGGAATCTCACTTCCACCTGGGATGTTGATAATCACCCTCTTAGTGCAAAACTCGGACAAAATTGAGTTTCAGCTGTTTTTGCATCAAAAACATGAAAAGCCATGAGCTTCATGTGATTTCAAGGCAAAATCATAAAACATCCTTGCCCTGCCTGGTTTGCTCCAAAGGTGGCCCATATTTTCCACAAAGATTCAAGAACCTCAGAGAAGATACTTTCCTAGTGGCTGGCCTGAGTTTTTCAAAGCATTAGTCAGCAAAAATATCCCATGCTTCAGCTCATGATAAGAAAAAAATCTTTTCAGGAAGTTTCCATGCTGTTATAGCTTTATCCGTCCCATTCCCACTTTCATTCCCACATCCTTTACTGCAATTAGAAAATGGAACAACTAATTATACTGCCCTGCTTTATTATTTATGCAGTTTAAAAATAGTGGTGATCTGAGCAGTGAACTCAGCGGGATGTTGTCTAATTTCTGCAAATTGAATAGTACCTGTTTCCACAAGTGCTATCTGTATCTGTGCATCACGTGTTTACCTTTTCCTGTACTTTTCCTTGGATCTAATTTAGGATTTCAAGAAAAGATTTCTGCCTAAAATTGTTTTAAAGCTCTCCTGAAAAAAAATGTCTATGAATGATCATTACCAAACTGGGTTTATCTTCTTCCAGCAGGGAAAAAAGATAACTTAAAACTCTGTCTCTCCACTGACTCCTCTCCCAACCTTTTTTGAGTCTATTGTTTCCATCCAACTCATTGTACTACTATTGTTCTGGGCAGCTCACTTGTTCTAATTATGTTTATTTCTTGTAGCTGGAGAACAATTGTGAGTCAAATATGTTAGAAAAAATCTAATTTGTTATTTTACATTTCCTGTGTGCATATGTATAAATAATTATTTGTAACTTTGGAGTCAGCCTTTTCATGGCACTATAAATAAGTGGCGATATGATAACAGGTACAATTTTCAAAAGAATCTAAATGATTTAGGAGCCTAAGTCCCATTTTCAAAAGTGACTTAGGCACTTAGGACAGTATTTAAAAAGGAATTTAGGTACCTAAAGATGCAGATATGTGCCTTAGCACCTAACTCATTGAAATCAGTGTGAGTTAGGTGCCTGACTAACTTAAGCCGTGTTGAAAATCTCACTAAATGGCCTTTCTTTAGTGGACTAAATACTTTAAAAATCTGACCCTTAGGAAGCTAAGTTCCACTGAGACTAATTGCTTAGGTGCTTTAGATTTTTTTTCCTATAACTTACATTTACGTTGTGCCTTTCACACAAAAATTTCCAAAGTTCTTAAGACACTGTTTTATAGAAATCACTTCATTCACCCCCAATAAAATATGACTCCCTGAAATATAGCAGCTGTTTAACTACCAGTCCTATAAATCTGTTTACTACCTGTCCTGCCACTCCTACCAATAAAATGTGACTGTTTAAAATACAGCAGATGTTCAACTACCAATTGCTCACATGCTCTCTCTCTGTATTTGCTCCTAGTGCCTTATTTTCAAAAAACTATCCTCTGTACAGCTCCAAAGGTTCAAATGTGCCATAACTACAACTAAAATAACCTTTGTTCATTTAAATTTTGAATATAGATGGTCACATATTGTTGCAAGTTTTTTTGTTTATAAAAACTGAAAATTTTACTGAAATTTCAAAATGTGAACAATTTATAGTGAGTCAAAACTTTTGCAAATCTTTTTTGCATATTTGTTAGTTTTTCTCATAGAAAAAACATTCTTAAAAGTCAAATTTTATTAAATTTTGACTACATGTAACATTTACACAGCAAGTCTGACCCTTAATGATCATTGTCTGAATTAGATGACCATATTCAATACAAAATATTGGTCTCAGTTATTGCATTATAATACAGCGATTATGTGACAAAGCAAAAAATTAAGTGGAACACCTTTACAATTTTCAGCAATCAAGTAGGAATTCAGAATTTATCTTATTATTATGATTATTAATTACTATTAGGGCTGTCAAGCGATTAAAAATTAATCACAATTAATCACACGATTAACAAAAATAATCGTGATTAATTGCTCTGTTAAACAACAATAGACTACCATTTATTTTAAATATTTTGGATGTTTACTACATTTACAAATATATTAATTTCAATTACAACACAGAATACAAAGTGTGCAGTGCTCACTTTATATTTATTTTTATTACAAATATTTGCACTGTAAAAAACAAAAAAAAAGGAATTTTTCAATTCACCTCATGCAGGTACTGTAGTGCAATCTCTTTATCATGAAAGTTGAACTTAAAAATGTAGAATTATGTACAAAAAAACCTGCATTCAAAAATAAAACAGTGTAAAACTTTAGAGCCTACAAGTCCACTCAGTCCTACTTCTTGGTCTGCCGGTCACTCAGACAAACAAGGTTGGTTACAATTTTCAAGAGATAATGCTGCCTGCTTCTTGTTGACAATGTCACCTGAAAGTGAGAACAGGTTTTGCATGGCACTGTTGAAGCTGGCGTTGCAAGTTATTTATATGCCAGATGCACTAAAGATTCGTATGCCCCTTTATGCTTCAACCACCATTCCAGAGGACATGCTTCCATGCTGATGATGGGTTCTGCTTAATAACGGTCCAAAGCTTCGTTGACTGACGCATGTTCATTTTCATCATCTGAGTCAGATGCCACCAGCAGAAGGTTGATTTTCTTTTTTGGTGGTTTGGGTTCTGTAATTTCCGCATCAGAGTGTTATTCTTTTAAGACTTCTGAAAGGATGCTCCCCACCTCATCCCTCTCAGCTTTTGGACGGCACTTCAGATTCTTGGGATGAGTGCTGTAGCTATTTTTAGAAATCTCACATTGTTATCTTCTTTGTGTTTGGTCACATCTGCAGTGAAAGCATTCTTAAAACAAATGTGCTGGATCATCATCCAAGACTGCTATAACATGAAATATATGAAGAATGTGGGTAAAACAGAGCAGGAGACATACAATTCTCCCCCCAAGAAGTATAGTCTCAAATTTAATTGACACATTATTTTCTTAACAAGCATCATCAGCATGTCCTCTGGAATGGTGGTCGAAGAGCATGGAAGGAGCATACGAATGTTTAGTATATCTGGCATGTAAATACCTTGCAATGCTGACTACAAAAGTGCCATGCAAATACCTGTTTTCACTTTCAGGTGACAGCAGTATCTCCCATCAATGTAAACAAACTTGTTTGTCTTAGCGAGTGGCAGAATAAGAAGTAGGACTGAGTGGACTTGTAGGCACTAAAGTTTTACGCTGTTTTGTTTTTGAGTGCAGTTATGTAACAAAACAAAAAAACCCTGAATTTATAAATTACACTTTCACAATAAAGAGATTATTCTTCAGTATTTGTATGAGGTGAATTGAAAAATACTATTCTTTTGTTTATCATTTTTACACTGCATAGATTTGCAATCAAAAATAATAATATAAAGTGAGCACTGTGCACTTTGTATTCTGTGTTGTAATTGAAATCAATATTGAAAACGTAGAAAAAAACAAAAATATTTAATAAATTTCAATTGGTATTCTAGTGTTATAAGTGCTATTAATTTTTTTTTTGAGTTAATCGTGTGAGTTAACTGCAATTAATTGACAGACCTAATTACTATTATTTACTGAGGGCAGATTTTGTCACAAGATCACTGCCTATCATTAGGGGCTACACCACCCACGAGGATCACAGGGAAGGAATTGTGATTTAGGGTGGCCAGAGTTTCCTCTCTTCTTTTCTTTGCTCCAAGGGGTACTAATTTGTTGCTGGCCTATACAGGAATCTGGGCTCCATCCCCACAATGCACCAGCCATCAGAACAGCATCAGAGTGAATTGGGAGAGAGTAATTTCCTGCTGTCCTAGACCAGGTTCATGGTGAAGAGCAAAATTATTGAAAATTATTTGGAAGAAATCAGAATATAGGATTAATTGGGCATAGCAGGTGTTTGGAGAATAATGGGGAGTCATAGAGAAGATAAAATTATGTCTTTGTGCCTGGTGAAAATGGGCAAATGAAAGGAATAGAACAAAGCAAAAAGAGAGGATGAAAAGCTTTGGGGTAAATTCAGGTGAGCTTAGAATAACCATACAAACTTTTACTTCTTACACAAAATGAACTTGCAAACTTTTTAAAGTTTGTGCTGTTAGTTGTCACAAACTGTAACTCAGCTAAATTGATGGCAGAATATATCATAAGGGTGTGTGTGTATTTTCTGCCTGCATTTGAAAATAATGTATTGTTCTATTCCATTTGTGTATTTTAATAAGCATCACTGTGGGACAGTATGCCTGCCAATTTATGTTTATGAGACTGTCAACAGAATTTACATGCCTAAGAAAATAAGATACAACATTGCCAAAGCAACATTGCCTGTCAAATGAGGTTGTCATGGAGAAATGAGACAGGGAAGCTCCTGCACAGAGTGGTACGTAGAGAATGCCAGAGATTTTTTGCCCTATTGAGCACAATAAACGTTTATTCTCGGGAATAAAGAAATGATGAAATTTGGGGCATATTGTGCCACACAGTTTTCAAGAAGAATTTCCTATTGAAACCAATTCTGGAGGAAAGCATAGTAATAAAGTACTTGTGTTTATTGTACTTTTAGGGTCTGATTCTCCCACCTTTACTTATATTGGGTAGTACTTACTCTCTTGACTATTGTAGTCCCAGTGAATCCATAACAGCTCCTACATCATCTCATCTGCACATCCACTGGCATAGAGGGTGAGGTCAAGGAGAAAGGGGCATGACTCAGGTGTCCCCTTAAAGCAGATGGTCACTGGCTGCTGGAATGGTTTGGTGATGGTGGTGAGGTCTCAGGCAGCTGATATTAATTAGAGCAACCTTCAGGATGCTCTAAACTGCAGCATGGACTTGGACCAGCACGGAGCGTGGCTTAAAGACTTCTTTGCATTCCAGTTCTTCATCAGTACTGAGTGCTCCAAGGCCACAGCAGAGGACTGGAGCCCTCATCTTTATCCATCTCAAGAAGGAGATCATCTACTAACATAGCCAGTAGAGTACCTGTACAGTATTCACACTGGTACTCAGTATGACAAGGGTCAGGAGGATGGGAGGCAGCCAGATGCTCTGAGGAGGTTGTGTCATTAGGCAAAAATTAATTAGAAACCCATTTTAATTTAAAAAAATGGAGTGAGGCCTTCAGAATTTATCTATTCAGGGTTAGATTTTGTCACAAGAAGAACACAGCCCATTGCTGCACTACCCCAGGAGAGCATCACAGGGAAAGAATTGTGGCTCAGGGAGGCCATGATTCCAGCCCTGCTTCCCCTTGCTCTCAGGGGGTAATAATTTGCTGTGGTCCCATACAGGGAGCCTTGGCTCCATCTCTATAATGCACCACCTGCATGGGGCGGGCGATGGTAATTTATGGCTGGTTTATACCCGTGGCAAATTACTACCACCCATCTGGTGACAACAGCTATGATGACTGCAGCACTCGAAGAGCAGGCCTTAGACTGTACCCATTTTCCCACTTCTCTCACTCCCTGCCCATCTCCTCCCAGCTACAGTTCTTCTGGATCATTTTGTGCCTAGACTAACGTGCAGGTAGCTTACAAAGGAGGTTCTTATTCCTCCTTACCTCCATTCATGGTTATGCAGCCCATGTCAAAATCTGGGTCTAAGTGTACACAAAGAATTAGAGACTTTCCAACGTTTGGAGGATGAATAGTCTGCTACTGGTTTATTTACAGAATGGTGAGAACACCTACAAGTTTGAATCTCCATATTCCTGAGGGCATTTATTTACAGTAAATAATTGACTGAATTCCTGTGCATGGTAAGAAAAGTACAGTAGGTTACCCTCAACAATTTGCAAGACCTAATGGTACGCTAGCATGTTATAAATACTCCGGAATGATTTATTTATTATATTCTGTTAGTGTATTTTAACAAGCAATGCTGTTGGGTAGTAGCCTCATAAACATAAATTGGCAGGCATGTCAACATCATTTACATGCCTATGAAAATACACAACATTGCTAATGCAAGGTCTGCCTGTCAAATGATCTTGTCAGGAAGAAATGAAACACTACACCAGCTGAAGAGTAAAGCATATTCATTAGTGCTGGCTACACAGAAGTCTCAGTGACACACTGAAATACATTTGACATTTTTCACATATCATATTAATAAAAAAGTGAGCAAGTGGGGGTACTTCTGGCTGCCATATATTGTACTGTACAAAACAGATTTTGCAATCAATCATTCTTGTTTCTTCTGAATAAAAAAAATAAGAGCAATACATGTGTACAATAGAATGTATTATTCACCTGGAAAACTGAGGGTGCTATGAAAAATCATGAATATTTCACAGTGGTTAAGCTGAAATAAAATAGCCACAGAACTGTCTGAGATGGAAAAGACTTACTTGAAAGCATTCATTCCAAGCTCCTGACTAGATAATTTTGGAGCTGCACTGACAAACTCTACAGTCTCCTGCCAATTACACCTTGCACCCCATGGCTTTTAGAATAATTGGAAGCAGGGAGTTTTAGAATCTCATTTTTATAATTCCCCCTTTAAGGCCAAATGCTGCAGATTATACTTTGGAAAAGTCTCTCTTCTCCCTCTCCCCTCCCCCAAAATAATCCACATATGTGTAAAACTCCCTTGGGAGTCAGTTGGGCCTGATATTCACCTTACAGAGTAAAAAATACCTGAGGGAAAAACATGGTCCAAACATTACTTCAAAATTGGAAAGTGTTTTCCTTCATGCTGCACCCAATTCTTCCACTAAATCCTAATAAATGATCAGTGTTAGTAACAACCAATAACTGTGGTGTTAGTAAAAATGGATAAGACGTATACAAAGACGGGCCAATGTTTGTGTAAATGAAAATGCTTTTTCAGGCTTTGCATAGAGCGATTGCCTGTATCTATAGAAAACTGTTCAGATGTGAATAATCTCTGCTGTGGGTTGTACACAGAGTGTTGGTAACTGATGGTATCAGCAGAAGCAAGCACATAGACAATAAGGGTACAGATGGTGAATGGAGAATGGCAATACAGTTTAGACTCTCTGGAGAGAGAATAATTCAGTACACTGAGATAAATTGGAGAGTTCCAAGAAGAAACACTTACCTGGCTCAGATACATTCATGCACAGCGCAAACTGTCTGTTATATACCCTAATAATGGATCATTTGATGATTACCTGTTCTGTTCATTCCCTCTGGGGCACCTGGCATTGGCCACTGTTGGAAGTCAGGATACTGGGCTAGATGGACCTCTGGTCTGAGGTGGTATGGCCATTCTTACATTCTAATAGTGCTGTTCATACAGGACCAGACTGGAACTGGTTCTTAGTGGGGTGGACTGGGGGAGAGGAGGATCTAGGACGCAGGGAGTCTCCCTCCCCACTTGCTTCTCCCATGCATGTGTCTCAATTGCTGGGGGAATACAAGGATGTCAGAAGCACAAAGGATTGGGATAGGTGGAGCCTATGATGGTGCAAACTGCTCAGTGCCACTACCCACCAGTCCCTGTGTGCACAATACTTCTGGTGTCAGTGCAATGCCACGCCACCCCCTAAAGCAGGCCAGTGGCTAAATGCCACAATTTGACCTATCTGTACCTCTCAGAATGATATACAGGAACTGCAATGGAAAACACATGTTTGCCCTAGAAGCAAAGTCGTTCCAACAAATATTTTCTGCTAGTGGTGATAACTAATAAACAATGCTTCACTAAGCCTGCTGGTGCATGCACATTCAAGATGGCACCTGATCCCTTTTGCTGGCCATTCGCATCTCCTGGATGAAATCCCAGCCCACCGAAGTCAATGGCAAAACTCTCATCAATTTCAAAGAGGCCAGGATATCTCCCCGTTATATTTTAGAGCTCCCTTATTAGTAGAACAAAGGCATATTTCTGATAACAAAGTTGTATTCAGATAAAAGTTTGCAGTTTTGTATGGAGGCCTGCAGAATTCAAAAGCAAACAAAAAATCACCTGATTAGTGTATCCATTAAAGCCATGCTGTTCAGATAGATCCAACATTCAAAGAAACCTGGAATTCAGACAGATGATGTTTTAGTAAAGAGCAAAACAGTTTAAAAGTTCCGAAATCTCATCTGTAAGGAAATCCTCCTCTCTTACTCACTTCTGTTCACTAACTTTCATCCTAGAATAAGGTTAGGGTATAAAATGGCTTTTAGAAATACAGGCAAAATGCTGTGATTTTTAGTAGAAGTTGGATTGAGACCATAGCTAGTAAAATCAGGTGCTGTGTGTGCATGTGATTTAGCTGATTCATCAGATGCTCTGCACTGGGCTATGTAATGATGAATGTGGAGGCATCAACTGTGTGTGAATTTTATGCTTTCAGTAGTGGGGGATTATTATCAGTAGCAAACTAGGGATCATTTGAGGCAGGCGTGGTGCAAGATTCCTCTTACACCTTTGCCGATGCACATAAATCCTGAGATATAATAGCCTCTGCACTTCCAGTATTGGGCCTCTTGAGCCATTGCTGCAAATTGTGCAGTGGTTTCTGATTTGCACTACAAGAAATTGCATGGTGCTCTTCTCATAGCACACTATCACACCACCACAAGGCCCTGTGATTTAATTAGCACATTTCTCTTTTCCGCTCTTAACTTCCACATTCCATATTTTGCCACAGAAAGATTATTGACTCCAAAGTTCTGTAAAATATTTCAGTTCTATTGCATAAAATGTAAAAGAAACACAAATCACCCTGCCTTTAGCTTTCTCAGGCATATATATACAGTATTTTAATGTGCCCATTTATACTGCTCTCTTCATAGCATTGGCTTAATCGTGAATGACAAGAGTTGAAAATGTAATAATGACAGAGACACATTAATCCATTTTGGATGAAAATGTGAGAAGGTAATCAGATTCTGAATGGCTGCGTGCTGTAAAAATACACTTGCTGAAAAAAAAATTTCCAGTAGGGATTCTCACCAGAGATTCTGATTAGAAAGATTTCAGTATAAACTGGTCTTAAAATATTACAATTGGGCAAAATGCGCTGAAAGATGAATCTAAATCAGTAATGTGATGACCCCAAAGCTGCTTCTGAAACACTGTAAATAGTCAGTGAAGTTTATATTCCTCATATTTCACAGCATCTCGTTCAGCTTTGTTGTGGGTAGAGAGGGTCAAGCTCTGGATCTGTTGCTACTTCGTCTCCTTCTGAACCTCCAGTGCCATTATCTGTAATAATGATGCCATTCTCTAAAGGCAGACAAAGATACATGTGTTCTGAAAAAAAATATAGAAAGATGCCATCATATTTCTCTGGAAAAATAAGCACTAGATTGTGAGCTAACCATCTGTTCTAATCAAGGGAGCAGCAGTCTTCCTGCTCTTCTGGGGAGAGAGTAACTTTTGCTGAGTCTGCACATAGTGCAGCATATATCTGCCAATGTGCTGGTGCAATTTTGCTGCCCAACATGATGGCATGAGAAATGGAGCTCAAACTCTGTCCATTCCCTTCCCCCTCTAGTCGACTTGTGGGGGAGCACAGGGGTGGCTCTGTGAAGAATGCTTACTTATACTACCTTGCGTGGCTGTGTGAACCAGGGCAATGTGCTAAAACTCAGATTACGAAACTCAGGAGCCTAAAAGTAGGACCATTAATCCACATGCTGGTTGCACTTACAATTTTTGTTCTTTGAGAGATATTACTTTCTGCCACTATATTGGAATTATAGAAATGTAGGGCTGGAAGGGACTTCAAGAGGTCATCTAGTTCAGTGGTTTTCAAACTTTTTTTTTTTTGCAGACCACTTGAAAATTGCTTGAAAATCGGCGAACCACTTAATGATCTTTCCAGATGTTGTTTCTACCATTAGCATTTGGATAAAAGCGCTATATAAGAAAACCTTAATGATAAATTATCATTTTTTTGTTCTACAAATAAAAGCACACAACTCATATTTTAATATCAGTAGTCTTACCTTTCTAATGTGATGGATATGCTCTCGCTCCCCGCTGTAGCAGCTCCCCCCAGTTTGAGAACCTCTGATCTAGTCCATCCTCCCACACTGAGAAAAGATTAAGTATACCTAGATCACTCCAGACAAGTGTTTGTTTTATGTGTTCTGAATAAACTCCATTGATGAAGATTCCACAGCCTCACTAGGTAACCTTGTATAGGGAATCTCTCTCAAACCCCCCCAAAAAACCCTTTAAAGTGTAACCACTCTACAGAGGGATCTAAGACCTAAATAAAAGAGGCATAATTTCCAGAGTTGCTACATTGCACAGAAGGCTAATAATTGAACCACTTTAATTTATATATCCAACTTCAGGCAACCAATTAGAAAAATGTAACCTAACTCTTCAGTGACTTATGGTGACCTTTCTGAACAACTGGCAATAAATAAAATCTTTACACCACACCATCAAATATTCAGTTTGTCTTACATATTTATTTCCTTATGTTAGGTTGTTTTGTATTATTTATGTATTTAATTACTTATTTTCAGTTTGAAGTACTTCAGGGCTAGATTTCAAAAGAGCTCAAGGTCAAATTCTCAAGTGCCCTTTGTCGCAATCCGATATGAAGTTATGGCTTTGAATGGCCAATTGTTGGTCCATGGCCATCTTGTCCTGTTAAAAGGACAGGACTGCCTCCATCTTGGACCAGGTTCTTGTTGTATAGGAGAGGGCAGAGACTCAATCCTGCCCAGCAACACTGGCTGTGTATGTTCTCCTGTTTTCTTTTTTTTCTCTCTCCTGCTGGGCCATCTAAAGGTCAGGCTAGTTCTGTGTGTGAAGGCCTGATTCTGCCCGGCAACCTGTTTTTTTTGGGTCAGTCGTCTGGAGGTCAGGTTAATCCTGCCCAGCGACTCACTTTCCCGCTCTTTTTGGACCCAGTCATCTAAGGGTCAAGCTTGTTTACTTGTCAACTCCAGTGTGCCGTGTGCAAATCCTGCTAACGTGGGGTGGCAACAGCTCGAAACCTGAAGGGAGGAGGGACCAGGGAGCCAATCAGATACCGACACGAGGGAGTGAGACCTCTTAATAAAACTAGGTTTCCCCCCAAAATTTGTGTGGAGCATCCGCGTGTTAGCTGAAGGACCCGATCAACCTTTCGGCCAGGGTCTCCTCCCGGTAAAGCGCGCTCGTGTCGTATCGTTTGGATTCGTTGTCGTTTGGACCCGATCCCTGTCAGCTCGTCATGCTTCCGGTGTCTGTTCTGCTGGTCAGCTGCGCCTGGAGTGCAGTATTTGCTTTTTGATATCTGACAGTTAGCTCATCTAGCCTCTTATTTTCCCCTCCCTAACTCTGTACCAAGTATCTATTCAGGATATCAGGATTGTATTAATGAGCTCAGAATTGCACAATTGCTTAGCTAGCTTGTATAGTTGTTCTAGTTGTTAGTGAATTGTTAATTGCAAACTGTTTTATGTGTATGAATCACTGCTCTGTCTTTGTCCGGAGTGCATGAATCTGGGAGCTGTCTCCACCTGGAGATTAGCAGACCAAGGGGTTCCCGTCCCCGCGGTCTGAGTGAGTGGAATCTGCCCAGCTGCAGCCGCACCACACTCTGGGTTACCCTTAGTGTGAAAGCAAGGGTGGCTGAGGCAGTGGCCCATGGGTCTCTGTTCTGTGTTGCACCGGGTACCGCCCTGACGAACCCGATTCCTATCTTGTAAGATTGGTGTGTCTGCCTATTTGGTGTGGTGTGGTGAGCAGTATAAAGTGTATTATTACTGTGTTTTGGGGTGTGTTTGTACCATCCCAGCCAAAGTTGCCTACTCCCCCGGCCCAAGTTGTAATTATCCCCCAAATAAACGTAGCCACTTGGCTTTTCACTGTTATTCTGGTCCTGCCTGTTTTTCCTCACTCAATACCAAGCTTAACGGACCGCAATCTATTTCGGACACCCTTGCACACCCAACTTAATTATGGGATCTCCATGAGAGCTGAGCTCATATGAACACAGTGAGGGAAACCAACAATTGGAATAATTTACCAGAGTTTGGAGTGGATTCTCCATCACTTGCAATTTTTAAATCAAGATTGGATGTTTTTCCTAAAGATCTGCTCTGGTTCAGACAGGAATTGTTTCAGGGAAATTCTATGGCCTGTGTTATACTAGGTGATCACAATGGTCCCTTCTTCCCTTGGAATGTATGAAAACCTGGCTATCTTTGTGGCAGTTGAAGACTTTGGATAATTTGGCCCTTCTTGCTTCATCATCTCATCCAAAGTAACTGAAAGAGTTTAGTCACATCCAACAAGATAGAACAAAGTCACCTGGCAAATTTTGGCATGAAAACCAAGACAATATAAACGAATCTTCTCCAATACAGTAACTCCTCACTTAATGTTATAGTTATGTTCCTGAAAAATGCTACTTTAAGCAAAACAATGTTAAGCAAATCCAATTTCCCCATAAGAATTAATGTAAATGGGGAGGGTAGGTTCCAGGAAATTCTTTTCACCAGACAGAAGACATTATATACATATACAGTATACGTTTTAAATAATTTAAACAATTTAATACTGTACTCACCAGTGATGATTGTGAAGCTTGATTGAGGGGCGTAGCGGGGTCGAGGCTCCACCCACCCAGCGTTCCAGACGGTGAGTGGGGTTGGGGTGTGGGGGCTAGCCCTGTTCCATCTGCCCTGTGCTCCTGCCAGGGAGCGGGGTCAGGGGCTTGCTCTCTCCCTGGCTAGAATGCCAGGCGGGCAGGCAGAGTGGGGCGAGCCAAATAACCCTATAACAGAACATTATGTGACTTTAAATGAGTATGTTCTCTAATAGATCAACAACCAGATAACGAAACAGTGTTAACCAGGATGACTTTAAGTGAGGAGTTACTGTATATTAAAGGCATGTGCATCATACAAACAAACTGTACATGTAAACAGAGTGGTAGGGGGAAAAAGTTAGTATGTAAAACTATTTGATAGCAGTCAGTAAAAAATATATCAAACTCAACCACTATGACCCATACCAAATATTTCTTACTTACTAGTTTCAATTAACTTAAAATACTGGCAGTTTAGATGGACCGTCCGTTTCACTAGTGTAATACAAAGTGGTAGACTGTCCACAAGTTGGAATACACAGGCCAACATTACTTGACAAATATGAGCTGCAGTTTGGGGGGGACAGATATGACTAAGGATTCCAAGAGATGAGCTGGGTAACCTCTGGGTAATCTCTACCAACAGATTGCCTATGGAACTTCAAGCTACCCCTCTCCCAGCAGAACCCCAAGGGAAAGGTGATAGAGGATGCACTGGGGATGATTCGTATATGCAGTTCAAGGGACAACCCTCACAGAGACAGCTACGGTACAGTTAGCGCCATCCTGTGCCAATGGAGGGCAACTTCAGTCTCACCGATTTCTGGAAATACATGCAATAGTTATTTTATTTTTCCCAGCACTAAGGCCTTGTCTTAATCTTTATCTTGTTCATAATTAACTACTGTAGATGTGAACAGCATCAAGCTGATCAAAAGCAGGACACCCTGTCAAGATTTGCCAGCTGAGGAGGTGGCATTTCAGAATTAACAGAGGTGAACAGAATATTCATTTATCTCCAGAACAGTGACTGTTTATACAAGGTTTCCCTGAGTCACAAATAAAGGTTACAAATGAAGGAGTGCGGGAAATCCACTTCCAGAACACTGTTTCTTAAAGGGTATTTAAATAGAAACGAAAATGTCACTTTTATACACAATGCACTTCACTCCTTTCCCCTTTAATTTCTGAAAATGCTCAGCTTTATTATAAGGGTTAGCACAGTCTATCATTTCTTGAATAATAACCTTAAACAAATGCCAAATGCAAAGGTCTACAATTATTTTTTCCTCAATGCATCATTTAAGTCCTACGTAATAACTTCATTATTGGTTGGAAAGAATGAAATTCAGTAACTCAGGGGCAAATACTGATCCCATCACCTCAGGCGTCTGGTTGGTTCTGCCAGCTGCATTTGGAGGAGAATACAGATGCCTAGAAACAATGCAAAGCATGCACTGGAGCCCAGCTCTGGGAAGTGGGGTGTGTTCTTTCCACAGCAATATAAGTGTGAGTCTGGGACAACATGAGAACAGCTTCAGAAGTAGGGACAGGAATGGAGCCGATTCACAACTATGTCCAATGTCCCCATGAAACAGGGCATTGCTTGGCCCTCCTTCCTTCTGCCCTTGCTGAGCCCACAAACCAGCCAGAGACCTCTGCGTTGGTGCAATCACCCGTGCTCTTTATTTACAGTGTGCTTTCCAACCATCTTCTAGCTACAAACAGCTTCAGTATTACAGCCTCAAGGACTGCTAGCTCCTGCAGCCGGCAGAGAAGAGCTCCCACTCCCTCTAATTCTCTAGCTCCTTCCTTTCCTTCTCCTTGGCTTCTTTCCTGCCAGTCCTTATGTAGCCCCTGGCTAACGAGGCAGCTGTTCCCCGTTTACCAATCAGGCCTGGGCTTACTCAGCCAGCTCCAATTTCCCTTTCTTGATTGGAGCTGAAGTGTCAGAGGCCTGGCTCAGATTTCCATAGCCAGCACCCTGTCACATCCCACAATGGAGAGTGAACTCAGGCGTTGAAAATATTGTTACTACACCACTTCTAGGACAAATTCACAAAGTCGCTCTGCTGTTGCGCCACAGCCCGTGTGCATAGATCCCTTCCCCTTGCCCACCCACAACCCCTCAATGCACAGCCACTGCAGCAGAGGCAGGATTTGTCCCTACGTGAAAAATACTTAAATTCTTACCTGGCTCCCATGTAAAAAGGAATAACATGCTTCTGCTTTGCTGAGCTGGTGGTTACTAAGAATATTAGGTAAGCCACATGGCTGCTGATAGGGATGGTCAAACTTACACACTTAATCGTGGTGAGATTTAAAAGGGAACATTGTAGTTAATTTGCAATGGGTGAAATCCACTTCCCCTGCAGAAAGCCTGTGGACTCTAAGTGTGAAGCAATAAGGGCATGAAAGCAAGGGTGAGGGAATGCTCTGCAGCCACTTTCAGCTGCTGTTTCAGCTCATGTGCCACAGCCTTACCACATTAGTTATGTGGGCTTCTCAGACCCACTTTACTGGTGCTCAGGCAGCAGACCTGCTGCACAGCCCCTGTGCAGGGCTTGAGTGGTGCAGAGGGCCTGGTGCCAGCCCTCCAGACAGAGCCTTCCCTTGGGTAGGGTGAATCGGGGCGACCACTCTGGGTCCCACGCTTTGCCGGGGGTCCCACGGGCCAGTGCGGTTGGCTGGCGCAGTCTGTCACAAAGGAGACAAATCCCACACTTCCGCCCTCGCCCTCCCTCCCACTCCAGGCCCTGCGCTTTGGGGGGCCCCCATGGGCCATTGCAATTGGCTGTCATGATCGGTCCCGGAAGAGACAAACCCATCACTTCTACCCCAGGACCCATACCCACCCTAGGGGATGGCCCTGCCTCCAGATGGCAATTTATTTCAGGTCGTGTCTATTCTGTTCAGTTTTATAACATAATTTCTGCTTGTGGGATTCATTTTTTGTTGTGGCAAGATTTTCACTCATTCCAATACCTCACCGCTTGACTAAGCAAATATTTACTGCCATCATGATAGGGCTGGGCCTACTTAAATAACAGTGGTCAGAGTTAGAATGCATCCTTTGACCTTTTTATAGGTAGACAAGATAGTCCTGGTTTGAGCAGGTATCCTTATACTTAGAAAGGTTAATCCTGCTACAACTAGTAATATCTTGTCTAGTGGTAAGATTGTGAAAGAAAACAGGTTTCATGTAACTGTGGCTGTTTGAGTCAGGGTTGCTTTGTCATTTTTTCTGGGTTTATATGGAACAGAATTTGGCCCATTGTTTGTGAAATGCCTTCAATATAGAATTTGCCATATAAAAAAGAAAAAATCTACCCTACTCTTTAGAGCCTCATCTGGTTAGGTCTGAATTTGGTCCAATATCCTGTAGACCAGTGGTGCCCAAACTTTTCCTGTCGCACCCCTGACCCTCCATTACTGCACAGCCAAGGCTTCTTCAGCAGCAAAGCTTGGACTTAAGGTGGAGCTGGGGGGAGAACTGGGGATGAAGAAGGAGCTAGAGGTGGAGCAAAGCTGCATCCGGGGCCGGGGCCGAGCTGGGCTGAGGACAGAGCAGGGGCCAGAGTGAAGCTGCATCTGGAGGTGGAGTTGGTCTGGGGGCAGAGTGGAACTATGGCTGGGGTCGGAGCTGGTCTGGAGGCAGAGCAGGGCTGGGTGGCACTCCCTCCCTGCCCCCAGTGGAGACTGGCCTGGGCCCCGCCATGCACCCTCCCGAATGTTCATCCATGGGCCTGCCCCACAGTTTGGGAACCATTGCTCTAGATTATTCCTCCATTGGACTCTGAAAAATAACTGACTACAGAAAATTGGCCAATTCAGACCTTGTGTAAGCAACTGCAGCTTGGCTGAAAATAGCTCTCTAGTTTTTGTCACACTTGTACTCTAACCATATATCTGAGGTTTTATAAGGTCTCCTGCTACCATGGTAACTCCATCTAGACACAAGGACTCCTTAGCTACCTTTTAACTAAGTTACAATAAAGACCAAGCTGTCCAATAGGGAAAAAAAACAAAACAGTTCTCTAATGGGAGAATAGAAGTGCTGCTAGAATCTCTAATTGTTTCTCCCTGATCCAAATAGAACAAGTAAATTAGGTGAAAATACTCCACACGTGATTCATATGGTTTCTGCTTGGGACGGGCTCACCGTTGTTTTTAAAAGGATGCTTGCAGCCTGTACAGCATTTAACTGCACAGAACACAACACAAAGACTTTCCTTGCTCCAATTACAACTGTGGAGGCCAAGAATTAATTAATAAAGGTTTGAAGGGATCTTAATGTATGTTAGCTAATTAGCAGAGGTTAAGCTGTTACCCTGTATCTGGTGCAGAGTGAATTGTGTGAAAAGTCGTTACGACCTTGTGAATTGCAGTCTTGTTTTCTGTTCTGGTATTGCAGACAAATAAGATAATGAATAGGCTTATGTATAAACAAATGCAAATGTTTACTTTTACTGTCTGCAAGTTTGCTAGCCACTGTCTGTTAAGAAGGTATAAAGATTGTTATGATTGTTTTACTAATTGAGAGAGATCTGTTCAGGACAAGGGGCAACCCAGTTCCTGACACTCTCTCCCTCTTGTGTTCACTAGAGTATTATAATAAAGTATTTGTTTTTGCTGCACCTAAACATAAGCGAGAACTGAGTTTTCTTCGACAATTTGGGGGCTCGTCCGGGATGGCAACGCCCACGGACACACAGACGGCTGCTACGGATCGTTCCCCTTCGAACCCCATGGCGCCACAATAGAGGTAAGAGACCTTTTGAAATCTCTATTGGGGTATCGGAGGAGGACTGTCTGTGGGGGACGTCTGTTTCTGTTGGGCTCACGCCATCTGAACTTTTTGACTGTGCAGCAGGATCAAATGCAGAGTGGTATTGGGGAGAGGCCCCAAGAAGGTTAGTTATAGCAGTACTGGGAACTGCTGAGTTGGCCAACAGGTAATGCATAAGGTAATGCATTAGAATGCACCGGTGCTGAGGGGTTTTTACTGCCTCAAGAGGGGTTGTCATACCGCCTCATGGTATTGGTCCGGACCAGGTAATGATGCATCTTGGTTAAAAAAATAAAAAATAAAAAAAAAAAAAAAAAATTTTAAAAAGGTTAAAAAAGGGTTAAATAGAGGAAAAGAGGCCTTGGTGTATGTGTGTGTGTGTATACCTGTGTGAGTGTTCGTTGCTGGAAGACGCCCAGATTGCCCTGTGAAGCGATTGCTAATGATCAGGAGTAGTCTAACGCAAGCCCAGTAACTAGTGGATCTTTAGGAGATCCGACCCACGGTGGGCTGACTCAGCTTGGCATAGTCCGGCGAGGACGCTGCCTGGGTCTAGGAGTGTGTGAACCCATCTTCCCTCCTTTCCCTTCTGTGTGGGCTACTGACAATCTGATCGTCTCCCTGGATGCAATTAGAGTATGCGGGTTTATCTCCCGGAAATGGAGTCTTTAGCCGACGCTCTTTGCTGAAAGGAGATGTACGAGGGTCGTAGTCTTTCTTGTGAGTCTCTCCTGTACGTGAGTGCCCTGTAGGGAGGGATTCTTAGATTCTGGTCCGCTAGCGCGGACAGGGACCCCTTCAGTTGGTGTGACTGGAACATGGGGGGGGAACAGTCTAAACTTTCCACTTTACCCCCTAAGGGTACCCCAGCATATTACATGTACGTACATTATGGTCCTAAAACCTGCAGGTATTTAAATGATTGGAATCTGTACACGCGTGAAAATTCATTTAAACAATGCCCATTAGAAGGTACCTTTGAGTTAGATAAACTTACATGCCTCCGTGAAGCCCTTAAATCACACACCTCTGCTGCGCAGTGCGAGCAGTTTCTGTCTTGGTGGGAGGAAGCAACAAAGAGACTCCATGAGTCTCGGGTGCGGAGTCTGAAGGACTCCCAGGAGAAATTAAAAACTGAAGTACAAGATTTAAAACTTAAATGTCAGACATCCAAATGTCTTCCTGCTTCAGTGCAGCCCTCTGCTTCTCTTTATCCTCAATTAGTTAAACCTGAAAGTGAGGAGGAGACTACAGAAGATATAGTGGATTTTTTTAGCAGCATTCCACAGCCGCAGCAGGCTTCCCCCTCGGCCCCCCCTTCTCGGGCTGTGCAGGCAGTAATTGTTTCATCGCCGCAATTATCAACTGCACAAGTTGTTCATTCTCCTTCTTCGGAAGAATTATCTTCTTCCCTACTGACTGACACTAGTAGTCCGGTTAACCCTGCTTCTGCTGATAACCATGCCGGCTACTTTCTTAGAAGCACGACACAGGCACTCCAGGCTCCTTTAAGGGACTTGCCTGGAGCTGGAGCGATAGGGGGGTTAATTAAGGTACATGCCCCGTGGGACACCTGGAGATCTTAGAAACTTGGTGAAAGACTTTCCTAAAATCAGGAGGAGCCAGTAAAGTTTAGAGAAGAGCTCCAGACAGTGATTCAGTGCTATAATCCATCTTGGGAATATATTAATAATCTTTTACGAGCTGTACTGCCCGCAGAAGTACAGCAAGGCCTTAACAGACAGTGGGATTGGCCTGATGCAGACCCTGGTTTTGGGGATGCTTTGTCAGAGGCTTGGTATCGTCTCTTGACCTCTATTTCAGAAGTTTGTCCTAAGAAAACAGATTGGACAAAGATTGCAAATTGTAAACAAAAAAAGGGAGAATCACCTGAAGATTATCTTGATAGAATCACTAAGTTCTTTGAACAGCATTCGGGATATTACTGATCCAGCTGATAATGCCAGGGGAAGCGGTGGGAGCTGCTTTTGTTCAGGGACTCTTGCCAAAGTTCAGCAACCATTGAGAAACTATTTGTATTGGCTGGCAAACTAAACCCCTTTCAGAATTGGTGACAGTTGCAAATCATTGTACAGCTTGCATAGACCAGAAGAAAGAAACCAGTGAAACAAAACTTATGGCTTTACAGTTACAAACTTATCAGAATAGGGGTCGTGGGGGACTGAGAAGGAGGACGGGGACGAGGTCGTGGGAGAGGTATGGGACGAGGTCCTCATATCCTGCCCAGAATCCCTGCCCCGACTGGGAGCACTGCATGCCACTTGTGTGGTCAGGAGGGACACTGGAGAAATGATGTCCAAATCGATTTGCTCAAAATCCTACTCAGTTCCCCAATCCTGAAGCGCCTGTTTTCTCCCCACAAGGAACCCCTTACTAGGACAGCCTGAGGGAACGTAACTGCATCATGAATCCTTTAATTTCTATTAATCAAGAAGGCCCGTTTGTTGATTGTAATATTGCTGGTAAATCTGTTACTTGTCTTGTAGACACTGGGGCTAGTAGGTCTGCTCTGAGATCCTCGGAGTTTCCCTCTGTTCCTTTGTCCGCTTTGTCTGTTAATGCTGTGGGCATTTCAAACTGTCCTGTTTCGCATCCTGTCTCAGTACCCCTTGAAATTTGTCTTGGCCCTCTAGAAGATAAACATTCCTTTCTACTCAGTTCTACTTCTCCTGTGAATTTGCTGGGAAGAGATCTGTTGTGTAAATTAGGTTGTACCATCTACTGTACACCAGATGGCGTATTCTTACAGGTTCCTGATGAGAATACTAACCTGGTGTTGGCTACACTCCATATATCCGAGCCAGCTGCGTCGAAGTCTCCACTCAGCCCTGACCTTGTGCATTTGTTGTCACAAGTGCCCCCATCTCTGGTCTCGGTCATGCAAATGAAGTGGGACAGATTAGAACAGCGAGCTGGTTTAAAATTCTTGTGGACCCTGCTAAGCTTTTGCCAAGGATTCCACAGTACCCACTGCGTCCTGAAGCAGTGGCAGGCATAGCTCCGGTTATAGAATCTTTATTGCAACAGAGTATTATTGTTCCCACTATTAGTTCTTGTAATACTCCTATCTTTCCTGTAAAGAAGCCAGGAAGGAATACCTATCGGTTTGTTCAAGACCTTCGCGCTATTAATGCTGTGGTTTTGCCTTCTTTTCCAGTGGTTCCAAATCCAGCTACAATTCTTTCTTGTATTCCACCGTCAGCCACTTATTTCTCTGTTGTAGATTTGTGTTCAGCCTTTTTTCCATTCCAATTCACCCAGATAGTCAGTATTTGTTTGCCTTTACTTATAAAGGATGTCAGTATACCTGGACCAGGTTACCCCAAGGTATACTGAATCTCCCTCCCTGTTTTCTCAGATCCTGAAGAAGGATCTGGATGATGTGGTTTTCCCTGGAAAATCAGTACTTATACAATATGTGGATGACCTTTTACTGGCGTCTTTCTCTTTTGACTCTTCTAAACTGATACTCTGACTCTTTTAACTGCTTTAGCTGCCAAAGGTCACAAAGCATCCTGAGAAAAACTCCAACTGTGTCAACCCAAGGTTCATTATCTTGGTCATGATATTTCTCATGGCAAGCGTCATTTATCAGACTCTCGTATTTCAGCTATTTTAAATATGCCTAGGCCTAGTACTGTTTCTCACATGCGTACTTTTCTGGGCATGACTGGATATTGCAGGCAGTGGATTTTAGGTTATGCAACAGTGATTAAAACCCTTACAGGATCTGACTAAGTCTGGTACCCTGAACCTCTTCCTTGGCCCCCAGAGGCTGAGAGCGCTTTTGTTGCTATTAAACAGAGACTATCTACTGCTCGGCCCTGGGACTTCCTGATTATACTAAACCATTTACTCTTTTCTGTCATGAGCGTAATGGGTTTGCTTTGGCTGTACTAACGCAAAAGCACGGGGACAAACACCGTCCAATTGCCTACTACAGTACTGCCTTAGACGCTGTGGCGGTTAGGATTTTCCCTTGTTTACGGGCTGTAGCGGCAACGGCCCTTTCTGTTCAGTTATCTGAATCTATTGTATTGGGTTCTCCTTTGAGTGTGTGTGTTCCGCATGCTGTGGCTGCACTCTTTGTTGAAATCTAGGACGCAGCATTTATCCGCTTCTCGTCTTATCAAATATGAACTGGTTTTGCTTTCTTCCTCTCATATTAACTTTGGCTCGTTGCCCTGTTCTTAATCCAGCCTCTTTGTTGCCTGGGCCTGAAGATGGAACCCCACATGATTGTGTGTTTGTAACGTCTGTTCTTACTCGTCCTAGAGATGATTTACTGGATGTGCCTTTGCAGAATCCTGATCTCCTTTATTTTGTGGATGGCTCGTGCTTGCGAGATTCTAAGGGTAAATTAGTTGCTGGTTATGCTGTCTGCACTACCTGTGCTGTTGTTGAAAGTGCTTTCCTTTCTTCAGTGTTTTCCTCGCAAGTAGCTGAACTGGTGGCTTTGACTCGAGCTTGTGTTCTGGCTAGAGATCAAACGGTCACTATCTATACAGATTCTCGTTATGCTTTTGGAGTGGTTCATGATTTTGGATTGCTTTGGAAATATAGAGGCTTCCTTACATCCACTGGTTCTCCTATTAAGAATGGTTTTTATGTTTCTGCTCTTTTGGATGCTCTTTTGTTGCCTAAAGCTATAGCTGTTGTTAAATGTACTGCTCACAAGACCCCTCATGATGAAGTTACCCGTGGGAATGCTCTAGCTGACTCTGCAGCTAGGACAGCGGCTCTTTCTGCACCTCAGGCTGTACATTCCTGTGTACTGATAGAGCAGCCTTCACTGGCCTCCCTTGACGATCTGGCTAAGATCCAGGAGGCAGCATTAAGAACTGAGAAGCACTCTTGGAGTGCTGCTGGCTGCATTTTACATTCTGATAATCTTTGGCGTGCCCCGGATGGTCGCCTGGTGGCACCAAAGATGTTATTGCCCTATCTTGCTCGCATATACCATGGGATGGCACACGTGAGCAAAGGGGGGATGGTTGCTGCAGTTGCCCGAGATTGGTTTGCACCCATTTTCCCTTCTGTTGCCCATTCCTACTGTCAACACTGTGTGATTTGTCAACAACACAACATTGGTAAAGCTGTTAAAGCTATGCGAGCAGCCCACCCTCCTCCTTGGGGACCTTTTGTAAATATTCAGATTGATTTTATTCAAATGTCTAAATGTTGTGGTTATGAATATGTATTGGTTTTAGTTGATGTATTTACCAATTGGGTTGAAGCTTTTCCCTGCAGGAAGGCAGATGCCAGGACTGTTGTGAAACTTCTGCTTAAGGATTTTGTCCCTCGTTTTGGCATTCCTGTGAGTATCAACAGTGATCGTGGAACTCACTTTACTGGACAGATTGTAAAGGAGTTATGTACAACTTTGCAGATCCAACACAACCTTCACTGCCCTCATCACCCACAATCTGCTGGGACAGTGGAACGCCAGAACGGGATTTTAAAAAATAAACTGGCCAAGATTTGTGCTGAAACGAATTTAAAGTGGCCAGATGCCCTTCCATTGGCACTGATGAGTATGAGAGCCATTCCCAATCGAAAGACTGGACTCAGCCCTCATGAGATTTTGACGGGGCGCCCAATGCGACTACCAACTGCACCCCCACTGACCTTAGCTCAGATGGACATTCATTTGATGGATGACATAATGCTTAAGTATTGTCAGGCACTAATGAAATGTGTTAAGTCTTTTTATACACAGGTGAAGGAAGCCTTACCGAAGGATCCTGTGCAACCTTGCCACTCGTTGGAACCGGGAGACTGGGTCTACATAAAGGTCCATCAACGAAAGACTGCCCTGGCTCCACGCTGGAAAGGCCCTTTCCAAGTCCTGTTGACTACCAACACTGCTGTGAAGTGTCAAGGACTACCTGCCTGGACCCATGCATCGCACTGCAAAAAGACCCCTCCACCTCGGGAGGCCACACCTACTGATGATCAACGTGCTCCTTCTTCTAGCCCTGCTGTTCCTGCTGGACAGCGGAAGAAGAGGACAAGGTGACGTACTGGTGACCTCTCCCTTGTCCTCTGACGGACCTACTGTGCCTTTGGATTTTTCTAAAGGTATTCCCACATTACAACCCTCTTCCCTTTATCATGCTAGAGCACGATTGTTTTTGGGGAAGAGGAGAAGATGCATTCGTTCTGCAAACTCCTCCAGAGTCCAGGGATTCCTGACTAAAAGAGACATTATGAACTGGCCCTGGTGGAAGAAACGAAGCATCGTTTATTGGCAAGGAGGGAACTGTGGGGAGCGTGCTTGGGCGTGTGGGGTTCAATGGTGGCTTGGATTTCTTCCAGGGGCAGGGCTCTGTGCTTATGGACAAGTACCCTGGGGATGTACTGCCCTCCCTAATTGGCTTTCAGATATTGACTACCAAAAGCACCTTGCTACCACAAAGGTTACCCCCACTAGCCCCTCAACCCTGGCCGTCACTTCTGTAATTTATCCAGATGTAAACGAAATTGTATATTCTAATGAGATTCGTTGGCCCAGACCTTCCCATCTTAGTGATTTATTAGGATATTGCTCAGAAAGCCTATTTTTTAAAGTTCAACAGACTTCATATGAGAGAACCATTGAGTGGAAAACAAATGGCTCAGTGGCAATAGAGATCCATAATATTACTGCAGATCAGCCCCTAGACTTTAGATATGAAATTGATGGATTCCATAGTGAAGTAGATATGATGGTTATTCCTGGAATTTGTGCTATGTTACCTGAAAGAGGCCCTTATTGTTATTTGGTTACCCAATTAGTGAATAATCAAACGACTACCCAAAGAGTTTGTTCTACTACTGGGAATTTTACCTGTCTTGAGACCATTCCAGTGACTGATAATGTGACTTGTGCTTTATTGCAATACACTCCCTCTTATGCTATTGATATTAATGCCTCTCAGAAATATATGCAGGTCTACAACCAACAGATGTGGTATAGACCTACGCTGAGGGGAAATGTGCCAGAATATCGGTGGACTGTACTAAACACTACACTAGGGACTGTGAAGTTTACATTGCCTTTATCTAGTTTTCACATCACCTCTACATATCCAAATTGTTCCCAAGGGGCTGCCATTAGATTAGCACAACTGAGGGCCTGGGTTATTTCCTCTAGAAAGAAGAGGGATCTAGCCGGATCCTTGTGGGATGGGGCCAATTCTGCAGCTGCTGTTTGGAATATTTTTAAGACCCAGGAGCATGATGAGAAATTGGGCCAATTAGAGAAGGCCACTGGCCTGATTTCTGGGGCACAGCTGACACAAGTGCGAACCGGAGTGGGTGAGTTACATGTCATTTCCGCCCTTAGTTCTCTGACCCAGAATTTATTGAGAGAGATGGTACTGAATATAACTGAAGCTGGGAAGGCATTGCAGTGGGATCTAGCATGTTCGGAAATTCAGGATTTCCTGAATGACCAGCTGATGGCCATTCGGAATGATCTAGTGCACCAAGCTTGGCCCACTGCCCTTACAGACACGTCAGGAGTACCATCTGATCTGTGGCCATGGAGACATACTTGGAGACTTTCTGGATGGAAATGTGGACGTTCACAGTGCTCCTTCCAAGCATATGGACCGGTTAAGGGGGTGTGGGCTCCCACATACCGAATCCTGCCGGGTCCATGGGGAGGATGCATGTGGGATTGGGTGATTCACCGAGATATCTGGGAAGTCAGGCCACCTGATTCTCCTGATCGATTTTTAGTTAGTGCTCCTGGGATTACAGCTGATATTTGGATAAGCGAGAACTGAGTTTTCTTCGACACAACTATTTTAGATAGTGCATGCTACAGCAATCAGTGTTGTACAAGCGATAATGCTTATTTTCAAAGCATGTGAGCCTAAAATTCGATATTTTATTTTCAAGTTAAATAAATAGCATCTAGTGCCGATAACTCTACAAACTGCTATAAAGAATGTGATCACTGTCTATTGAAATGGCTTAGGGCCAGATACTGACACCCTTAGAGAAGACTAAATAGTTCTTTACTGCACAAGTAGTTCTATTGATTTCAGTGTGAGTGAAGGTATTGCAGTCTAGCCCTTAATCATTCTACATTATGTCTTTATTATTTTTAATGTTAGGTTTCCAAATCTATATTTAGGCACTCAAGAAAAGCAGGCTGATTTTCAGAGGTGCTGAGCACCCATTGACTTCAGGTGGCATTGTGGCTGCCTACAATCTCTGAAAACCGGACATTTTTTAAGGGATTTGCATACAGAATTAAATCCCTAACTGTATGCTCTGAAATTCAGTGTGGCACCTGAGGGTTCAAGGACGAATGATGAGTCCAGATGACTAGCTCCCTAGCTCCAGATCTCCAGCATTTAATATTGGCCACTTAGCATACATAATAATCTCTACAACCCTGCCTGCTGGCTACATCACTCTACCCAACTCCTACTTAAGTTGAGGGTAGGATAGAGCCTGGACAAATTATTGCAACTCTGAGCTTTGCTCTGAAAAGAATTTTAAATGCATTCATCTCAAACACACAGCAATTGTTCCATCTTTCACAGGTACAAGATATGAATGTGATGAATGATGTCTAATGGAGTTATACAATGTATGTTTCACATATACTTTATTAACTACAGTACTAT
Organism: Mauremys mutica; assembly: GCF_020497125.1. Lineage (NCBI taxonomy): Eukaryota > Metazoa > Chordata > Testudines > Geoemydidae > Mauremys > Mauremys mutica. The sequence goes on from NC_059074.1 coordinate 22,014,416, forward strand.
ATATAATTAATACACACACAACAACCACGTTAAAAGAACATCATAAAGGCTGCAAAGTTAAGTGATCAAAAGTGACAGAATTAAGGTCGCCTGTGCAACTTTAATTCAGCCCCCTTGTGCATATGAGTCTCTAATTACATGATGAAATACTATTTTTCCATGTGTTGCCCAGACAGACCCACAGCTACAGTCTCTCCGAAAAACTCCCAGTTTCCTCCCACTAGCCTCCAGTCCCAGTGGTCCCCCCAAGTCTCCTTGTCCCAATCTTCTCCCTTTGTCCAGGTATGGCTCTTGTCCCTTCTGCATTTGATTTAGACAGGTTCCTGCCTGTATGCTGCTCCCTAATGGCATGTCTAGTGCTGAGACCAGATCCAGCATTAACTGAAGCAGGCAGGCACTGCAATAGTAGCAAAAGTGTTGCTCAGACCCACAACAGATCATGCTCAGTGCGGATGGAATCTTAGGAGAATTTAGCTGTGGAGCTCTAGCAAGTATCTGTTGAGCATGTGCAACCTGTGATTTTTCAAAGAATTATAAATAACCCAATTTGAGCAGATTTTCATGGCGTCAGCACAAGGCACATCCCTGACACAAAGGCCAACTATCTGACCAATTTCAAGTCCCTATGCCAAACCATGAGGGCACCAAAGTTTCTCAAAGAAAAGGTTTCCAACATTGTTATCACACGGGCTAACCAATGTATTCTTTCCCTAGACTTGTTTTTGGAAGCCGCTGAACTGTTTTGGTTGAAGTTTTCCAAAACAATTCATCCTGAAGCAAATACTTGGCATAGAAAATTTTAGCTCAAACTGCTCACGTTTTGCAAAATTGTAAGCAACTGAAATCATGGTTTTATAATGGAAAGTGTCAGTCAATCTCAATAAAAGGTGGTGCTACCAGCCATGCCTATAAATAAGATGCTTATTAATACAATTAATTCAGATTACATGTAAAAAATAAAGAATCACACACAACCTCCATCTTCCCCTCACACTTGCAAAAATAAGAGTGTGTGATGCTGTGTACAGGAAAGGTGACCATTTATCTTACTGTTACCACTGTTACACAGTTACTGTAAATCTTGTACAAAGTATGTCTATGTAAGGTATCAATAGAAAAAGTTATAAATTGCTAAGTATGATTATCTTGTTTATATGCATGTATCACCTTTGTATCTGAAGTTATGAATAGTGGCTATGTACTTATATCATAAACATGTGTTGTATTCCCGGGTGACATCCCCAGATAGATTTACATCAGGGCTAGACAGCTGTGTGTTGATGGTCCATTAAGGTCACTCACAATGGGTCATTGAAGAATGTCATCCCACCCAGTAGGTCTTCCTGTGGTTGCCTCAGACAGCAAAGAGCAATGGTCACCCCCTGTGATTCAGCAAAACATGAAGGGGCGTGTGATATGCTCATGTTACCCTGGACTCCATCTTGGGCCAGTAACTTTCCCTACACTGCAGCTGGGGGCTTTGTTTGGGACAGTAAGTTTGGGGAGGGATGGCTCAGTGGTTTGAGCATTAGCCTGCTAATCCCAGGGTTGTGAGTTCAATCCTTGAGGGGGCCACTTAGGGATCTAGGGCAAAAATTGGTCCTGCTAGTGAAGGCAGGGGGCTGGACTTGATGATCTTTCAAGGTCCCTTCCAGTTCTCGGAGATTGGTATATCTCCAATTATTACCTTTATGGATGTGCAGAGAATATAAAAGATACCTGAGATCACTATTTTGCCTCTTTCCTGCTCTAATTTTCTGGACTGTGGATTCACAACTGAAAGGAGTTTCCTGAACTATGGACTGAAACCTTCCAATCTTTTGGAAGTTACCAGAGAGACATTTACAAGTCAGCAGTCTATTCCATCATTGCTACAAACATGATATAAGGACTTTGCAATCATCTGTGTGTATATGATCTTTTGATCATTTATAACTCTCTTCTTTTCTTTTATTAATAAATCTTTAGTTAGTTTACTAAGGATTAGCTGACAGCATGATATTTGGGTAAGATCTGGGATACATATTGACCAGGGGATAAGTGTCTGATCCTTTGGGATTAGTAAGAACCTCACATATGGTGAAATGGGTTTTCAATAACCTCTCACTGTATTAGACTTCTCAAAGCTTTGAGATGAAAAGTGGAGTGAAGCAAGGATGTGTTCGTGCCCCTACACTCATTGTAATCTTCTCGGTGCTCTTGAACTGTGCATTTAAGGACATGAAAGATGGAGTGTATCTCCACACAAGATCAGATGGGAAACTCTTCAACCTGTCTTGACTTAAATCAAAGACCAAAGTCAAAAAGGTGCTAATCAGGGAACTTCTATTAGCTGATGATGCTGCCCTCATAGCCCACAATGAAGATCTACTACAAGAATTCATGGACAGCCTTTCAAGTGCCTGGCAGGCATTTTCTCTCACCATCAGCATCAAGAAAACGGTTGTATTAAGACAGGGGGTTCCACAAGATCCTTCACGTACCTTAAATGCAAACCAGCTAGAAGTAGACAAAAAGTTCAGCTATTTAGATTCTACAGTGACCACCAACATCTCACTGGATGAAGAACTAAATGTTCACATTGGAAAGGCTGCCACCACCTTTAGCAGACTAACTAAAAGAGCATGGAGCAACTCAAAGCTTACCATCAAGACCAAAATGCTAATGTACCAAGCTTGTGTCTTCAGCACTCTCATGTATGGTAGGGCAACATGGACAACTTATGCTCATCAGGGGAAAAGGTTAAACAGTTTCCACCTACGTTGTTTATGCCGCATACTCAACACCAAATGGCAAGATAAAGTCACCAACATAGAGGTTCTTCAACAGGCAAATTTACCCAAGTGTGACAGCCCTGCTTAAGCAAAGATAATGACTGCGCTGGCTGGGCCATCTGAGTAGGTTGGAAGATGGACACATACCCAAGGACATGCTATATGGGAGCTAGCAGAGGGAACAAGAACAACAGGATGTCCCAAGCTTCACTATAAAGACACATTGAAGCAAGATATGAAGGAATTTGGAATTGATCCTGGCCAAAGGGAAATCTTGGCAAGTAATCATAACAAATGGCGCCATCGTCTCTATCTGTGTATCAAAGTCCATGGCAGAAGCTGGCTGCTACAGCTTGAAGAGAAAAGAGCCCGTCAAGAAATAAGCAGCTCCCAACCAAGATACAGACATTTGCAATAACTCCCAAAGATCATGCAAATCTCAGACCAGCCTATTCAGTTAGATGAGACATTGCAAAACATCTGCATCATAGGCTGCAAATCCCACCATCTCTCACAGATGAAAGGATGCCAACAGATTAGACTTGGTTGTCTGAATGGGAGCCAAGGGCTGGAATGCCTAAAGGGGGCTGTGTTTGGCTTCTTGTTAACCAGAGGGTACTGCAGAAGCTCTTTTGTTATGGGCTTGGTGAATCTAATTATAGAATAAACCACCAGTCTGGGGGGATTGTCTGCCCTGATTCTTGAAGTCTGCCCTGAGTGTGGCATTCGCCGTGTGGTCCACCATCCCAGGCACCTGGTCACATAGTGACTGGCAAGCTGGGATGTAAATCTACAGGGCTTCAGCATATTATGCACTAACTATCTGTGTGGACCCTGGTGCAGTGCACTAAAAGCTTCCTACTATGAGTTGACATGCTTCAGTAGGTCAAGAAAGTTGAGAAAAATATAAGAGGGAGAATTAAGTATGTCTTTATCCACTAAAAATAACCAGACATTTCATTATTAGAGTGAGGCAGAAATTGTTCATTAGAAAGGCTTTAGAGGATTTTATATGGCTTCTTTCCCATACGTAAACATTACATCAAAGGAGCAATTTTTGCTCTTTGTAGTTGTGCCCTCACAAATCAAATCTCTTGGTCCTATTTTCAGGTTAGAAGATGGGTGGCAAAATAAAAATTTTAAAATTCTCTCTCTTGTAGATCTTAGAGTCTTGACAGCAAAATAATCAATATTGACTACATCTGGCATTTTGAGCTCTTGCACTGTGCACTTTGCATGACACACCAACAAAGCTGAGTGTCAACATTATTTTAAATTAAACAGCTCACTCAGAATCGGTGAAATTCGCTCCTCAATCCCCTGCGCAAAGGACAACTAACCAATGTGAGAGGAAGTAAGCAGGGACTGGGGCAACAAATTGTACCCCTTTCCCTTACACAGAGGGCAGGCCAAGGAACTACAGTACTGCCCCTGTGCAACCACTACTCCAGCCTATCCTTGACAGACGCTTCTCTTCTATGTGTCCCTCAAAAAGAGTTCTCAGCCACTGACTCCATAAGATGTGGTAGTCCTTTCCCCACCATTCATTGTACTGGCTTATTCATACAGACAGGTGCGGAGGGCTTGGTGGTTGTGTGTGATGGAAGACCTTTGCAGGGCAGTGGGTGAATTTAATTCACTGAGAATGAACATCTTTAATATCTATGCCATCATATTATTATCATCAATGTAGCTTAAAATTCCACCTTTTCAACAGGAAGGGAGTGTCATATTTGACATGAACTCAGTGCTATTCAATGGAAATTCAATGGAAATTTACTCCAGGATAGGTGGGATTTTCAGGCTCATGTCTAAGCCATGTGGGCTTCCCTCTATGGTAGGTAGGTAGGTAGTTCCAACACTTTCCTTGGGAAAGAGACCCTTCCTGCACTCTTTGGGCAGGTCTACACTAAGGGCGGGGGTCGAACTAGGGTACGCAAGTTCAGCTACGTGAATAGCGTAGCTGAACTCGAAGTACCCTAGTTCGAACTACTTACCCGTCCAGACGCCACGGGATCGAAGTCCGCGGCTCCAAGGTCGACTCCGCCACCGCCTTTTGCAGTGGTGGAGTACCGGAGTCGACCGCGGCGCTTCCGGAGTTCGAACTATCGCGTCTAGATCAGACGCAATAGTTCAAACTCCGAGAAGTCGAACTCACTGCGTCGACCCGGATGGTAAGTGTAGACTAGCCCTTAGGGAAGGCAGGAATTCACTCAGCAATCACACCAACATCTGTATCGGAAATAGTCACCTTGATGAGCAAACACACAGTCCCTGTGTCCCCCAGCATCAGCCCCTCCATGAACAACCAGGGGCTCCTTCCCTTTGGGCTCTGGCTGATCCTCATGTCCAGTGCATGCTTAAAGGGGCCACACCCTCAGGCCTGGTCTACACTGGAGGCAGGGGGGTTTGGGTCAATCTAAGTTACGCAACTTCATCTACATGAAGTTGACGTACTTAGATCTACTTATCACGGTGTCTTCCCTGCGGTAGGTCAACTGCTGATGCTCCCCCATCGACTTTGCCTACGCTTCTCGCTCCGGTGGAGTACCAGAGTTGGCAGGAGAGTGCTCGGTGGTCGATTTATCTTCACTAGACATGATAAATTGACCCCTGCTGGATCGATTGCTCCAGAGGTAAGTGTAGACTGCTCCTTAGGCCTCTTCTGTAGCAGGAAGCTCAGTCTCAGCCTGCTATATCCCAGCATCAGCAAGTGCTTTCTCAACAGCCCTCTTGGCTCCTTCCCTAGTCACAGGATACCTGGCAGCAGGAAGCCAGGGTGGGATTTCCTGCCAGCTCACTAGCCAGCCAGAGCTCTGTGAAGGTGGAAAGACCAGCTTCACCTGTTTGCTCATCCCTCTGAGAGTCAGAGCAGGGTGAGTTTTACTAGCACTGTTGCTGATCTGTGGCATGGGGCTCCATACCAGTGTGTTGCTACTCAAAAGGCCTCCCAGAACAGTGTCTGGAAAGGAACCTTCTCTTAGTTCATGCCTCCCTGATAGTAAGGAGTGATCTGAGACTGAACTGGGATGAATAGTGCAGTGGCTCCAGAGCAATGATCATAATGGTCCCTTCTGACCTTAAAGTCTATGAGTCTATGAGTCTATAATGCCTCCCTCTACCTGGGAATCTGCAAAGCCCTTCTCTAACAATGTTGGTCCTGTAGTGGGGTGGTCACCTGCTCCGGCCCTGAAAGGGTCAAAGCCAGCCCAGGGAGAGAGCTGAGGCTGTGGAGCAAAGCCTGGGCTGATTGGGGAAGGTGGTAACAGCTGGGGCCATGCCCCAATCAGGCCCAGTTGGCCCCTATAAGAGGCTGTGAGCCAGGAGCCCAAACACTCACTCTCTCTCTCTGCCTGTAAAGAGAGAAGGGCCTGGCTGCTGGGGAGCTGAGCAGGGTACTGAGAGTGGAGTAGGGCTGGGGGAAGGCTAGAGGAGCTGGGGAGCTCCAGCCTGGAAAACCCCCAGGCCGCAGGCCTAACTGAAAGCCTAAGGCAGGTACTGGGGTTGCAGGGGGCAGCCCAGGCTTAGGCAGAGGCAGCAGGTCCAAAGCCCCCTTGCCTGTGATGAGTGGCTTATACTGCTCTCTGCCCCAGTGAGTGGGGGCTAGTTGGTGACTGGCAGTAGCCTACGACTGAGGCAAGGCGGGGATAGTGGGTGGAGGTTCCCCTGAGTGGGGAGACCCACAGAAACTGTGGGGGTACTGCTTGGGGGCAGCACCCAGAGAAAGCGTCATCCGAGGTCCGGGAGAGACACGGGGGCAAGCGCAGGGTGAGACACTGGCCGACAGAGGGCCTGGATGAGCTAATTCCCTGGACGACCAGCAGGGGGTGCTGCCAGGTGAGTCTGTCCACTGTTACAGTCCTCTACAGACCAGGCTGGGATATTTCAGGCACAAGATAGGGCACAGTTAGGGCCATTCTCCCAAGAATGCATAGAGCTGGCCAGGCAACCTTCTTTTCTCATAGATCTCCTTTTCACAGAGGCCCTGTGACTTCACACTGGCTCACTCTCCCCACACCTTACCCCATCTTTCATGGCTGCACAGATCTATAGCTAACATAAGAACTAACCTCTCTACTGGCTCCCATCCCCCTGGATGTGGAAAAATGCCCTATGCAAGGGAATATAACAGAAGAGGATGTTGGCTGGGTCAGCAATATGTAGCTTGCGGATGATGCTGTGACCAGCCATGGTACAGCATGCCTTGTACCCTCCTACCTGACTTGCCCCCTGTGATGCTGTGGAGTGTCAGTGCCTACGGAGGGGCTTCTGAGGAGCTGGAAGACAGTGCAGCTGATTAGCGTTTCACCCCGTCCCTGTATTTTGGCTCAGATGCGGTGGATCTGGGATTTCTGTGGTCACAGAGGGGATGGTGAAGATGCTAAAAATAGTGAATTATTTGTCCAGCGTGAGAGAAAATCAGTTTACAAGCATAACAATTAATTATACATTATTATCTAGGATTATGTAGTGCTAGGACTGACAAGTTAAGGTTTTTTTCAGGATATACTAGACTTAAAATCAATAAAAGAATTACTTGATTCAAAATTATGTACCAGGCTAATTAATTATCTTCAATATATTTCTAACCCATATTGCATAACAAGCTAGTGATATAATTAGGAATAAATTAATCACTCCTGCTTTCTTCCCTCCTTTTACATAGAACAAAAATACCTTTGGTAGAATGTTTATTTTAATGCCAGTCACAACCCTGATGGAAAGAATTAGTTAAACAAACCTTTGTAAACATCGCTAAACTAACCAAGAACAATAATCATTATGCCCTGAGCATCATACCTGCTATCTTTTGAGGTCCAAAATTCCAGTGCAAAGTCACACACCTCATCCACTACCCAAGCAGCTTTTGGAGATTAGAATAGAGGGCTTGATCCTTTACCATTAATGTCAATGAAAGTTTTTGCACTTACTTGAATGGGAGCAGGGTCTCAACCAGAATGCTTTATATTGCTGGCCATTTCCAGTTACATCTGAGCAGATGGGCATGCATAAAGAGGAGTGTGATGTTGTGAGAAATTGGCAATGGTGGTTTCAAAATGCTGATCCTTAATTCTGAATGTGACAAATTGTAAAAATTCAAGTTACTAGTCATTCCTTTTTTTTTTTAGTTGCAACAATTTTTCCCCCAACCAAAAGTGGCTTTTTGACCAAAATGAAAATATTTGAGAAACATTTTCAGTTTGGTCTGAATTTTGGACCAAAAAAAAAAAAAGAATTGAAAAGTATGCAGGGTCATTTTTCTAATCCCTTTTTCATTGGGAAGGACTTCAGTGCTCCAGCCCCTAACATTAAGAAAAATATTTGTCATTTTAATAGCACGTGCTTTTGGTTAGTATTACAATTAATGAAACTATTCTCATTTACATCTGGAGAGACACCCTAGCACAACTCTGAGCCATTCCTGTCTTATCTTCCTTGGTGCCTAGCAGGGATCATCAAATATCCAACTTACTAGTTGGTGCTGTGATATCACTGAAGAAGGTAGTAGCTTCCACCTGCACATCACCAGCCATGCAGTTCTGTTGGCACTCCCTGGAAGTCAGTGTTTTCTTTGTGAAATTCTTAGCAGTAAGGGGATAAGGAAGAAAGACTAACGTCTCAAAGCTGAAGATAGAGGTGAAGTGTGTGTCATAACAGTTAGCAAATACTCCCGTAAAGCACAGACAAATATATATTGTAATGGGGCAGAGGGAAAATTTAGTCAGGGCCAGATTTAGGGGCAGGCGACCCATGTGACCACCTGGGGTGCTGGTCTTGGGAAGGCGTCAGGCTTGGGGTGCTGTTTTTGTTATTAGAAACAAAAGGGAAAATAGAATGTTTGAAATAAAATGTTTCAGGTATTCCGTATGTGGATTCATGTTTCACTAACCTCCTAGAATGTTCTGGACAACTCTATTGGAAAAGGCCAAACAAAACGGTATATGAATGTTTTGAATGAGAATAAAATAAAGCTTCAGGCCTGCTGCAGCCAAGGCTATGACAATGGTATGAACATGAAGATGCCATCACTGCTGCCAAAGAAATGGTGCAAAACTTAGGAGTTGAGCCTGTCTTCAAGGAAACCCATATTCATTGGAAGAAGAGACAGTTTGGTTAGGAGGGCAGAGATGAGGTGATGGGAAACTCAGTAGAAAAATCCAAGAGGGAGGTTTTTTGCTCACTCATTGACACTGCTCGAGTAGCCACAAAAGGTTTGGATAGATGAAGCATCATTCATAGACCTGCGGGTTTTTGTATGACCTTAGTAAGCTGCCAGTGGACAGGAAAACACTCTTGAACATTTGCACGGCCAACTGTACATGTCAAGGGGAATGTTCGAATGGCAATGAAAAGACCTCTATGTCAAATTGGACAACACCCATCACATTTTGCAACATGGGAAACACTCTCCACTCCAAGTTCTCCAGTTCATTCATGATGCAGAGCTGAAGGACGCTTTTCCTAATGTATGGATAGCTTTAAGGATTCTGCTCATGCTGCTGGTCACAGTCACAAGTTGTGAGTGCAGCTTTTTGCAGTTCAGGCTCATTAAAACATATCTTTGATGGACGATGGCTGACCAGAGATTGACATCATTTGCTATTTTATCACTTGAAAACACCTTTGGCCAGTCTCTGGATCTCTCTGATGCTGAATTTCAGTTCGTGTGGGCAAAGGCAAGAAAAGCAACCTTTTGAACCAAAGGACTAGGATTAACATTCTTAGGCTGTCACCTATTGTAACACTATTTAATACTGATCCACCCAGTGCTGGTGCACAGTTCAATATCTTGAACTTAGTTCATTTCATTTATTCTTAAAATTGAAAAGTTTCTATAAGCTTAGAGGAAGCTATTTTTTTATTTGCTTATATATGGCATGTCTAAATACAGATGTACAGATCCTAGTGCATAAATCATGTATCAAAGTCATGAAGTGGGCTACAAATGCAATAAAAAAATAAGGATTAAAAGTTGAACAAAAGGAGGTGTGGGGGCACTAAATACACTCCTCACCCAGAGTGCCATTTGGTCTAGGGCTGGCCCTGCATTCAGTGGTTAGGGTTCTAGTGCACATTTAAAGCCAAGGAACAGATTATTTCAGAGAGGTGAATTTCCACGGGTATGCAAATACATTGTTGCTGAAAGACTAGCGTGGGATTCAGGTAAACAATGCTTTCCACTATAGATATATATATATGGCTTTTTGTCAATGGCTCTAAAAGCAGTTTTCAAAAGTAATTGATTGATTGTGATAACCCTCTGTGAGGTAGGCAATTATAACACTCATTTACAGAATAAACAAGAATTCATCTTAACTGAGTAGCCCAAGGTTAATCAATATCAGAGACACAACTCAAGACTCTTGTCTCTCAGTTCACTTCTGTATCCTCCAGACTATACTCTCTTCCACACTCATTTAAGCTGGACAGACCACAAATATGGTAAGTAGATTTATACCTGACTTACCCACTAACCACCTCTAGTCATCTTCTAGCTAGAATTACCTGCTCCAAATGAATCCTGAGCTGAAACCATTTACCCATGACAGTATAAATGTTCAACAAAGGCCTCTGCCAAGTCAAAAGGGAGCTCCCTGGTGACTGTAAATCAACAGGGCATACAGAGAAATAAAAATTATTTTAATGATGATTCCTTTTGAATCAACCATTCAAGTTGCATGAGAACTCGTGGCTCAAATAGTGTTGCATGGTCTTATGAATAATAATGAAATAAAAGCCTAAGTAGAGGTATTAGATTTTAATTGAGCTATCCTTTAAAGAACTTTTTTACACCGTGTCAAGGTCATTCTCATAGATGAGAAGTTTATTATACAAGAGGAGCAGTGATAATAGGCACTGGAGACATATTGAGGACAAGTGGCATGCTACATGAAAGAAGAGCGAAAATATACTAAAAGCAATACTTGAAGTATACACAGAAGACATTCCCATTGATAATTAGTTTAAATTATTAAAGCACAGAAGAGGTTATTAACTAGAGGGTGTATGAATTACTTTTTTGCTGAATATGACTTTTCAAACTCTCCAAACCTTACTCTTTTTTTTAAACAGGTTTTAAATATAACTCAATTAAAAATGTCTTTGAAAATTACCCACAAGATGGATGAATGAATAGTTAATTGATGCCTGATGAATTTGTAATCAGATTACCTGCCCAAAGTGCCTAAGACCTGTAACAGTGAGCTTTAACATTGCCAGGTACCCTGCCTGTGCTGACCCTAGAACATTGGGGGAAGAATCCATGGAAAAAAAAGGTAACCTTATGTAACAAGGGCTCAGAGAACTCTTTGACCTTCATTCAGTGAAGCACTTAAGGATGTGCTGAACTTTAAGTACATGAGTAATACCCTGTTTATTTAGCAGGGCATTTAAGCAACTGAAAATTATTGACGTCAATGAGCATGTGCTTATGTGCTTTGCTGAATCAAGGCACCGTTGATTTTGTTACTTCTCAACATTTCATTCAGATTTGAATCCTGCCACCCTGCATTTCCTTATGGGGTTCCTGGCACTCATTCTCTGCCTTGTCCAATATTTGCACTGCCACTTTGCCAATGTTTATTCACACCCTTGTCCTTTCTACACTGCAGAATATAGCCTACCATTGGATATTTTTCAAAATACTTGCCCTGGTGCAATCATTCCAAAGGCAAATACAAATAATGCTGGGCAGACATCTTTTTATGAGCAGCAGGGAAAGGACGTCGGTGGCCGGTTGGCTTACCACAAGTGGGGTGAACTCAGTTAGATTATGGTCAGGGGCAGCTCTAGGCACTAGCAAAGCAAGCACGTGCTTGGGGCAGCCCATTTGCAGGGGCGGCAGGGATCCAGCCTGGGAGCTAAGAGCCAACAGGGGGCCCTGGGAGCTGTAGTTCCTTGGTTAGCTCCCTGCCTATAGAGCCAGCCCTGGAGCAGGGAAAGAACTATATTTCCCAGCATTCCCTTGGCCACTACCAACAGGAAAGGAAGGGGGAGGAAGTGAGGTAGCTGAGACCTCATGCTGCAGCTTGCTGTGAATGGAGAGCTGCACTGTGAAGGGTATTGATACCATATTTTAACATTCAAAAAATAGGACACTCCACAGGGAGGGAGGGTAGCCCCACCCTGCGACCATGCATTCCCTCGGACTGCCCCCCACAGAAACCCCAACCCATCCAACCCCCCCGCTCCCTGTCCCCTGATCACCCCCTCCCGGGACCCCTGCCCCTAACTGCCCCTTGGGATCCCACACCCTAACTAAGACTCCCTTCTCCTTGTCCCCAACTGCCCCCTCCTGAGACACCCCCCCAACTTCTCCCCCTAGGACTCCACCCCCTACCTGTCCCCTGACAAACCCCTGGGACTCCCATGCCTATCCAGCCGCTGCCTGTCCCCTGACTGCCCCCCCGAACCCCTGACCCATCTAACCCCCACTTCTCCCTGCCCCTGACTGCCCTCCTGAACCTCCACCCCATCCAACCCCCCCAGATCCCTGTCCCTTGACTGCCCCCCCCCTGGAACCCCCTACCCCTTCTCCAACCCCCCAACCCCCTTACCGTGCCACTCAGACCAGCGTGTCTGGCTCCACGCAGTGCCAGACATGCTGCTGCATACATGCTGCCATGTTCCCCCGTGGAGCCACAGCCCCCCCCGCCCCACCACCTGCACCTGCCTTCCAGATTTGAACACCTCAAAATTCAGGAGTGCTCAAGCTCAGTTTGGGCAGCTGTTACTTCATTTCTCCCAAATCAAATATACTGATCCACTGTAACTTGCTGTAGAAAAAGTAGGATAAAATTGAGCAAGAAATGCTTCCCAGTGGTTATTAGGACTGGAATTGCTATTTTCAACAGCCATTGCCTTTTTTTTGTTTGTTTGTTTAAAAGGAAGACAGTGATATTGCATTGGCAAATTCCCCATAGAAAGAAAGAGTGGAACAAAAGAATAATAAAGGCACCTCAACTTTTCCTCATTTATGGAGGAGAGTCTTATAATATGCATCCAGACATCCTCCAATCACACAAGCTGAAAATTGTTCCACTTTACTGCAGTTCTGTAACCATATGGGAACCAATCCTGTCTGTGTTCTGTGCACATCTAAAATTCCTGCTGAATGACCTGCCCTGGGAGCAAGTTACCAGTCACCCAGGGCTGGGGCGGAAGGAGAGTGCATGTGTGGGCGGGGGAGCCCAGGCCTGGGGCGGCAGGAGGTGTGTGTGGGTGGCAATGGTGGGAGGGAAGGAGGGAGCCCAGAGCTGGGGTGGGAGGGGAGAGCCCAGGGCTGGGGCAGCAGAGGGCTGGGACGGGGGGGCAGCCAACATTTTTTTTTGCTTGGGGCAGCAAAAAACCTAGAGCCGGCCCTGATTATGGTGTTTTAACATGAGGTGCCAAAGACTAAAGAAGAAAGATTGAGAAAGATGAGTCTTGCAGAACATTACATCCTTGTGAAAACAAAATGTTATAAGTGAAACCATTTTTCATCCTTACATTTAGACTTTAGTACTGACCCAATGCTGTAGTTTAAATTTTTAAATTAGTTAAACTACTCTACTTCCCTTCCTCCATCCTGCAGCTAGAGCTTCCTGGCTTGTCCATTTCCCATCTTCCACCAGGAAGTTGTTTAAATCCTACCAAAATATATCTTATCAAATAATGGAAATAAACTGTAATTAAAAGAGGGCTAGAATTCTGGAGCGGCTTGGTTTTAAAGATAGCTATTTGCTGAGTTGTTAAACTGACAATTTCTGGTGCAAAGGCTCAAGCTAGTTCTCAGAAAATGGAGTCCATGTATTGTACCTTCTCCAGAACATTTCTCCTGAATGCATACTGAACCATCTCCTTTTCGATATGCAGCTCTTAGCAGATAATGTGCTGGAAACATTGTGCGTGTCCCAGTTCTTTATGATTCATTGGTATAATTTTCATTGTCTTTTCTCATTTAACCTTCTGATAAGCATATTTTGTTTATTTCAGCCAGGGGCAGCATTAATAATTATAATAAAATGTGTTCATATAAAGAGAAAGATAATATTCATGCAGCAAAATTAGAAAAATATTCATGTGCCCATATGGAACAGAAATTACTATCCCATTAGCTACTAGCTTTCAGTTAGTAAAAATTGGAATCAATTTACCAAACTGTCATGTCCATGCAAGAACTCAAACTTCCATAATATTCAATAATTTCCTAGACATAAGTCAGTTCAGCTGAAAAAACAAAGTATCATAAAACCAGAATTATAAAAATTTCTCTCGTCTCTTTGCCTCATCTACAACTATTGACACACACTAGTAATCATAATTGACATCAGAATTTGCAGAGGGATTGGCCTTATCTCAGTATTTGTCTCTTTCACAGTATTTGCATACTTTCTGTATTTGCTTTATTAAAATATTTGTCTTATTTCAGTGTTAGGCTCAGGAATAAGCAGCTGTCTATATCAGTTCCTCATGCAGATTGTTTATGGATGAATACATTTAAAGTAAGATACTCACTACATTTCTAGTTTTCAGATGAACGCTCACTGAATGTAGGGATTTTACAATATTTTTTTTTCTTGGATGGCACCATCAGAAGTATTTAGAAATACCAAATTAAATATTTTGTTCTTGCAACCAATGATGTTTTCAAAAATGCAGATTATTTAGTAATTCAGAGTGATAGAATTTAAAGGTAAAAAGGACCATTAGATCATCTAGTCTGACCTCCTGTCTAACCCACACCATGGAATTTCACCCAATTCCCCCGGTAATGAGCCCAATAACTTCTATTTGACTAATTCTAGAAGAGGAGATTGCTGAAATTAGCTTTTTCCCTACTCTTCTTCTCTTGCACCTTATCACTATTTTCTTCTGCACACTCTTTGAAAAGTTCTTTACTCTATACTGTAGTAGCCTATTGCATGTCTGTGATGTTACACCCGATATTCTTCATAGAAATATACTAAGATATATTTTATGCAAGATGGCTCATGTAAGGTATCATAGGAAAGGTTATAATTTACTTAATGTGGTTATCCAATTTGTATGCATGTATCATTTCTATATCTAAAGTTAGGAATATTGACCATGTACCTGTATTTCAGATGTGCTACTTTGGGTGACACCCACAACTAGCCCTTCAGGTAGAACAATGAAAAAGTTAGACAGGGCTGATGGACTGAGATAATGGACTGTGAAAGAGTTTAGTCTTCCTGTGGACGCTCCAGACAGCCTGTGAGTAATGGCTGCTACAACTCTGCAGATACATGTGACTGAGTCACCTGGTACTGGACCCCCTTTGGTATGCCAGTGTTTTTCCACTGGAAGACAATGGGTTCCTGCCATACACAAAAGCTATATAAGGCAAGGAAGTGACATCATCATGTCGCTCCTCTGCCTCCCCATTCAAAGAGACACTGGAAAACACCTGGAAACAAGAACTGAACTGGGGAGAGAAGAGTTGAGCCCAGGCTGGAAGGTTGTCTAGCCTGTGAGTAAGAATGCCTGCCGTTTCAAGCTGCAGATCAGTGCAGCTGGCTTTCAAGAATCTTTGTAATCTGCCTGAAACAACATTTAGGGTGAAAAATTACATTTAGTTACCAGTTTCTTTGGTGAATCAAGCTTAGTTTGCATGTTTTGTTTTATTTACTTAGTAATCTGCTTTGTTCTGTTTGCTATGTCTTATAATCACTTAAAGTCTGCCTTTTATAGTTAATAAATTTGTTTTGTTTATTATTAAAACTGGTTTGTACAATTTCTACCTGGGGAGGCAAGAAGTTGTGCATATTTCTCTTCACATTGAGGGAGGGTGAATTTTTATGAGTTTGTGCTGTGCAGATTTTTCTATACAGCACAAGACATTATACCTTTGAATCTGCACTTCAAGGGAGGTGTGCACCTGAGTGCTGGGGCAAGTCCCTTAAGCTGAGTCTTCCTAGAGCTGATCTCAGTGTCTGTGCCTTTCTGCAGCTGGGTGTGGCCCTGCCCATGTGTGTGCTAAAGGAAGCTTAAGAGCCTGGCTCAGCAAAACAGGTTAAAGGGGTCCCAGGCTGACAGACCAGGCAGGCTTAGTGGTACCCCAGTACCTTAAAGGGGGCCAACCCATCACAAGGCCATCCATGTTTCAGCCAAGAAACTCTAATCTAATCTAACATTTTCTGATTAAAACTCACTGATTACTGATTGCTCCATGAAAGAAGGAAATCCTCTCTGAGATTTCAACGGAGCATTCTGAAATTCTTGTGACATTTTTAGGATAGGCGAATATTATCAAGCTAAATTATTCCCTGCTTTGCACCTCACACACTCTACTTTTGTTGGTTCTGTTTCCACCAGTGTAAAAGCAGAGTGTGGCCCTTATTCCTAGTCTTCCATCAATAGGAGAATTTACACTTTTTTTAATGAACTTGGCATATTCAGTGATTGACAATAAACGAGATCAATATTTCC
The DNA here is from genome assembly GCF_020497125.1 of Mauremys mutica. Taxonomy (NCBI): domain Eukaryota; kingdom Metazoa; phylum Chordata; order Testudines; family Geoemydidae; genus Mauremys; species Mauremys mutica. Next base: position 22,030,621 of record NC_059074.1, read on the forward strand.
AACAATTCTCACACACTGGTATCTTCTAGACATTTTCATCATGGCTACAATTGAAGGTAACGATGACATCTTACATACCATTGTGTGGTAAGTGGTAAATTATTACTTTAAATGGTGATAACTAATTTCTGCCACTGAGCTTTATGCACGGTGCCCCACTGAAGTCAGTAGGAAGCTCTGTGCCCAAATTGGTGACAAAACGATGGCCTTCTGAGAAGTACATTATTTCTCTGTCATTAAATACCTTCTCTTTAATTGCACATACCAGTGTGGTCTTTTTAATAAATGTGGAGTGCCCAAGGCTTGTCAGCTGGAAGCCCGGGCTGAATACAGCTTGAAAATCAGGACCCACTCACTGTGCTCAGAGCAGTCATGCAGCTAGATCAGCACCATGTGTCTGACAATGGCCAGTATCAACTGCTTCACGAGAAAGTGCAAGTAGCCTTGCAGTTGGCAATTATAGGATAAGTTTCCTCCTAACCTCCAGTAGTTTGCCACGACTTAGCAGGATTTATATCCCTTTCTTACATTTCTTGTTTTTGTTATTACAATTCAATTAAAGCCATTGTAGTTGTCTGAAAAGCTATATTTGACAGATTGGATTTTAGGGAGACATAACAATTTGCATTTGACTTTACAGCAGTAGCTAACTGAAGCAGAGAATGCTGCTTTTTGGTGGTTATTTATTTTTGGAATGAACTTTTGATTTCCTGGATGATCACAAAATCTTCTTTGCTGGGTTTTTTTTAAGTATCTATTAAGACCAACACTTGTTTTTAGAGCTTTTGCATTTTGTCTCCTGATATCAACATGGAAAGGCTATTTTCTAAAGAAGGAAGACACTTTGTCTTTGCTATTATGTGGCTGGGCACCTAATAGTGGAAAAACAAACTTGGGTGCCATCTTCCGTCTAGAGATTTCTAAGTGGTGACTTTCTTACATTTAGTCCATGGCTTCTTTTGAGGGCGATGTGGAGTTGCACTGCCAGAAATGGGAAAGAACTGTGTCTCCTGAATAATGATTCCAATATGATCTCCAGAAGGGGTGTGCGTCTTGTACCATCTCTCTGTGAAGGTGCAATCTGCTCCTCATATTGCATCTGGATAGCCACGTGGTATGTTACAGAGCAGATTTGGGATGAAAACGGTTCCACTTCTCTCCACACTGTCTCTTCTCCATTTGAGGTGATTTATGGTCAAAAAGGTGCCCAGCGGGAGCAGCTGTGGGGTGTCCCTGGCCCTTGTGTTATATGAAGGCATAGTGAGGCTCTTCATGGCCTTCATCCTTCCCATGCATCAGCACAACAATCCAGGGACAATCTGATCCTCAGTATGATGTGTACTATGTGCCCAGGAATTTGTGGAACTGCTTTGTATAGATCACATATATACAACTGCACTTCATATATCTGCCAGAATCATGGACTGAATTCTCTGATCTCCACTTAGTATTACACCATCACCTTTCCCCATGGTCATTAATGTGATGTACCTGACCAGGTCTGTGCATTGCTTAGACAGTGGCTTTGTGCTAGAAGAGCACATAGGAGGTGGAGCAGCAGCTTCAGGAGAGATACAAGCATATTGTTAATTGTCCATTATAGGCACAGAGTCACAATGATTCAGCAGACCTTTCATGAGATCACTTGTGCTGCATAGCACAGGAGCAGAAGCAGCAAGATTTGGTGCAGCAGCAAGTCCAGGACTGAATTACTGACATCTGCCTCTTCACAGCAAAAACCAGGACAGCCTCCTTCTGCCAGGTGGCCTGCAGCTGAAGCAGACGCTTGCCCTTTTCGAGTTCCTGCTCACACACTGCCTGCAGCCCCATAGGTTTTTTCTAGAGTGACCACTGCATTTCTGGTCTCTCCAATGATGCTGACATCAAAGCAGCAGGCACATCCTCTGTCTTCACCACCACCTCCTGCTACTGCAATCTCTCTCTCCCCCTTATTCTCATGCTCCCACTATACTACTGTGCCTCCCTAATCCCAGGAAATGCCACGGCCTGAATACCAGTCAGCTCTCTCTGTGTAGGCAATGGTCAATGAATATGGTGAATGCTACTGTTAATGCACATCTGTTACAGAGCTCTCATCCCCCCTTCTCACTTCCTGGTCACTGTCCAGGCACACCGAAAAATGACCAGGTGAATCTCTGGTCCTGAAGAGCAGCCATATGTTGAATGTCAGTCCCAATGGTGGTAGATGTTTGCGCAACCCATTCTATTTTCTCTGTGATGTTACACCCCATATTCTTCAGAGAAAAAAGGTTGATATGAATATGGCATAACTAAGAGATCTTTTATGCAAGAAGGGGCATGTGAGATATCATTGGAAAGGTTATGATTTACTGAATGTGATTATCCAATGTACATTCATGTATCATTTCTGTATCTAAAGTTAGGATTATTGACTATGTAACAATTACAACTGTGTGTGTATTTGGGAGACACCCACAAGGCAACAGGCCATCAGCCTTCATGGGCCATTAGGAAGAAACAATAAGACTTGGAAGATACTAATCTTTCTCCTTCCTGAGAGGTGTCCTGAGACATACTTGTGACACTGTGGTGATCTGTGGTCCTGTCACCTGGTACTAAACATCATCTTGAACTTCTAGTGATTTTCCACTAAAAGGAGGGAGAGGTCAAGACTGGGAAACAAAAGGCTCCCGCCTTATTTAAATTTTATTTAAGGCTGGGGAGTAAGTTGATCAATGTTGGCTCTTCACTGAATCCCCACCAAGGATGGATGACAGATGGAAAGATCTGAGAAACAAAGCCACAGGGGGTTGAGAGTTGAGACCAGGCTGGAAAAGGAATCTGGTCTACGAATATGGTGTCTGAAGATTTGAGCTTCAAGCAGGGTAGCTAACCTTCAAGAATTTCTGCATCCTGCCCAAAAGGAACATTTAGGGTGAGATATTACTTCTTGAAACCAGTCTCCTTAAGATCTTAAGCTTAGTGTGCATGTTTTGTTTTATTTGCTTAGTAATCCACTTTGTTTTGTTTGCTATCCCTTATAGTCACTCAAACTCTGCCTTTTGTAGTTACCAAGCTTGTTTTTGTTTATTATAAACCCAGTTTGTGCAATTTATAATGGGGGGAGGGGATTCAAACAGTTGTGCATATCTTCCTTCAAATTGAGGGAGGGGACAAATTTATGAGCTTACGTTGTATAGATTTTGCTACAGCGCAAGACAATGTTGTTTTGGGTGTACTTTGCAGGGGAGAACTGCACTTGAGTGCTGGGCAATTTCCTAGCTGAGACTTCTCATAGAGAGCTGTTTGCAGACTCTGTGTGATTCTACAGCTGGTGCATCCCTACCTGTGTGCGTGCTGCCAGGGGCCGGAGAGCATGATTCAGCAAAACAGAGAGAGGGAGCCCAGGCTAGTGAAGTAGGCAGGCGCAGTGAAACCCTAGTACATCAGGTGGCACTCAGGAAGCAGGGTCTAACCCATCACATTCTCCACAGTTGTTACTCAGTTTACTGTATTTTTTGCCAGGAATGTTATTCCGGTTGTTTCTCTGTAGAACCAGTCAGGAATTTTTTGACTTTTTATGTAAATGTATTATATTTGATGACAATTGAGTTGAGAAGGTTTCTGAAGTCCAGGATGGTTGACTGGAATTAAAACAAATTTTAAAACCTTGTCATTTTTGCAAACTAGAATTCTTGTTTTCCAGCCAGCCCTATTTCTCTGTTTTAGTCTCCCTCCTTCCCTTTCCAACTCCCACCCCAAAAAGAGCTTTCCCATAAGCCATGCAAGTATCCATGGTACTTATCCATGGTACTCCTGGTATCCATGTTTGCAAGACTATGTACTTGCTTGTGTATTCATGACAATTTCACATTTTACAAATATTTCCTGTGATCAAAATTTCGCACATATGAATGCTCATGAAAAGCAAATAAAAGGGATCATGAATATTTACAAAGTGTGTTTATCGATGTTATTGGAAAGAAAATTTGCAAATACTGCACTGTATTCATCCAGCTATAGCCAGAATGGGCCACATCCTCATCTGATGAAAATTGCAGACAGTGAGCAAATAAAGTTAATGGAGCTACCCCAGTTTATACAGCTAAATGTTCTTAGGAAAAGATACACTATGTGTACTGCATGCAACATACCCAATACAACATTTCATCAAGATTACAAGAGTTTGTCTGTACATCAGATAGTCCAAGCCTAGAATACTGCAACTTTATCTCTGCAAAGTGAGGCTGCAGCAAAATGTTATTAAGAAATTCGTTACCACAGCCCCACCCCTGTGAGAACACCAGAAAGGAATGAGGAACAAAATGATGATAATTTGATAGACAGAATGTCCTCTCTCAGATACAGTGTCGTACAGGAAAGATGTGCAAGAGAAAGCCAATACACCTAAACACAGGGACAGCTAGAAAACTCATTAGAAAGAGCTCCATTTCCTCACTGCAAGTCTCTGAAGTCCCACAGAGCTTTATGAGAGTTTCTCTGTGGGGTTCCATAGCCCTGTAGAAACTCCATGCGGAGACTCCGGTATGAATTCCTGAAGTTCGGGTTAGCTTGCCATATTTATGCATTCACAGCCATCTAAAGGCAGATATTGACCGCTACTTCTGTGGTAAGTGGGAGTAAACACACTTGCACTAGCTATGCCCACTCACGCACATGACCTTCAACTAAATGAATTTTAAAAGCAACAAGCAAAAAGACATGAACTAACATACAATATATGCAGTAGGGAAGGCAGTGTGGTCTCAGGGGCAGGGCACTCACTGGGAGCTACGAGCCCTGAGTTCTTTCTTTGGCTCAACCACTGACCTCCTCTGTTCTTCTATTTCCCCTCCTACTCTTTGTCTGCTTAGAGTGTAAGCCCTTTGGGGCAGGGACTGCTTCTTTCCATGTTGCTAGTGTCCAAGCACAATGGGCCGCAATATTGGATGCGCAAGGCCCCGTGTCAGAGGGCAACCCAGCTGGAGTGTCCTCCTGTGTCAAGCCATAGCATGACAAGTGTGTCTGCCTCAGTTTCCCTCCTCAATCACCAGAAATAGTCGAAACAGTCTTTCTTAATGCAAAGGGCCCTGGTGTGTTAATTTATTACAGAAAAAAAAGCTCCGTGCACACGAGTCTCAACCATAAGCCAAATACAACTCCAGGATCCCTCATCATACCCTAGCTCTCCAGCATAACTCTGGCATCCCTCACCATGCCCCAGCTCTCTGGTTTCAAGAGCCAGCAGGTATCTTCCTCTGTTGCTCTCAGCCTTTAGCCCTGTCCATCCTTCTCTGACCTTGGCTCTCTTGGGCTCACTCCCCCTCAGTCAGTTCCTTCTCATATCCAGCCCTTCACTGGAACACACTTTAACCCTTTATAGTCCCAGATGCCGCCCTGCCTCCTTTACTGACCAAACTGAGAGCACCTGCTCTGGCACAGGAGAGCTGGACCTACTTCAGTTACAAGGGCCAGCCACCCTATGTTACCCCAATAAGTAACAAACAAACAAACATGCTCCTTGGAAGTACCAGTGCTTTCCCAACACCATTACACCCTTTCCTTTGATTTATTGCCATCTTTCTCCCTTGGCTTCCCACACAATGCACTATGGTCTGTTATCACAATTTTTCTTTTCACAGCTGGCTAACTTGGGGTCTGGTCCCGAATGCTTCTCTACACCTGACGCCCGTTGGTACTAAATGGAGATGCCAGGGCTCAGTGCTTCTGAAGAACTGACCCTGGAGCGGTAAGGGTGCCTAAGGGAATTTAGAGATCAATTCCCACTGCTAGTCAATCCCTAAACTCCTTGATGTCAGGACCTCCTCTTCATATGTCTGCAAAGTGTCATCTATATCTACCATAAGGCATAATATAATTAAATATTATAAAATGTACTTAAAGTAAAAAAAATACTAGACAAATTCTGCTTGCAGTTACACCTGTAGAACCCAAAGAAATAAATAATAAAAATAATAATAATTGGAGATATACCAATCTCCTAGAACTGGAAGGGACTTTGAAAGGTCATTGAGTCCAGCCCCCTGCCTTCACTAGCAGGACCAATTTTTGCCCCAGATCCCCAAGTGGCTGACTTCAAGGATTGAATTCACAACTGTGGGTTTAGCAAGCCAATGCTCAAGCCACTGAGCTATCCCTCCCCCTCCAATTCAATGGGATTGCATTGATATAAACTTAGAACACATACCTGCATTTCTATCTATATTGTATCCTTTATCATGCAAGCAAAATTAAGGCAACTATTCCAAAGAAAATTCCCAACTACATTCTCAAAAAAACTACAGGGCAGCTAATGCAAGTGCCAGATGGGCTGGTTGCAGAAAAAGATTGGAAGTCTGATTTTAGTTTTAAAGAGCTGGCTGAAATCCACACCAGTCTACCTGTACTTGGGCTTGCGGGGCTTAGGCTGCAGGGCTGTTTCATAGTTGTGGATCATTCCGGGTTCAGGCTGAAGCCCGGGCTCTAGGCCCCAGCAGGTGACAAAGGTCCCAGAGCTCAGGATTGAGGCTGACCCTGGAAGGCTACGTAGCAATGACTCAGCCCAGCCCCACGAGCCCGAGTTGGCTGGCATGGGCCAGCCACAGGTTTTTCTTTGCTGTGTAGACATAACTTAGGAGGAAAGGGAGTGTTACAGTTAAGAAACAGCCTTTTACAGGGACATGATGTTATTGTAGCTGAGGAAGAGAATCAGCACATATGTTGGCTGTGATACTATACATTTAGGTAGGTGCCAAACTCAAAACATCTAGGTTTGAACATTTTGGCCATAAAAAAAGAGACTGAATGTAATATCAAAGCATCTTTACACCACAATCTATCTACTCTATAGATAGCAGTAAAATTGCTGTCAAAAAAAAAGGGGGGGATGAAAAGGAAAAACATAGTTGCCTTCCCAATATACCTTCTATTTGGCTCCCCACCAAAAATAAATACCAGTTGAAAGAGCTTCTGAATTTGGATGTCAAGCTTTGAAAATATTCTTTTTTTAGAGAGAGATCTGCACATTTTTGTCAGTATGTTCCTTCTTCTGTGTTTATTGTGTGGGATATTTTCCTGAAAGCTCTGAAAGCTTATTTTCCCCACATGAAGTCTTCATCTCGAGTCTGTGGCAGCTGTGATCTCCTCAAATCAATCAGAATGATGTCACCAACAGGATGAGTGTTTCAAGTGATTAATAAGCAGCAGGGGGGAAAGAACACCTATGGAACAAAAGGTCCTATTTTCAAATAATCAACTCTTGTAATAATATTCAGGAGAAAGAGAACTTCCAAAAATATACAGCAGCTGGGTTCTCTAAGTAGAATACTTTTCAGAGTTTTCTGTGATATGTCAGCAGCTCTTTTAGGACGACAGACTGTCAAGAAGGTAAACATGGGGTGTAAATCCATCCCTATTCAGTTAAGCACTTGACCATGTGCTTAGCTTTAAGCAACTGCTCAAATGCTTTTGCTAAATGGAGTCCTTTATGCTCGCTCCGGCTAAGTGCTTCATACATTCAGAGAGGCAGTAAGCACCCACAATTCATACTGGGTGAATTTCACCTGGGGAGAAGCTATATTTTGAAGTGTGAAGTTGGAATTAAGTGGTGCATAGGAAGCTGGTCCTCTGCACATGAATGAATATCACCCATTGTGGGTGCTAATCTCTTCTCCCAGGAGATATTAAAACTCTGAAAGATTGTGGCTAATCTGTGCTCCTGTATGTAGAATTGGGGGTCAGGTAACAGCTACTTCCCTTTGGCTCTGCGGAACTGGGAAGTTTTAGTATCATTCTTTTTTTCCCATAAGCACTTTGGAAAAAAAAGAGCGCTAATGTCATTAATAAACCCAGTATAACTCATGAATGATGGATAGAGTGCTGCTGTCTTTTGGTTGTACATTGCAGATAAAGAAATGTTAGAAAATGAGTATCTGGTGTTTTAACTGGCAGGGAGTGGTGTGTTTAATTCTGTTTATGGAGGAGAGGACCATACAATCTATAATTCCCTGACATTTTTTTTTCCTGGTTAATGCTTATCACTCATTTGTAGCCCTGGTAAATCATGAGATTTGAGATGAAGCCATAATCTGACAATGTATTAAAAAGAATCAATCCTGACTGTGCCTTTTTCAGTCTCATTAAGCGTGGAGTGTACATCCTCACGTGATCTTTGCTCTTGGGATTGAGTTTTAGGAACTGTGATGAAAATCATTGTTGAATGGAGTATCTCCACCTCTCATTTCTGTTCAGCATATTTTGTTTAAAATTTTTCTATTCAAACCAGGATCGCTGCATTGGAATTAGTTCAGAGGTTTGTTAGATTAAACAGCTCAGTGCTGAAAATTGAGCCTAGTTATGTTGAATCGTTCAGTTCTACCTTTCAATATTGACGTGTGTGTGTGTATTGTTACCTTGTCATATATATATATATGACAAGGTAACAATATATATATTCAGTACTGTACAATTTGTCCCCCCATCTGAGAATGTGATTCTAACAACAAGACAAGGTAAGTAAAATAGGCTAATGTGTAGAACATGTAAACTCTAGCACTGAATAAGCAGAGCTTAGCGTCTCTGTGCAATCACTCTGGTCCACTTACCGGCATGTTTTATGCTGCAATAAAATAGGGTTTTCTGGAATGAAAAATTACAGTATTTTGCAGTGTGTGGAAATTATTCTGTAGTTTAATGCTCTGGTTGTCATTGTATTATACCCTCAACAGCATTCATTGTACAGCTAACGCCCCTTCACAATATACCTTAAGTGATACTTTTTATGAGAAAAGAAACAACGTGGTAACTTTTTTTTCCTCTTGACATTATCAATCTTTTCTATTGAACTATGGCTAGGGATGGTCAAATACTATTCAATGAGTCCACTACTCAATGAGTCTACTAGTCAGTGCTTTGGCTGTTTTGTTTTTGTTTGTTGGTTTGTTTTTGGTCATGGAGTTTATTTAAATCATTTTTGCTGTATTCCATTACCATGTCTAGAATATATTATTTATCAAATACCATTATTTGATAAATATTTTATTCCAGTATTAGCCTAGTTCTATGTGAGGTCCCTAATACTAGTGCACATATTTTCTGCTGTTGGCCCATTCGGACCATTTTTTTATGACTCCAGTGGCCAATATGGAATTGCTTGGTAGCCATAGGGTTCAGAAGGAAGAGGAGGCACATGGCAATTCACAGAAGTTCTTGCACTAATTAAAGTTCTCATGTATCAAGGTATTATTATTTTTAAATGGTTCTTTGTATTACAGGAGCACCTACAGAGCCCGGCTGAGATCAGGGCCCCATTGTGCTAGACACTGTACAGACACAGGGTAAAGGACAACTCCAGCTCCCAATAGCTTGTGCTGTTATTAAACAAGGCAGTCAAGTGGAGGAAGGAAGGCTCACTGTCCCCACAAAACAGATGGGGAACACAGACATGGAGAAATTAAGGCACAGTCCTGCATTCAAATACATACAGTTGTGCTTAACTTTAAGCACGTCAAAAGGACTGCTCATATGCTGAGAGTATATACAGACCTACAGGATCATGGCTAAAGTGATTTGCTTGAGGTCACACATAAAGTCTGTGGTGGACGTGGAAATGAAACCAGATCTTGTGAGTCCCAGAATGGTGCCTTAATCACAAAACCATCCTCCCACTCTATAATCTTCTGGACCATGGGGTGTTTCAGTATCTATAGTGTTTACTGTTCTACTACTATGGCGTCTACTGATAGTTACCTTCCTTGAGAGTGCAGGGACTGCAGCCTTAAAATGTTCACTAAATGTAGACCTTCATCAAGGTGAAGCTGTCTCCTCTTTAGATAAAATGATTATAAGTGTTTGCTTTTGAGACTGTAATATCCTCTGTATCAGTTCTCCTGCAAGTACATAATTAACCTGTCAGCCCACCCTGCAGTAATAAATGTGATAGACAGGAAATATATTAGGAAGGAACTTGTGTGTGATATGCTTTCAAGCCCTTCTTTATCCTTCAACTATCTTTCCCTTTAATTAGCGTTCAGGTAACAGCTGACTTAAATGAATTACCATATAACCGTTATCAATATAAATTATTTTTTTGTTCTGAAGTAGTCAATAAGATGAAATGTATAAGACATGTTCTGGATATTTTGGGGAAGGTAACCACTTGAAATAAGACTGCCATTTTGTGATGTAAACTTAAAAAGAACTGAGCGCTCCAATTCTTGTGAAGCCTTGTTTGATAAATAAGAAGCAGCACAAATTGCTGTCTAAAAATACCGAAGAGGAAACTCTGAGGAAAATATTGTCTCAAAGAAGAAATAAAATCAGAAATAGAAAGAGTTTAAGCGTCATGTCGGAAGTATGCACAGAGTCAAACTCTGAGATTAAGCATTGTCACAACTACCGGAGGGGAAAACAGATGCAGTTTGGAGGAAGATATCAGAGTCGGCTGAGAGTTTGTTTATACTTTTTGCTTTGTGCACTCACTTCTCCAGTAAACATCAGATGAAAATACTTGTCTTGTCTGACTACCTACCCCAGTCGATAAACATTTTGGAAAGTATGTGACTCCCAGAATCATGGGAACTCACAGCCCCACTAAGGTGGCTTTAAGCTAGTTTGGTGCCCTCTCAAATCTGGGCTACTCCACAGCTCCTCATGCAACAAACAACCCTGAGAGGTCGCCTATGGACTGCGTTGCTGCTTGAAATCTCAGCCCCATGATGCAACCCCATCCCCAACAAAGCCCTCTATTCTTAGACATGCCCCTCCCATCCTCAACCCTGCCTCCTGCATGCCCCCTACACCAGGGCTTGCAAGAGCGTGATTGGAAAGCAGCCTAATGACTGTCTTCCTCAGTGCCTGTGCAAAGGAATCCTTGCCCAGACAGATCCGCATAGCAGTGACCACTATATTTGACCCTGTGTTCACATTTCCATTCTAGTCCTCTATTTTCAATGGCTGAAAATTCCAAAACATTTCCTTTAAGACTATAATTTTCCAGGCTTGGTCTTGTCCCTCAGGTAAATACATATGAAATGTGGGCACGCCCTGTTAGAGGGGCCTCTGAACTTAACTGGGGGTGTTCCAGTCAGAAAGATCCCGAGTGCTGCAGTCCAGCCTTGTAGTCTACACCTCCCATGATGCCTTGGGGAAGAGAGACACTTCTGCTTCCAGGTGAGGGGATCTTCCTTTTGGATGCAAAGGCAACATGGGGTGGGCTCCATTTTGTGAGGAGCTGAGATCCTTGTCAAGGGATGGGAGATGGCTTGGGTAGTGCTCCACCAAGCAAAGTGCTACTGCTGCTGCTGAGAAACTGCTTGGCCTTTGACCAAGCAGGGGACCCGTGGAGGGTATTGCTGTGCTTCACTGGCGCCAGGCAGAGACTGTTGCTGAGACCAGAACTGACTGAGGTTGGCCTGCAGTGAAGGCGGCATGAGTAATTACCATGTTTGCTATTTGGGGAACTGCTTTCAGAGGAAGGGGGACAGTGAAGGGACCTCATGGAGTTTCCCTGAGACTGAGAAGAGAAGTGGTCTTATTGGCTAACCAGGATCAAGGGTTACTGACCTCTTGTTATACCAGCTCCCATCTTCTGAGGGGTTGTGCAGCTTGGATTGATCCCCAGTTAAAATTACTCTGCCCCTTGGGGCTGGACTACTTTTCTGGACCAATAAAGTGTCCCCAGCTTCGTGATCTTCAGGCACACCCACATACGCAAGCATCTCGAACTGTGAAATTCAGAGGAGTGCACACTCATGGGCGCGGTACTGGTGGCAGAATAAATGTAAATTGGTTATATTTTATTTACTACTGTAAACTGCATTTATTAATTGATTTAATGAAGCACCCTCTACTGATTTAAAGTGGTTGTGACATTTTAATTAATCTCAGTCATTATATCCCTCTTTTTGAGAGACAAGGTGGGTGAGGTAATATCTTTCATTGGCCCAACTACTGTTGGTGAAAGAGACAAGCTTTCCAGCTGTGCTGAGCTCTTCATGTCTGGGAAAGGTATTCAGTGTCACAACTAAATACAAGGAACAGATTGTTTAGCATAAGTAGTTAACACATACTCTAAGAAACCATTCAAGCCGAAGTGGCCCATTTAACCTCTCCAGTAAAATGACAAAAATGGGGATTTGTAATAAACCATAAATCCAGTGTCTTTATTAAGACCATGATTTTTAGTGTGTAGCAATGTTATGAATTTAAGCTCCCAGGCTCGTCTTTCGAAGGTGTTATGCAGTCCTCTGAGAATGAGGACTGAGAGGTCAGATACGGAGTGATTGCTTTGTGAAAAGTGTTCTCCCTTGAGTGATATGTTTGTTTTCTTTCTTTTATCATTTTTCTGTGTGAGTTCATTCGAGAGTGTAGTGATTACCTGCTTTCACCCTTCAAAAGATGAACCTGGCATCTTAAATTCATAACTTTACTAGACACTAAAAATCATCATCTTAATAAAGTCTGGACTTATGACTTATTACAACAGTCTGGAACCCACTAACTTTCTCCTATGACTGGAAAGGGGATAACTGGTCATGTCACCTTGAATGGTCTCTTAGAATATATGTTACTAATAATGCTAAACAATTGGTTCCATCTTGTCTTTAGCTGGGTGTCTTCCTAGACCTGAAGAACTCTGTGTAGCTAAAAAGCTTGTCTCTCTCCCCAACAGAGATTGGTCCACAAAATATATTACCTCACCCATCTGGTCTCTCTAATACCCTGGAACCAAGATGTCTACAACAAACAGAGCAACCAACATAGCATGTTTTTCTAAATTGTTAAGTAAAGGTGTGTTAACTCTAATCTAAGAGTATATTGTTTGTATAACTTGTACTTTTGGGTTAGACCCAGGGCATAGATTAACTCAAATTTATTCCTGGAGATTCCCAAGCCACACAGTGTGTGTGAACAGGGCCCAGCCAGGTGGAGCCACCACCCAGATTAATTTCTTTTATAAGCAAAAGGATAAAGGATTCCCACCTATTTAACATCACAACTGGGATACTTGGCTCCCCTTTAGGGGGTGTCTGGGAACACAGGGGAGTGTTGCCTACCCCTTAGTTACCAGGGAAGGAAAAGGGATGTTACATAAAGTTTAAGCAGAAATCTTTTGGCCATTTCTGTGTATGAGAATAACAGTTACCTGATTATAAAAACCATAAATCTTGAAACTTTTCAAGTGAACCTAGCTTCTTATCTGAACAAACCTTGGTTCCAGATAAAAGCCACACTAATCTCCATGGGAATTTGCAGTTGGTACTTCATGCAGGGATTGAACACAATAAATTTTAGGCCCAGATTATCTGTCTATGACCCTTCCTATGGCTGTGCTAGGTTGAAGGGGATTCATTAAAAAGGGGATAGAGAATAAGACTGAGAATATATTATTGCCCTTATATAAATCCATGGTACGCCCACATCTCGAATACTGTGTACAGATGTGGTCTCCTCACCTCAAAGAAGATATTCTAGCACTAGAAAAGGTTCAGAAAAGAGCAACTAAAATGATTAGGGGTTTAGAGAGGGTCCCATATGAGGAAAGATTAAAGAGGCTAGGACTCTTCAGTTTGGAAAAGAGAAGACTAAGGGGGGACATGATAGAGGTATATAATATCATGAGTGGTGTTGAGAAAGTGGATAAGGAAAAATTATTTACTTATTCCCATAATACAAGAACTAGGGGTCACCAAATTAAATTAATAGGCAGCAGGTTTAAAACAAATAAAAGGAAGTTCTTCTTCACGCAGCGCACAGTCAACTTGTGGAACTCCTTACCTGAGGAGGTTGTGAAGGCTAGGACTATAACAATGTTTAAAAGGGGACTGGATAAATTCATGGTGGATAAGTCCATAAATGGCTATTAGCCAGGATGGGTAAGAATGGTGTCCCTAGCCTCTGTTCGTCAGAGGATGGAGATGGATGGCAGGAGAGAGATCACTTGATCATTGCCTGTTAGGTTCACTCCCTCTGGGGCACCTGGCATTGGCTACTGTCGGTAGACAGATACTGGGCTAGATGGACCTTTGGTCTGACCCGGTACGGCCTTTCTTATGTTCTTATGAAGGAGAGAGCAAGAAACTCCCCCCGCCTTATTTTTTTTCTATGTCTGTGCAACAGCCATGCAATATTGTGGTCCCTGCCTTCTAAACAGCTCAGCCCTCTCTTCTTCACAGGGGAAGGACTCCAAAGAGTTTATACATCATCTGGCAGAGTGGGGTTGGTTGGTGCACCGGGGGAATAAACCACACCAAAGGAGAATACTCAGGAGGGGTTGTGTTCATTTGGGGTGAGCTGGCTAGGCAGAGCACTCATGCTGGGCTGGGGTTCAAAGTCACAACCTAGCCCTAACGAGCATTGTAAATACAATCTTCTGCTATCCCAGAGGTAATTTTGTTACAGAACAATGCAAGGGATGGCACTAAAAGCCCTGGATGTGGGTCAAACTGTATCCTACTGACCACATGGCAAAAGAGACATTTTATATAGGAGTCACTTCTTCCACCAAGCATTCACAAACAATGGAGAACTTCCTACTAAGTTGAGGTAGCTGTGTGGAGAGAAACGGTGAGGTTCCATTCGGTTTTAACTTGAATCTGTGCCTCGGTTATCTTGTCAAGTGTTCATCTGGGAAAACAAAGGAGAAGAAAGAACAAGAGATGAACAGCATTTGTATAAACAGAAACAATTTTTAAAAGGTTTTAAAACTTCTGTGGGAGATAAACTTGGCTCACTCTGACCACAGTTACCAGGGATTAGAAGGAAAGAACTCATTGGTTATTTTTTAGCCATTTCCCCTTTTTAAACTATACAGTTTAAAATACACAAGGGTCGGTCAAGAGTTCATCCTTGGTAAACGTTTTTCAGCTAAGATAAGCCTACAGTAGACGCCATGGGATGGATAACTGACATGCTTTCATACATACCTAATATTTTACACCTTATGTTTGTCCTCCAAGGTGATTTTCCTGTTCATTTTATTAAACCCCATTAATACTAAAGAGAGAAGAATAAAATACAAATGTGTTTTTCTAGAATGTATAAATGGTATAGCTAATAATTTCCCAACGATTATGGTAAAACAGCAGTGACATTTTCAGCTCTTTAAAATTATGCAAATTATTGAGTGGGTAAGTACAGCAGCTCTTTTCTCTAGTATTTAATGTGGTATTGCATGTCAAGCAGGGCAAGGTGTGAGAAGTTTGATTAGACTAATCCAACCCCCCACCCTGTCTTTCCCTTTCATGTAACCACATGACATACAGTCATCCACTGTCCTTAATAAATCTGACTGTGATTTAATAACTCCCAGAGATGTGTCAAAGAGGCAGTGTTTTTGTTTCACAAAGCTCAAATTATTGCAGGGATGATTCAGATCTGGGTTCCTTTAGATTTAAAGCATCACAATTTAGTGTGGCTGTAGGGATTGGAAGCAGAGTTTCCCCTTATATATGATGGGCAAAATTGGGGTCACTTCTGTATCAAGTTTTGCAAAAGCTTTCAAGTGAAGTTTGGGTTTTGAAAAAAAAAATCGAGGGAAGCCCGATTCTCTGATCCACTAATACTAATTTGCACCACGTAAGCATTCATGCTCCTCCTATCTGTTTTTTATATCTGTTGTCTTTTAACTGACACTAATGCTGCCTTTTGATGCACTGGTGCAGCAGTCTGGCTACTCAGATGGCAGTGCAGGATAAGTGCCTTAGATGTAACTCTGCGGGGTAGGGACTATCTCATCAATATATGCTTATATCATTAGCCCAGTGGTGCCCAACCTTATTAAACAGGAGGGCCACATAAATCTAAGCACAACTTTATGATGACCAAATAGATTCTGATTTGTATGGTATTTAGATAGATTGTTTCTATATACAGTATTGTCTATTTAAAAACAAATAAAGAAATCCGTGCATAAAACGTGTCTCAGAATTATAAAAAACACAGTAAAGAACACATAGCTAAACTAAACTAATATAAACATGATGACAAGGCCATTAATATATTGTGGCCGCAGGCCTTATGAATATACCGGTGGGCCATGTACACCCTGCGGGCCATAAATTGGTCACCCCTCATCTAGCACAATAGGGCCTCAACCCCTGATTGAGGCCTCTAGGTCCACCCCAATATAAAATAAAATACCATTCATTGGAGGAGGTTCTTTATTGTTTAAAAACTAAATGCTAGTGGCTTTGCCATGTTCTTCTGAACCAGTCACTATCTAACATTGCTAATAAGTGGAACGATCACTCCATTTAACAAACTATATATGAATGCTGTTAGCACTACCCAATGTGTATTTGCATTCTCATGTACTTTGACACATTCAATTCTAATAGTTAAAAGGTCTAATTTCTTTTCCAGCATTTTGGACAGATTGATTTTTTTTTGTACAATTTTTCAATAGAAGAAATACAGCCAACTCTCACCCTTATCTTTTATTTTCAATTTAGCTTCAGAAATTAAAATTTCTGCTATATAATTGAACCAAAATTATCTACAGCTTTCCAGGGCTTTTCATTTTGTATAACCGTACTGGGAATAGCAATCCAAGCCAGTGATCAAGTACAAGTCACCTGTTATCAGTGAACAGTGCATTAGAGCACAGTGAAGTATTCCCCTCCATTTTAGCTGCTTTTCCAAAAGGATTTTAACAGTCACAATGGGCTTCTATAGAGCTGGAAAAAACTGTAGCTCCTTCCCCCTTCCTACCCCCCCCCCAAATACTACTGTTGCATTTATTTCCAGTTCACCCAAAGGAAAATGATTGGCAAATGTATGCCATTCATGCTTGGTCCTCTGCTGCACAGCACTAGAAATTGAATTTGTCACAGAAAATGTTAGAAAAGAAAGGTCTTTGTATCCAGTTTCTCCAGAGCAAATGGAAAAATCAAATCCAAATCTGTAGTTACAAGCTAACTTGGCCAAATACTAGACTCATTGGACTAGCTGCAGTAGCAGATGATACACATTACAGGAATGGATTGAAGTGATGTAATCTGATGATAATAATAATTAGTTCTTATATGGCACAAAGAACATGATATTTGGGATATTCCAGTGTTTTTATTTAAGGGACTGCTTTAATCAGTTATCTTCTGTTTATTCAGAACATATATATGTGGCCTATAATGAAAGCAACAGACCAAAGTAAAGTGGTAGGGAAGATGCTTGTAGTATTATCGGATCTGCGAGCTACCTTGATCAGAGTATAAGTGTTCAGCTACTTCCCACCCCATCCCCAAGTGGGATCATGTCTCAAATCACATTCAGGAAAATTATGTGTTATGGGAACAAATCTGGATTTTGAATTATATGAAACAAAAATAAACACATTAAAGAATATGTTATTTGGGAAAGAGTATATTCCAACAATATATTAACATTAGCTAATACATATAGGTTTTACACACACACATACCATTAATAGGTGTTCTACTCATGGTATTAATTGAGTGTGTATGTGGAGGGGGAGCTAATCATGCTAAATAATATTATGCTTACTCATGCTATGTATCCCACAATGCCCTGTACAGAACAACTCAGTATCTGGTATAGGCAGACAGGAACTTTGTCAGGGACAAGATACATTAATGTTGTACAGTGGCAAAGGTAGGGGAGTGCCTTTGTGGCCCAGGTAGTTTGGAATGCTGTGTTCAAAAACAAGAGATGAGGGAAACACCATAGCACAAGAAAAACAAGATAATTGGGCAATATATTCTGTGTAACATATAAAGTGCTATCTAATATTATCTAATCTAGCTATCTATTTATATATGATGCTCGTTTACAAGTGGTTTTATGGCCATATTGTGGGGCGCATATAATCTGTATAAGGTGAACTGAACACAGTGTGAGACTGAACTTACTTCCTGGAAAGGATTGGTGATGTATTAACTTTCTTTCCTGTACTGTATTGCTTTGTCTTTAGACAATACATTTGGCTGATCTTGGTTATTTGGTCTCTTGAACAGTCTTAATATTGAACCTCAAGTATAGTAAATCAATTGCATGTACAATTATTAATCAATAATAAATTGGAAATTAAGTCAAATATAGGAAGCTATGCTACTGTAGCCAGATCTCACAGTAAATGGAGGAAAAGCTCAGACTGCACAAAGATGTTGGGTATATCCATAGGGAGTATGTCTTCACTGCAGAGTTAACTCATGGGATTGGCACCTGGCTCTCCTGCATCCATCTCCTAGCAACTACTAGTAGTAGTGGGCATGGTGGGGCCACAAAGAGGGGACATTTACAGCCAAAGCAGCCCAAGGCCCAGAGCTCACAGCTTTTACACTGAGTGGATTCCCTGGGACTCAGAGTTGCATCCCAGTCTCCTACACATTTGATTTGTCAGATTGTGCCCCCGTTTAGTATGTGAAAAGGAAGGGAAGCATGAAGTACAAACACAAAAGTTGCCAGAATGCATGTGTCTAGAGGGAAAAATCTATTAAAAAGAGTGTATTGGTGTGCTGAAGAGTTTGTGGGTGGAAAAATATGTGAAAGGTGGATAGTGTGGATGTGAATGTTGGCTTTCCTTGATTTTCAGTGATTGCAGTAATAAGAAATGTAGTTTAGCAACCCTGGTCTGATTTTGACAAGTGCTGATGTCAGTGTGTGTTATGGCTAATTTTATGCGCTCTATCCACAGTGGATGGGAGTTTATTACTACCCCCAGCTACATATGCTGGATTGTTAGCTCAAGTTGTAAAGATACATGATTTTAGCTCTGGAGATTCCTGGTTCAGTCCCCAGTGGTTGTCACATCAGTAGGGGCATGCCTGGGATTCAACTACTGTGGGCCTCACTTAGGATAAGCTTCCTCTATCCAGAGGAAGAATGTAACTTCCTACTCAGTGTGCATTAAACAACTGGCTTTTGGGAACAGGCTCATTATACAATAGAGCCCATTCATACAGTTCAGATCAGGATCCAAATTTTCAAGTACCCCTAAAGTTTTAGGGTACTTAGTTCTGGGGTTTTAGTTCAATATATCTCCCAGCTGCAATAAACATTATTTGAATTATTACTAACTATAACTGAGAAAAGATGGACCCTGGATGCAACAGAGAGGGAAACGGCTAATGCTTTTACAATGTGAGCTGATTAATGAGGCTGTTATACAACTTATTATCACTTAATATCACAATCTCTGGGGAGATTTACAACAAATTAAAGACATCACACTTTCAAAATCACATTGATTCACCTCGAAAAAAAATCCTAATGGACCATGAGAGAAATACAGCTTACCCAGGCAACCTACTGAGAACAGGCACTCTCAAACTTGTCTGTAGTGTAGACCACATCTTAACAGAGAGATTGTCTCAGAGCCCACCTTCCTCTCCCACTCATGATTACATAGAACATCTCACCTCCCACTGATGGTTGGATAACATCCGTGGGGCAACAGCAGAAATTCTTTGCTGTGAAAAGCAATATTGGAAAAGTGTTTAATGTAGTTTTTGCTTCTTTTAATTTAACATCTGGAAACAAGAAAGAGGCAGCACAGTGTCACAAGTCATCTCTCTGTGGACCACTAGCAAGTGCACCATGAACTACTGAAAGTGCATGATCTGCCATTTGGGAGCCACTGATCTGGAGAAAACTGGAGTAAACAGATAGGCCTTGCAGCATACCTTCAGGGTCAATAAACATGAGACTCAAACAGGCCCTAAAGTAATGTGCAGAGGAGCATGAGTAAGTTTGAAGGGGAGCATTTGATGCCATCGAAAAATCAAGATCATATCTTGGAATATTTTGGATTTAAATTCAGTGGAAACAAACAACATCTGCAGAAGTTAAGACTACAAGAGCTTTTGGGGTGTAGTACTGTGACACAGCAAAAGGGATATGGTAAAGAAAAGATGACAAGGCACTTTCAGGAGGAATGGACCATGTAACACAAACTCTCTTGAAATCTTGACTTTTAGTGAGCTGGTAATCTGAAAGGCTGTTGGTATTTCAAAAATTAAGGACCCAGTTTGGCCATCAAAGAAATAGGGAGTATAACCAGGCTAATTTCATGCATATATATCTGAGGGTAAAATTGGGCCCAGAAAACAAGTATTTGCTGATCATCCTGAGTTTAAACCAAAAGAAAAAAGAAGAAAGTTTAGAAGTGATTGATTTCCTAGGCTCCCATAACGTCTTTGGATGTCAATATAACATTTGATGATACCAATGTCTGCCTCTTGCTCCTCTCACTGCTTTATGGATGTTAACTAGAAGGCAGCCTTGCTTGGGCTGCAGCATAATAATATATAGGCTTTTTGGTCTATTGAGCATTGGATAATTTTGATGACTTCCAAAACTCTTCAGCCTCACAGTGCTTTATTTTCAGATCCCACTATAATTACTTACAAAGGTTATTTGAGTAAGATGTGAAGCAAGGCTGGAAGGTTATTGTTAAATGAAATCAATTTCACCTACTCTGTTTTCTTGCTGTTACATTTTATTTTTAATCTCCATGGAAGAAATAAGGTATTCAGACATTCATTTACCAACAATGACTCATTTAGTCCTTTCAACAAAGCTTTCGAAAAGAAAGAAAATTCTGTTGGTGCCAACTTTTTGTCTTACAGTTCTGTGTTTGACAGACTGTGTTCCTGCTTATATTAGCTATTCCAAGCATGGCCAGCTTCTTTAGCTTTAAGAAAGGTACCGCTGACCTATATAGACTTCTCATGCTTGAACTGAGCTTTGAGCCGATGCAGCACATCCTGCCAGCTCTCTTCAGTCTCCCAAGTCCGAACAGCTTCATGCATTACTGACACTCAGGAATCCTAGAAATCCATTTGATGTGGAAAAACACGGAATTTGCATTTTTTCAGAGAATCTTTAGTTTTTTCATTTTAACTATTACCAAAATTTTACTGAAAGTACCAGTGTCACTTTTTCAATGTGCACAACCTCCCCCTCTTGTGGTTGCTTTTTGAATGCTCTTTAAATTTACAGTGGAACCCCATTTATCCAATTTAATTGGGACCGGGGCCAGATTGGATCATCAAAAATTCAGATAATCAGGGGAATTGGTAGAGTTTTCTATCTCTTATTTTAGGGGAGGAGCTGCTTAGAGGGTATCAACCCTACTGTCAGCCCCTGGGTGGCTGGTGGTTCAGTTAATACAGAGACCTGGATAATGGAGGCTCAGATAAATAGGGTTCTATTTGCATATCAATAAAACATTGTGTTCAACTGATACGTATATATATTGTGACTAGGGAAACTAAAGTTTAGTATTTGATTTTAACTGAGGAAAAACACAGATTTTTATGTTTTATTATCAGAGAATTTTCACTTTTTATCACAGAAAACTAGGATTGCTGCTAATACTCTATAGTTTGGCAGTTCAAAAGGAAGAAGATGCTGCTCCAGAAGGTCTGTGGGGTTTTATAGTGCATGCGTTCTAAATAGGGTGACCAGATAGCAAATATGAAAAATCAGGATGTGGGTAAGGGGTAATAGGTGCCTATATAAGAAAAAGCCCTGAATAGCAGAACTGTCCCTATAAAACCGGGACATCTGGTCACTCTAGCTCTAAACCACTCTGTCCTTTTGTGATGGGGTTCACTCACCACTTCAGCACCTCCTGCTGACTGTCCTGAGGATTAGCTCTGGTCACCAGTGGACCCTCTTCTGGTGATTTCTTGCCACTATCACTTCTTCTCCAGGACCCATGTCACTCCAAGAACCATAGCATCCTCTTCAGGATACAGCCCTCTGGCTATGCCACAGTCTGCGCTCCCCCATTCCAAGGGACAGTATCACAGTCCCTCAGTTCAGCCACTTTCTCAGTGGCAATGCGGGGTTGGGGAGACAAGGCCCAGCCACTACTCTGGGTCCTGGCCCAGGAACCCTGTAAATGGCCACCACTTGCTGTGTCCCCTCCAACGCCTCAGTTCATTTCCCTGGGCTACTTCCCCATGGCCTCCTGCACCTTCTTTGCCCTTACCTCAGGGCCTCAGCATGCCAGTCTTAGCAGCTAGCCAGGAGCTCTCTCTAGTTTCCTCAGTCCCTGCTGGCAGCGCAGCTCTGTCCAGGGTGCTGGCACTCCTTTGTCATGCTAGGAGCCTGGTCTTCCCTCCTTGAGCTCCAGGCAGCTACTAAAGCTGCTCTGCCTTGTAGCTCTTCTTATATGGGCCTAACAGACCCTGATTGGCTGCTCCTATAAGCTCTTCTCTGATTGGCTGCCTCCTGTGTAGCCTTCCTGGTGCTCTATTAACCTCTTAGAAACCATTGTGGGCCAGGTGCTCCATTACACTTTTCCATAGTGTTAAAGGGGGTGGGAAGTCCCAGCTAGATGACAGCAGGGCTCCAGGGAAGAGTCTATATAAGGAAAAGGTTAAGAACCACTGTTAAGGCATGAAAGCTCGCTCACCATGCCACAGAAGCGGTGTCTGCTAACAGAAAAAGTGAGACCCACACACAGACTTACAAATATTTCAGTGTTCATACTCCCAGTTCTGAAATTGATATTACAGTGTGTGTTTCATAAGCAATGAGTAAAGCAGAATGCAGGTTAAGTTGACATGTAGAACTTTATTAAATGCCAAGAACTTCTTTGTCCATGTAGCTTTGTTGCTTCCAGCCTCACTCTACCCATTTCATTCCCCTGGAGTCCCATTAACAACAGACCCTCCATGGAAGATCATAGAATCATAGAATATCAGGGTTGAAAGGGACCTCAGGAGGTCATCTAGTCCTACCCCCTGCTCAAAGCAGGACCAATCCACAACTAAATCATCCCAGCCAGGGCTTTGTCAATCCTGGCCTTAAAAACATATAAGGAAGGAGATTCCACCACCTCCCTAGGTAACCCATTCCAGTGCTTCACCACTCTGAGTGAAAAAGTTTTTCCCAATATCCAACCTAAACCTCCCCCACTGCAACTTGAGACCATTACTCCTTGTTCTGTCATCTGCTACCACTGAGAACACTCTATATCCATCCTCTTTGAAACCCCCTTTCAGGTAGTTGAAAGCAGCTATTAAATCCCCCCTCATTCTTCTCTTCTGCAGACTAAATAATCCCAGTTCCCTCAGCCTCTCCTCATAAGTCATGTGCTCCAGATCCCTAATCATTTTTGTTGCCCACTAGTGGACTCTTTCCAATTTTTCCACATCCTTCTTGTAGTGTGTCCACTAAGAAAGGGCTTTGACATGATCGTCTATAGGGGTTTGTGGTTTGATTGCAATATTATTGGATGGCCATAGTGTGCTGATGGAATCCCTCCACTCTAAATACCACAGCCAGTAGCTCTTTCTTGGGCATACATACATTCAGTCTCTGACAAGGCTATTCTTACATGAATGGCTGGCTCCTCCTGCAAAAGCGCTAGATCTAATCCTTTGTCCGATGCATCAAACTGGAGTGTCAGTGCCTCTCCAGGCTAATAGTACTTCAAGTGCATCCATTATCAATTGTTTCAGTGAGTCAAATGCTTGCTGTTGGGGACCTGCCCAGTTCCATTTCATATCCTGTCTTGTGAGCTGATGTACGGGTTCCACTACTGCAGCCAGGTATGGACATAATTTGGACATAAAACTTATTGTTCCTATGAAGCGCTGTACCTCTTTCACATCCACTGGAGCTGGCATGTCTCTGACTACTTTGACCTTGTTGGGATCTGCCTTCAGTCCCTCTGCTGTGAGCAGATGTCCAATATATGTCACCTCACAGTCTCTGAGCCACATTTTTTCTGGATTTTGTTTAATGTTCTTGTCCCTACGTTGCTGTACAAAAGCTCATAATTTTCTGTCATCGTCTCATTTAGCTTTTGTGACGCTGCTCCCTTCACCTACAATAAACATTTTATCTGCAATTATTTTCAGCCTAGGTAGCCCTTCCAGTGCTTAGATGAATCTTCTCTGGAACATCACAGGTGCTGGGCTTATACCAATTGACTTGTGCAGACATCTGTAGCAACCAAGTGGTTTTGCAAAGGTTGTCAGCATTCTGGACTCTTTATCTAGACTTCTGTGCCAAAATCCATTTCTCACACCAGAGACCATAAAGATTCTGGCTTGGGAAAGTTCTGGCAAGATGTCATCAATTGTGGGCAGTGGATAGTGGCATCTTTTCAATGCCCCATTGAGTGGCTTTGGGTCAATGCAGATGCGTAATTTGCCTGATGGCCTCTTTACTACTACCATGCTGCTTATCCAGGCTTTACTGGCTTCTATGAGTGCTATGATACCCCTGCTCTGCAGACTTTTAAGCTTCTTGTGTACTGGATTACATAGTGTCTGAAATTTTCCTTCATGGTATGAACCTAGGTTCCACTGCAGAGTCTACTTCCACTGGTAGCTTTCCTATGAGGAACCTGTCACCCATATGCTTTTAAAATTGTCTCCATTATCCATGGGACTGCCCTGTCAGTCCCTAGAACTTTATTAAACCCTGTGCACAGGTCTGCGCATGTGGCTACAATTCTTCCAGCTTAACTCCCTGCATATCCTATTCCCGGTATTTCCTCAATCATAGCCCCTCCAGGGAAGAGGGGGCCCGCTGACTCCATTTCCACCGATCATGTTACAGAGTGTTCACTTTCACAAACAACATTTAGCAAACAAGCTTCCATCTTAAAAAAAAGGACTAAATCTTAAGTGTGCATGTATGTATATACCCAGACACAGACAATTTCAATCTCTCTCTGTATATACGGGCTGGGGGGGATGTAGATATGTATAAAGGACTACTTTTTCTGCTTGCACATTTAGCCCTGATTTTCTCCTCTGTGTGTGTGTGTGTAAGGACCATATTATTTTTATACACACACAGGATCAAAAAATACACACACACACACACACAGGGGAGATAATTGGGGTAAATCTTAAAGTTGAAAAATGTTTTCCTTTAACGAAGTGGAGTTGATGATATAGAAGGTGACGCTCACCCCTCAGAGTCTTTACTGAACCCCAATTACATGGCACAGTGTTATAGGTCACTAGTGGTTATGGCTACTAGTGTTGCTGTGTTTTGGATGAGATGTAAAACCAAAGTCCTTCAGACTTCTTGTTATTAGAGATGTTTTTGCAAGAGTAAAGGGGTTAGCTCCAGCAAGTCCTAATTTGGGTAATAAAATTGCGCACAATGTGTTAAATGGATTAGCCATGCAAGGTACTGAAAATATCATGGTTTATTTAACTAGTAACTTGAGGGAGCCTCTTCTTTACTAGGTAATAGTCATATTCTGAACTAAAAGTTCAGTAATGTATAAGCCAGTAAGCAGTTATTAACTCACACGTGGTTATTAGGTAACAAGTATAGTGGTGATGGCAATTATATGCAGAGAAAACCTATTTAAAATAAATTATAATGCTTTTAAAAATTCGTGGTTATATTTTATCACCTCCTGAAAAGTATGTGTGTGAAAACGTGGGACCAGATCTCAGCAGGAGTAAATCAGCAGATCTCCTGTGAACCGGTGGATTCTCTCCAGTGCCAGGGAATTCAGCAGATGGTCACTAAGGTGACTTGGCCCTCCAGCTGATCCCTAAATCCAAGAGTTCCAAATGTCTCCAAGCCACTGCCTGGTGGGCCAGGATGATCTGACCACCATGGCAAGGGTGGCAGGAAGGGAGCGGGGGAGGAAGAGACACCAGAGACAATGTCATAGTTTTAAAACAGGGAGTATGTCAGATTTAAATTTAGCACCATCTACACCAAAAGTCTTTACTCCCATTTATCCAGGCATGTTCAAAGTGTCCTAGGTAGGCAAGCCCCAGCCTGTGCCCAGCTCTCCTCAATCTCAGTATGTTTTTCCCAAGGTGATTGCCCCTTTGAGGAACGTTTTTTCTCTTGTCACTCCTTCAGCATCACAGTCTTCTTGAATGTTCCCTTTGTGAAGAGTAAGTGGTGTCTAGTTTTTAGAGAGCCCCAGATCCTCCCCACTCCCAGCAGCCTCTGAGATGACTTGATAATCGAAGTCAGCTTCTTGAATAGTTTCCCCCGTCCAACCATTCTTTTTGTGGTCGGTCAGGTCATTGTGGCCCACCAGGCATGCAATGCCTTGACGACATTTGCAGCTGTGAGATTTGAAGTTTAGCCAGAGGGCTAAGCCTTCTTAGTGATTGTCTGTTGAAATCCCTGAGGTTGATGAGAATCCACCAGTTCACAACTCCATTGCAGTCAATGGAGTTACGTCAGTTTATACCATCTGAGGTTCTGACACATGGTACTAATTGATTCTTGTTTTGCAGGAGAAGGGATGCAAGAAATAGTTTCAATCACATTTGTAAAAAAACTAATACTCTAAAACATTAATATTCTTCTATGTTAAATACTTGGTATATACAGATTATATCATGTTATGGTGTTGTATAAAGGCTGTATTGGCGGAATGTTCTTAACGGCTTTGCCATTCATAAATAATGCAGTCATATCCAAATACATGCTGGTACTATTATAACCACACCACAAATTCATTTGTGTGTAGATGAGTGTGTGTGTGAGAGAAATGCATTTATAACCATAGAAAGACACTAATTAAACAAATTAAAGTACATACATTTTTAATCAAAATTTCAGATATTTTCCCTTTCAATTTATTGTTTACCAGAGACAGTTCTATTTTTGTACGGCTACCCACAATGGCTTTGTGAATTTTGTGGCTTACATTAGCTGTTTTGCAATTTATACAAGTGTGTAAAATATTCCCAGCACATACACTTAATCAAAACAAGCCCAATTAAGCTCAGTACTCCAGATTCCACCTCATTAGCTTTCTGTTCCTAAAATATAACAGATGTGATTGCTGCGGGCCATAAGTTAAAGACAAATTTTTCAGCTAAGCTCTTACAATGCAACCTAAAGTTATATGAAGATTTAATTATTACTTTAATTTTCATGGCTTTCTATAATACCTCATTTTTCACTCAATAGTAATCGTATTCTATCACCATGCTTCGATGCTCACTGTTACAGGAGTAAAGTATCTTTATAGCTGAAAATGCAATGGTCAAAGGTCACTTTTTCACTACTGGCGTTACTTACCCGATGGGTGAAAGCACAGTTTAATTTTATGGTGTAATTGCCCCTCCTGCAAAAGTACTGCAAATTATAAAAAGTCAGGGTCCAAGCATGTAAACCACAGTGCAAGTCCATGAAAGTCAAGGCATTTTGTTGCATGTTTGCTTAGAGAACACTAATGATCTACTGACTTATGCTTGCAAACTTACTTGTAAAGGATAGCCACTACCCACTTCAAATAATTCTGGGCATCTGTAAAATGTATTCAGCCAAACTTCTAATGTAAAGGGAACAAAATTCTCCTTTGTTCCCTGCCAATGGCATAATACATTAGCATCTTTTGGCACAGCAGCCAGCATGATCTTTTTTTTTTTTTTACTTAATAAAGATAACTTCTAAGGGCCCCTGTCCTGGCAGCATGTGGGGAAACCCTGGCCTCTGGGTGTGACGCTGAGAACAGGCATGCTAGGAGCATGTACCAAGAACAACTGCTGAGACCGGGCATACCTGGGGCACATCACAGGCTGCTGAAGCAGGGGGAGTGGGGATGGGAACTGAGATAAATGGAGTAGTGCACACTTCCCAAAACTGTTTTTCAGGCTGTATACGTCTCCATGGTGCTCTCATTCAAGCTGAGGCCATCACATGGATGGGCCACATCATACCCCACAGACCGTCCCAAGCTTTCCAGGTTCTCCCGTGCTGGGAATCTGGATATAGCAGAACTATGGCTATTTTTCTCAAAGTTTTTTTTGTGCACAACTGGCTTCTAATTAATGGCTTAAGGGGAAGGGAAGGGGAGGAGGGTGAGCTGGCAATGCCGGCTGGAAGGTAGGGCCACATATTTGGAGAGTGCTTGTTATACATTACAGGGGACGGAGACACAGGCACCAGCCTTCTTTCACAGGTTTAAAGTTCCCGTAACCATCACGTATAAAAGTGTCACACTCTTGGTAGCTAGACCCGTGTTTGAAATCTCTCTGCAGCCCTGGTCGGAACTGAACACTGCAAATATTCCAATCATGGCCATTATTCCCAGTTCACGATAACAAAGGGCAGAGGGGTGGGCCACTTAGGGAATGTCTACACTGCAACGTAAGTCTGTGTTTGAGCCTGGGCTCTAGCCTAGCCTCACCTTGTGTCTACACTGCAATTGCTTGAGCCGGGTCCCAGGATTCCACCAGAAGTATCCCACAATTCCATGGGATAACCTCCTTAGTCCTCTCTATCCCAACACTCTGCAATCCACTCTATTGAAAATGAAAGCCCCCCAGCCTCTGTGAACAGCAACAACTCAGGTCAGCATCAACCCATTCTCTGCTGATCACCAATCTGCAAGTGCGCTGTCAGAGCGCCTCCTGGGTCTGCAGTGGAGAGCGAACAGATCAAACCTTTTGCAAAGTGAGCAGCTTCAACCTTCCTATAATGTGCAGGATGGGCAATAAAGATTTCCCCGCAGTGCACCATGGTCCTAGTACTAGAGCGGACACATTTTGGGGGGGATGAGGGTGCTAGGGACTCCGGGATAGTTACTTTGATTAGGGTCTGCGTACTGCAGTGTGGACGCTAGAGCCCTAGGATCAAGCACAGATTAGAAAACTCTTACTGTAGGGTAAAATACAGTGTAGACACTCAGGCCCAGAGTTCCCTAGTTCAGGTCAGCTGACTGGAGTCCCACTAACCCTGGGCTTACATTGCAGTGTAGACATACCCTCTGGCATCACATCACTAGCCCACACGGTTGCTGATGGGGACTCAGGAGCCCTGGGCTCTATTCCCATCTCTGCCACTGGCCTGCTGGGTGACCTGGGCCAAAATTGAGATGTACTCATAGAATCATAGAATCTCAGGGTTGGAAGGGACCTCAGGAGGTCATCTAGTCCAACCCCCTGCTCAAAGCAGGACCAAATCCAACTAAATCATCCCAGCCAGGGCTTTGTCAAGCCTGACCTTAAAAACCTCTAAGGAAGGCAATTCCACCACCTCCCCAGGGAACCCATTCCAGTTCTTCACCACCCTACTAGTGAAAAAGTTTTTCCTAATGTCCAACCTAAACCTCCCCCTCTGCAACTTGAGACAATTACTCCTTGTTCTGTCATCTTCTACCACTGAGAACAGTCTAGATCCATCCTCCTTGGAACCCCCTTTCAGGTAGTTGAAAGCAGCTATTAAATCCCCCCTCATTCTTCTCTTCTGCAGACTAAACAATCCCAGTTCCCTCAGCCTCTCCTCATAAGTCATGTGCTCCAGCCCCCTAATCATTTTTGTTGTCCTCCGCTGGACTCTCTCCAATTTATCCACATCCTTCTTGTAGTGTGGAGCCCAAAAGTGGACACAGTACTCCAAATGAGGCCTCACCAGTGCTGAATAGAGGGGAATGATCACATCCCTCGATCTGCTGGAAATACCCCTACTTATACAACCCAAAATGCTATTAGCCTTCTTGGCAACAAGGACACACTGTTGACTCATATTCAGCTTTTCATCCACCGTAACCCCTAGGTCCTTTTCTGCAGAACTGCTGCCCAGCCATTCGGTCCCTAGTCTGTAGCAGTGCATGGGATTCTTCCGTCCTAAGTGCAGGATTCTGCACTTGTCCTTGTTGAACCTCATCATATTTCTTTTGGCCCAATCCTCTAATTTGTCTAGGTCCTTCTGTATCCTATCCCTATCCTCCAGTGTATCTACCACTCCTCCCAGTTTAGTGTCATCTGCAAACTTGCTAAGGGTGCAGTCCACACCATCCTCCAGATCGTTAATGAAGATATTGAACAAAACAGGCCCCAGCACCGACCCTTGGGGTACTCCACTTGATACCGGCTGCCAACTAGACATGGAACCATTGATCACTACCCGTTGAGCCCGACCATCTAGCCAGTTTTCTATCCACCTTACCGTCCATTCATCCAGCCCATACTTCTTTAACTTGCTGGCAAGAATACTGTGGGAGACTGTATCAAAAGCTTTGCTAAAGTCCAGAAATAGCACATCCACTGCTTTCCCCTCATCCACAGAGCCGGTTATCTCATCATAGAAGGCAATTAGGTTAGTCAGGCATGATTTGCCCTTGGTGAATCCATGCTGACTGTTCCTGATCACTTTCCCCTCCTTTAAGTGGTTCAGAATTGATTCCTTGAGGACCTGTTCCATGATTTTTCCAGGGACTGAAGTGAGACTGACTGGCCTGTAGTTCCTTGGATCTTCCTTCTTCCCTTTTTTAAAGATGGGCACTACATTAGCTTTTTTCCAGTCATCCAGGACCTCCCGCAATTGCCATGATTTTTCAAAGATAATGGCCAATGGTTCCGCAATCTCATCAGCCAACTCCTTTAGCACCCTCGGATGCAGCGCATCCGGCCCCATGGACTTGTGCTCGTCCAGCTTTTCTAAATAGTCCCGAATTACTTCTTTCTCCACAGAGAGCTGGTCACCTCCTCCCCATACCGTGCTGCATAAAGTGCTATGTCAGGGCTAGGTGTTATTGTCTGAGCTGCACTTTTACATCTGCCTAAGTGACCTGAACTACCAACATCACATTTGAAGAAACTAGGAAGTTCACTGACTACAACATCATCAATGCAGAGGTGCAGTCGTCTGGCGGTGTCTTGCACCTTTCTAGAATGTTGAGTTCACCAAAACTCCAGCTTCTGAAAGCCAGGAAATACTGAATTAGGGTACACGCCCATGCAGCCTTAGCTCTGCCCTCTGAGCAACACCCCAACAGACTCATTAAATGCTTACTCACACTCTCCCTTTGCATGGTACTGAACAGGAGGGAGCTCATTCAAACACAGCTTTCTCCATAGAAAGACCACCACCCTGCTACATTTCACAGCGCCTTCACCCCTACGCACATGGGGCCACCCAGCACTCTGCTTCCACTCACCCTTCATTAAACCCACAGCCACTCACCTCCCACAAACTGCTGGCAATCCCCATTGCCAGAAGACCCGTGCTGGTGGCTGCCCTGGGCAGGGGATGGGCTGGGTGCCCTGAGGTTGGGGGGGATGGGCTGGGTGCCATGACAGGAGCCCGTGGGGGAGGGGCTGGTTTCCCTGAGGGCAGGGGGGGCTGGGTACTCTGAGAGGAGCCTGTGGGGGTAGGGGTGGTTGCCCTTGGGGGGGGTGGCTGGTTCCCCTGACAGGAGCCCGTGGGGACCTTCTCTTTTATCCCATGACAGCTTAATTTACGTAAGAGCCTTTGGTGAGGGACCTTGTCAAAGGCTTTCTGGAAATCTAAGTACACTATGTCCACCGGATCCTCCTTGTCCACATGTTTGTTGACCCCTTCAAAGAACTCTAATAGATTAGTAAGACATGATTTCCCTTTACAGAAACCATGTTGACTACTGCTCAACGGTTTATGTTTTTCTATGTGTCTGACAATTTTATTCTTGACTATTGTTTCAACTAATTTGCCTGGTACCAGCGTTAGACTTACTGGTCTGTAATTGCCGGGATCACCTCTAGAGCCCTTTTTAAATATTGGCATTACATTAGCTAACTTCCAATCATTGGGTACCAAAGCCGATTTAAAGGACAGGTTACAAACCTTAGTTAATAGTTCCTCAACTTCACATTTGAGTTCTTTCAGAACTCTTGGGTGAATGCCATCTGGTCCCGGTGACTTGTTAATGTTGAGTTTATCAATTAATTCCAAAACCTCCTCTAGTGACACTTCAATCTGTGACAGTTCCTCAGATTTGTCACCTACAAAAGCCAGCTCAGGTTTGGGAATCTCCCTAACATCCTCAACCGTGAAGACTGAAGCAAAGAATCCATTTAGTTTCTCCGCAATGACTTTATTGTCTTTAAGCGCTCCTTTTGTATTTTGATCATCAAGGGGCCCCACTGGTTGTTTAGCAGGCTTCCTTGGTAGGTCAGGCCTTTGCAATCACACCTCAACTGAGGGGGACAGAGCCCTCTACAACCGCGCTGGGGCACCGAAGCCAGCCCTGACTGCAGGGGCAGAATGTTCCCTGCCCAGCTCCCTGCAGCACCGCGCCCGTAGCACTGCACTGGGGCCAGCATGTTCCCTGGCGAGTCCCCTGCCCGGCTCCCTGCAGCAGGAGAAAGAGGAAGTAGTTGATTCAAACACAGAGCTGTGTGAAATGGGAGACAGGGTGGGGAGGAGGCGGGATCCAGGGCAGGAGGGGGACAGATAGGAGGAGAGAGGGACATGGAGCCTTACAGTTCTTTGTAATAGCAACACATTAGTTACAAACATTTTCATTAGTAATAACAAATTTATAGCAAGTATTTATTGCAAATCAAGTTGGTGTTAGCTCTGCCTAGCCTGCTTGGTGGCCTATTAAGGACCATCAGCTACAACTGACCCATGGAGAGCAGGCAGATACGCCTTGTAACTCAGCAAAGTGCAGGGACTTGCCCATGTGACTCCAGAGTCCATTTTGCTGTAATTTTCCACAGTAAGAACAAAGAGGTTCTTACACCTGGAAAAGCCTATATAAGGCTAATGCCTCATCTCCATCTTGTCTTCAATCCTGCTTCTTACCTCTGGAGGGACTTTGCTACAAACTGAAGCTCTGAACAAAGGATTGAATGACCCATCCCAGCTGTGGATGTTCCAGAGACTTGATTTGAACCTGCAGTTTATTTCATCGCTGCTACAAGCTTGAACCAAGAACTTTCCCATTACTGCATGTAATTGATTCCATTTAACCGATTCTAGCTCTCATCTAGATCTTTTTCCTTTTATGAATAAACCTTTAGATTTTAGATTCTAAAGGATTGGCAACAGCATGATTTGTGGGTAAGATCTGATGTGTATATTGACCTGGGGCTGGGGCTTGATTCTTTGGGATCGAGAGAACCGTTTTCTTTTATTGGGGTGTTGGTTTTCATAACTATTCATCCCCAGGATGAGTGGCACTGATGGTGATACTGGGAGACTGGAGTGTCTAAGGGAATTGCTTGTGTGACTTGTGGTTAGCCAGGGGGGTGAGACCAAAGTCTTCTTTGTCTGGCTTGTTTGGTTTGCCTTAGAGGTGGAACAACCCCAGCCTTGGGCTGTAACTGCCCTGTGTTAAGCAATTTGTCCTGAGTTGGCACTCTCAGGTGGGTTCCGCAAGAACCAGCATCGTTACAGTTCCTCATAGACTTTAAGGCCAGGCGGGACCATTGGGATTATCTAGTCTGAGCTCCTTCACCTTGCAGGCCAAAGAACCTCACCCATCCCCTCCTGTAATAGGCCCATAACCTTCCCAGGCCTTTATGGCTTGGGGCAAACCAAGCAGTACTTGGTGTTGTTATAAATTGATCCCATCAGGTTCCTTGGGCTAGATACCTCAATAGTTCCCAGGCTTGAGAAGCTCCTTGTAGCGGTATCAGCTACAACACCTTCCCTGGGCCCTAGTGCCACCCCATCCAGCCTCTCCCTCCGCCCAGTGATGCTGGGGACGGCTAGCCAATGGGTTGCTTGAGGCTGCTGTCCCTTTAAGGCCAGAGAGTCCTGCTGTAACAGTACCTGCCTCTCGAAGGGGGTTAGGAGAACCTTCTCTCCAGCCACTCGGTAGATGGCTCACGTTCTGCTCTCCAGACCTCGGCCTTACTCCGTTCCTGGGCTGCAGGTACTCGAGCCCAGGAAGCTCAGCTAATATGTGGAATGCAGGCGCAGTGGACTGGGGTTTAAGTTGCAGGGCACCTCAGCTATCCAAGCCTCAGGTCTTGCGATCTGTTTTCCACAGCTTGGCTGTGGCCATTCATTATACTAAAGCCTCCTTTAATTATTAGCAACTTCCTCCCCTGCTCCGACACCCCAGCCCCATGACATCTCAGCTCTTGGATGGCGTGCTGTAGAGAGGGGAAATGGGGGTCACAGTTGTTGGTGTCACTAGGCATAAATCTAGGTAACTCGGGAGGATGAAAGACCACGAGTGTCGATGAAGTCTTCTTGCTCTAGGCCTGAGTGAACCAAAGTTCTTCCATGTTGTGAACTTTAACCAGCCGAACCTGCTAACAGCCAAAAAGTAAAAATTTGTAACTGTCAGCTTTCTTAGCTCGCAGCTGCAGTACAGCTCGAAACAGCAAAAAGCGGTAGTGATACAGGGGAGAAGGGGGGGGGGGAAGTCTGCATGCGTCTGTGTCGTAAAGGCCAGAGATAAACATGCGAATGGGAAGGTTTCTAACAAGCTACAATTTATTGCTTAATGTATCTGCTGCAAGGGGAGGGAGGAAGGGGGAGATAGGGAGAAACAAAGGCCAGTACAGACAACTTGGAATATAAAAAGGGGAACTTGCTTTTATCAGTGCACTTGATTTGAGATATTGCTTCTCCTAGTGCCTTTTCAAGATGTTGAATAAACTTGGTTTGCTTCTCCACCCTGGTGTGTTAATTATTGCGACGCACACCGGGCAACGAACCCCGCTGTTGCCCCCTCGGGCCCTCTGGGCCGGCAACACACATACTCCATTTGGATGGCACTCCCCTCGGGTCTGTGGCAGATCTCGCCTTCTTTCACTCTTTGGGTCAAGGGCCTCACTTCCTTCCTGCCCCAGCCCCTTCCTCGGGTCTTGTGTCTGCCAACTTGAAAATGCCAAACTCCATCTTTCCATCACCCCAGGAAAGCCCTGCCCCTTATCTCCTAGGAAGTTTCTCTTCTGAGCCCTGTGCAAACCAAGTGCCCCATGGAGTCCCCTGCTTTCCATCCGCTAGTATAAACATCTCTGGGGCATTTCAACCCACTGCTGCCTCCCTTCGATGTCTAACACCAGGTCAGCTTCTGAAAACTTAGAGGGTTTGCTGTTCTCCTCCTCCATGGATTGTTGGCTTTTATTCACACATGTTGCCAAAACATCTGTAAGGAAGAGACTTTGGCCATGCATCTGCCAAGGAAGGATTGATTCTTGAACCAGAGGAGGTCAAGTAACAAATCCAGTGAGCTGTTCACACCATCAGTCTCGTCCAAGCCCCAGGCCCTGCTTTCATCTTGGAATAAAGGTAATAATTGGAGATATACCAATCTCCTAGAACTGGAAGAGACCTTGAAAGGTCATCAAGTCCAGCCCCCTGCCTTCACTAGCAGGACCAATTTTTGCCCCAGATTCCTAAGTGGCCCCCTCAAGGATTGAACTCACAACCCTGGGTTTAGTAGGCCAATGCTCAAACCACTGAGCTATCCCTCCCCCCTTTGATGGGGAGGGATCCGGGGTTAAACGTCACACCCCAAGGAGCGTCTCTTATATGTCAGTCTCTGTGTCCCAGGACAACACGCCATTGTTCTCAGCCACTTTGGCCCATGCTTACCAGGCCCGCTGGATGGTAGGGAGATGGTGGAATTTGTGGGCCCTTCTGTTAGTGGGCCTGCTGGCAGGGTGGGATTCAGTAGCATGGGAACTGGAGGGAGTATAAGGGCCCTTCCATCAATCAAACCCTAACCCTGCTCCTTGGCCCCTAAACCCTGCCCCTTGAACCCTTAAGCCCCAACCATCTGTCACCGGAAGTCCCACCCATGGGGGATATTACTTCCGGGGTCGAGGCGGACACATGACTGGAAGCAAAGTGTGTCATGTGACCCCTCTAAGAACTCCTCCCACTGCCCTCTACCAATCAAGATGGGTTTTGCCCCTGTAGGCCTGCCCTGAGAGGAGATTTGACCAATCAGGGGGTGTTCTGGGGAGGGGTGACCCGTCCAGAAGTGGTTCGTGTGACCCCTCTAAGAACTCCTCCCACTGCCCTCTACCAATCGCAATGGGTTTCAGCCACATAGGAGCACCCCGAGAGCAGGTTTGACCAATCAGGGGTGTTCTGGGTTGGGATGACCCACCCAGAAGGGGGTCTTGTGACACCTCTAAGAATTCCTCCCAGCGCCTCTGCCAATCAGAGTGCAGCACCATCACCCCATAAGTCCCAGCGCCGGGGCAGAAGAGGCCCTCTTTTACCCAGAACGCGTGCTCTGGAGATCATGGAGACATAGACTCCTTCACCACCCCCGTGAGAACATCAGACTTTGTTTTAGCCCCGAGGCCTTTGGACTTGTGTGGGAAAAGCGCTACATCAGCAAGAGTTGCGACGAGGGCCCTTTGACTCAGCCATTGATGGATACACCGGAACCCGAAACCCAGACCCTTGTGAAGCACCCCGATGAGTGTGACCACCTCTCATTGTCTGCCCCTCTAGAGGGAGAAGGCGAATGCAGCTCGGGGGAGTCACTGGAGGACAAGGTGAACAGAAAAGATGTCACTCAGGTAAATGAATGAATAAGAAGTGATGGTTGATGATGGGGTGTAATGGGTTAGGAACCGTGGGGTTGCATAAATCTAAAAACAAGCAGTGGGGGGCTTACACTGTTTCTTTTTCTGAAAATCTCTCAACAGCTCGATGTCTTTCTAGAGGCCTTTGAGAACTTACAGATCGGTAGCCCCGTGGGAGTAAATATATCATGCATCAGCTGTTTTTGCTCATGTCTGAGACACAGATCTCAAGAGGAAAATCCGGAAAAGGACAAAATGGAAGAATGAACCAGCTCAGACTCCCTTATGGCAGGGGTCATGGTGTCCGTTTTTACAGGCAGGCAGCTGTAAAAGTTTGTGTTAAACCAGGCGATTAATAAAACGTATTTAAATATGTCAATATGAATGTGTCCCCCTTCATATTTGTGTTAGTAAAAGACGGTGCCAGTAACAGTCATGTCTACACCGGCAGCTCTGTTAAAGAAAATATATTACACCCCCGGGGAAGCTGGGAGCTTCGGCGGGTGACCCTTCTTTTTCAAGTGGCCAAAAAGCCTCGTAAAACACTTACACTTTACATAAACTGGCTCGAATACGTTTGAAAAGAAACAAGACCATTGGGTCAGATGTGGATGCGTAATGGCAGGCAGATTCAGTGAAGATGCAGCGGTTCTCCAAATGCAACATCGGTTTTAAGTCCATCTTAACAGTGATAGACATTCTATCCAAATCTGCCTGGGCCTTAGGCCTAAAAGACCAGACGCATGGTGAGGTATCCAAGGCCTTTAAAGCTATTTTCAGCAAAGGTCGCATGCCTCAAAAATTACAAACCGATCGGGGGAAAGAATTTTTAAACAAACCTTTAAGCATATTGTTAAAGCGGCATGGAGTTCACCAGTTTGTTACTAATAAGGAAGTCAAAGCAGGGGTTGTAGAGGATGTGGAGATATTTTACAGCCCATATCACCTTTTGCTACATTGACGTGTTACCTGAGTTTATAAAGAGTTACAACCAGAGTTTTCACAGAACTCTACGTACCAGACCCGCTGATGTTAGCCCTTCAAATTCTCTGAAGGTATGGAAAACGGTTTACAGAGATGGTTTTAAAATAAAACCGGTTGTTGCCTCTTTTAGAAAAGGCGACCATGTGAGACTATTTAAAACCAAAGGAGCTTTTCAAAAAGTTATGAACAGACGTTTACCGATGAGATATTCCTTGGGCATGCCTAGCCTTGCTCAACACGTGCTTCAACAAGCCCAGACGTGTATTTTGCAATGATTTTCATAGCCCTATTACCCAATAAAGCCCCCCAGGTGAGGGGATTAAAGACAATTGATGTTTGGGGTTTGTTTTTAAAAAATAAAAATGACCAATTCAGAAAAAAGGACACAGATTATTATTTTTTTAATAAAAATAATCGCTTGTGAGGTCCCCTAAATAATCCCCCAGAGGGGGATTCCAGTCACCCTCCCTTTTCACAAATATCACAAGTCAGTGCCGTGGTACGGGCATCGCGCTTGCAACCTGTCTAGGAGGTTGTATAGTTCTAAGCGGGCATAAGCGGTGGTGAAACAGGCTATGAAGACATTGGTATTGCCAGAGACCGAGTACTGGTCTTTTGCGAGCTTCCAAGACACACACGCGGTTTCATCGTCGATAAACTCACAGGATGAAACCTCGTAATTGGGGGAAAACAGGTACTGAAAGAGTATCAGAGGGGTAGCTGTGTTAGTCTGGATCTGTAAAAGCAGCAAAGAGTCCTGTGGCACCTGATAGACTAACAGACATATTGGAGCATGAGCTTTCGTGGGTGAATACCCACTTTGTACCCACTTTCAGGTACTGAAAGCGTTCATCAGGGTCTCTCACCATGCAGCTGTTGGGTAGGTTTGTTCTTTGGCCAAATTTACCCCACAGAGAATTTAAAACAGTTTAGCCATTTGGCGTTTAGGGTTTGTCAGTTGGACCGTGTGCTTGATTGTTTGTTTGAACAGTGTGAATTGGGAGGCTTTCTTCCAGGTGGGACTTGAGTGGGCCCGACTGCTATAAAAAGGCAGTCAGCAGCGAACCAGCTGAGCGGCGAACAGCAGAGGCTAACAGAGGGCGTTTGCCTGGGATCTGTCCGAGAGGAGGTCCACTAAGTGCTGCATTGGGGGGCTGTGTTGGTGAGTATCTGAGTGTCTGTTGCAGGGGACAGTTTGTCAGTTGGACTGTGTGCTTCATTGTTTGA
The DNA here is from genome assembly GCF_020497125.1 of Mauremys mutica. Lineage (NCBI taxonomy): Eukaryota > Metazoa > Chordata > Testudines > Geoemydidae > Mauremys > Mauremys mutica. The sequence continues at coordinate 22,068,999 of NC_059074.1, forward strand.
TTGTTTGTTTGAACGGTGTGAATTGGGAAGGCTTTGTTCCAGGTGGGCCTTGAGTGGGCCTGACTGCTATAAAAAGGCAGTCAGCAGCGAAGCAGCTGAGCAGCGAACAGAGGGAGTTTGCCTGGGGAGAGCCCACTGAGGCTTTCATCTTGCGGGCTTCTGTGAGTTGCTGCAACAGCTGAGGAAGCTCTTAGAAGGAAGAAATTATGGAAGGTGAGCGTTCAGGTGTTGTAACCTGCACAGGTTGTGCCATGTTTGTCTTTCTGCCACAGGACAGAAGCGACTTTGTCTGTACAAAGTGCAAGCTGGTCTCCATATTGGAAGAGAAGGTTCGAGGTCTGGAGAAACAAGCATCGACCCTGCATTTCATAAGAGAAAATGAAGATTTCCTGGACAGATGTCAGGATATGCTTCTACAGGCACAACATCCTGAAGAATCGGAGCAGGTTGGGCAGAGGGGAGAGAGGGACGGTGAAGAAATTTGGCAGCATGTGACCTCCAGAAGAAGAAAGAGGAGCATCCATGTACCAGCAATGGAGATGCAGATGAGCAACCGTTTTCATGTTCTTTCCACAGGTACTAATGTGGAGAGTGGACTAGATGATTGTGACGTTATGAGTGTGGTATAATATTTCATTGAAAGGTGACAGGGCCAGAAAGAGTTAATCAACTCACAGACTGACCTGACCCATGGGTGAACCTTAAGGACTGGTTAGGAAGATATGTAAATTAATAGAGCTTTGAAATGCAAGTCTGCATTGTTAGCGGTAAAAGGGTAGATGTTTGCTCAGGGCTTGTGATGTAAGCAAACAAGTCTTGTCTATTGCTATAGTTTGAATTCAAAGATCAAAAAAGGAATATTAACATTTAGGAAGATACTTGAGTGAAATAGTATTATTGTCTCTGTGTCTCTTTGAAGGTTGTGGTAACCTGTATCTGAACTGTTTAATGGATAAATTACCCTGTGCTAATTGCCAGGATGTTTGGGAGAAGGAGAGGTAAGCCTATTGTTTTCTCAGGCCGAAAGGCTGCTGGAAATGTATAAAAACCCTGGGACACAATCCTGCTTCATCTCAGATCTGCTTTGGGTTTCAAGAGGGGGAAACCTTAAGCCACAAGGACTGAGATCTGAATACGGACATTGGACTATAACCTATGGACTATTTCTAAAAGGACTTTTGGCAACTACAAGCTTATCTCTGCTATGTATCTGAACCTCAAGAGTTGAATTCAAGTCTGTCTGTATCTTTATCTTTTAACCAACACTCTCTCTCTTTTTTCTTTTTAAATAAATTTTAGCTTAGTTAATAAGAATTGGCTGTAGCATGTATTTTGGGTAAGATCTAAGTTATAATTGGACCTGGGTGTGTGGCTGATCCTTTGGGATTGGAAGAACCTTTTCTTTTATATGATGAGATAAGATTTTCAGGAATCATCAGCATATCTGACAGGTGTGTCTGGATGGAGGCCTAAGGCTGGGCACTTTAAGGGAACTGCGTGGTTTGGACTTCTGAGTAACCAGTAAGGTACTACAGAAGCTGTTTTGTGCTGGTTGGTAAATCTAAGTATTGGAATAACCACCAACATTTGGGGTTTGTCTGGCCGGTTTGGTTTCCAGTTCACCCTGATTGAGTGACCTCAGCTGGCTCCCACGGGCAGCACTGTCACAATGATACATCTGAGAGAAGGGAGCAGAAGGAGACTCCACCAATTGGAAGGGACGAGATGCACTGTCCTAGGGATGGGGGTTCCACAACCACCGCTCCCAAGAGAAGGAGAAGGGTGGTGGTGGTGGTTGGGGACTCCCTCCTCAGGAGGACTGAGTCATCTATCTGCCGCCTCGACCGAGAAAACCGAGAGGTCTGCTGCTTGCCAAGGTCTAGGATTCACGATGTGACGGAGAGACTGCCGAGACTCATCAAGCCCTCAGACGCTACCCCTTCCTGCTTCTCCACTTGGGCACCAATGATACTGCCAAGAATGACCTTGAGTGGATCACTGCAGACTACGTGGCTCTAGGAAGAAGGATAAAGGAGTTTGAGGCACAAGTGGTGTTCTCGTCTATCCTCCCTGTGCAGGGAAAAGGCCTGGGTAGGGATCGTCGAATTGTGGAAGTCAATGAATGGCTACGCAGGTGGTGTCGGAGAGAAGGCTTTGGATTCTTCGACCATGGGATGGTGTTCCAAGAAGGAGGAGTGCGGCAGAGACGGGCTCCACCTAACGAAGAGAGGGAAGAGCATCTTGCCAGCAGGATGGCTACCCTAATGAGGAGGGCTTTAAACTAGGTTCACCGGGGGAAGGAGACCAAAGCCCCGAGGTAAGTGGGGAAATGGGACACCGGGAGGAAGCCCGAGCAGGAGAGTGCAAGAGGAGAAGACTCCTGTCTCAGACTGAGAAAGCAGGACAATCAGTGAGTTATCTTAAGTGCCTATATGCAAATGCAAGAAGCATGGGAAACAAGCAGGGAGAACTGGAAGTCCTGGCACAGTCAAGGAGCTATGATGTGATTGGAATAACAGAGACTTGGTGGGATAACTCACATGACTAGAGTACTGTCATGGATGGATATAAACTGTTCAGGAAGGACAGGCAGGGCAGAAAAGTTGGGGGAGTTGCATTGTATGTCAGAGAGCAGTCTGACTGCTCAGAGCTCCGGTATGAAACTGCAGTAAAACCAGAGAGGCAGTGACCATGAGATGGTCGAGTTCAGGATCCTGACACAAGGAAGAAAGGAGAGCGGCAGAATACAGACTCTGGACTTCAGAAAAGCAGACTTTGACTCCCTCAGGGAGCTGATGGGCAGGATCCCCTGGGAAAATAACATGAGGAGGAAAGGAGTCCAGGAGAGCTGGCTGTATTTTAAAGAATCCTTATTGAGGTTGCAGGAAAAAAAATCCCAATGTGTAGGAAGAATAGTAAATATGGCAGGCGACCAGCTTGGCTTAACAGTGAAATCCTTGCTGATCTTAAAGGCAAAAAAAGAAGCTTACAAGAAGTGGAAAATTGGACAAATGGCCAGGGAGGAGTATAAAAATATTGCTCAGGCATGCAGGAGTGAAATCAGGAAGGCCAAATCACACTTGGAATTGCAGCTAGTGAGAGATGTTAAAAGTAACAAGAAGGGTTTCTTCAGGTATGTTAGCAACAAGAAGAAAGTCAAGGAAAGGTGGGCCCCTTACTGAATGAGGGAGGCAACCTAGTGACAGAGGATGTGGAAAAAGCTAATGTACTCAATGATTTTTTTGCCTCTGTCTTCACAAACAAGGTCAGCTCCCAGACTGCTGCACTGGGCAGCACAGTACGGGGAGAAGGTGACCAGCCCTCTGTGGAGAAAGAAGTGGTTCGGGACTATTTAGAAAAGCTGGATGAGCACAAATCCATGGGGACGGATGCGTTGAATCCGAGGGTGCTAAAGGAGTTGGCGGATGTGATTGCAGAGCCATTGGCCATTCTCTTTGAAAACTCATGGCAATCGGGGGAGGTCCCAGATGACTGGAAAAAGGCTACTGTAGTGCCCATCTTTAAAAAAGGGAAGGAGGAGGATCCGGGGAACTACAGGCCAGTCAGCCTCACCTCAGTCCCTGGAAAATCATGGAGCAGGTCCTCAAGGAATCAATTCTGAAGCACTTAGAGGAGAGGAAAGTGATCAGGAACAGTCAGCATGGAGTCACCAAGGGCAAGTCATGCCTGACTAACCTAATTGCCTTCTATGAGGAGATAACTGGCTCTGTGGATGAGGGGAAAGCTGTGGACGTGTTATTCCTTGACTTTAGCAAAGCTTTTGATACGGTCTCCCACAGTATTCTTGCCAGCAAGTTAAAGAAGTCTGAGCTGGATGAATGGACTATAAGCTGGATAGAAAGCTGGCTAGATCGTCGGGCTCAACGGGTAGTGATCAATGGCTCCATGTCTAGTTGGCAGCTGGTTTCAAGCGACGTGCCCAAAGGGTCGGTCCTGGGGCCGGTTTTGTTCAATACCTTCATTAATGATCTGGAGGATGGCATGGACTGCACCCTCAGCAAGTTTGCAGATGACAGTAAACTGGGAGGAGTGGTAGATACACTGGAGGATAGGGATAGGACACAGAGGGACCTAGACAAATTAGAGGACTGAGCCAAAAGAAACCTGATGAGGTTCAACAAGGACAAGTGCAGAGTCCTGCACTTAGGATGGAAGAATCCCATGCACTGCTACAGACTAGGGACCAAGTGGCTAGGCAGCAGTTCTGCAGAAAAGGACCTAGGGGTTACAGTGGATGAGAAGCTGGATATGAGTCAACAGTGTGCCCTTGTTGCCAAGAAGGCTAACGGCATTTTGGCCTTTATAAGTAGGGTCTTTCCAGCCCTCCTTTCTTTTAGACCCCCCGAGGATATAGCAGCCACCAGTATTCTGAACAAAGCATCATATTTTCCCCAAATCTTCATCAGTTTTCTGAATGAAGCATCATACTTTTCCCAAACACAAGACTATGGGGAAGCTGTGACGAGCTTATGGTGTAGGGAGAATGGTTTGTCAGTCCTTATTTTTTTATTCACAACCACTAGAGCGCGTGCTCCGGGTTTGTGAATATGAGCATTTTCGCACACACAGTTTTCTCAGGGCTTGGTGTGGTGGTGGCCGCTGATGAACTGGAGTTGTGTTTGTGGTTGGTTCTCAAAGGCTTTGATAAAGGCATCGTCGAGCTGTTGAGAGATTTTCAGAAAAGAAACAGTGTAAGCCCCCCACTGCTTGTTTTTAGATTTATGCAACCCCGTGGTTCCTAACCCATTACACCCCATCATCAGCCGTCACTTCTTAATCATTCATTTACCTGAGTGATGTCTTTTCCATTCACCTTGTCCTCCGGTGACTCCCCCTAGCTGCGTTAGCCTTTCTCCTCTAGAGGAGCAGACAATGAGAGGTGGTCACGCTCATTGGGGTGCCTCACGAGGGTTTGGGTTTCGGGTTCCAGCGTATCCATCAACAGCTGAGTCAAAGGGCCCTCGTCGCAACTCTCGCTGATGTAGCGCTTTTCCCACACAAGTCCAAAGCCTCGGGGCTAAAACAAAGTCTGACGTTCTCACGGGGGTGGTGAAGGAGTCCATGTCTCCATGATCTCCAGAGCACGTGTTCTGGGTAAAAGAGGGCCTCTTCTGCCTCGGTGCTGGGACTTATGGGGTGATGGTACTGCACTCTGACTGCAGAGGGCACTGGGAGGAGTTCTTAGAGGGGTCACAGGACCCGCTCCTGGGGGGGTCACCCCGCCCTGGAACACCCCCGATTGGTCAAACCTGCTCTCAGGGCTGTCCTATGCAGCCAAAACCCATCGTGATTGGTAGAGGGCAGTGGGAGGAGTTCTTAGAGGGGTCACACGAACCACTTCTGGAGGGTCACCCTGGCCCAGAACACCCCCTGATTGGTCAAATCTCCTCTCGGGGCGGGCCTACGGGGGTGAAACCCATCCTGATTGGTAGAGGGCAGTGGGAGGAGTTCTTAGAGGGGTCACATGACACACTTTGCTTCCGTTCATGTGTCCGCCATGGGTGGGACTTCCAGTGACAGGTGGTTGGGGCTTAAGGGGTCAAGGAGCGGGTTTTGAGGGGTCAAGGGGAGGGTTTAGTGTTTTATTGATGGTAGGGCCCTTATACTACTACCAGACACCCTTGGAGGCCCTTGCTTTCCCAAGGGGTGGCTTTGTAAATTTAGCATCAGGTGTTCTTGAACGAGAGTCCTTGGACATTTGGGACTTTACTTTGTTTTGAAGCTTAGTGCAGGTTTTCTTGAGGCACATTAACATCCGTTTGAGAATTGGAACTTTGCTCCTTGAAGGGGATGATGTCCTAGCTCTAGAGGCCTTTGGTGACTTTGGGGGAGAACCGTCAGGACTCCCAGTTGTTTTCTCCCCAGCTTGCGAAAGCTCTGTTGTACTTGTAGCAATGGACACCATCTTTGGTTGCTTACTGGGAGCTGTTTTCCCCATTCCATCCTGCGTCTTTCTCCTGTCTGCTGGAAGGAGCCACACCACTGGCATCTTTTTGTGGTTGGATGATGCTGAGGAGTCTCCTGGAGTCCATCACTGTGGAATTCCATGGGATCTTCCGGGCAAGTCAGCACCTGCAGGGCCAGCTGGTCTCTTCCGTCGAAGCTTACTGCAGTTCTTGCAGACTCTAATTGGCAGCTGATCCCTGAAGAGCTTCGAATTCACAGTTCCATCAAGCCCATGTGGATCCATGTCGTCTCCAAGACCATGCAGCTCAGCAGATGTCTCCTCCTGAGTTTTCTTATCCTTCATCTTTCCTGGATATGTCTTTCGGCACTGCTGGCAGAATGAGACCTGGCCCGCCAAGGGGCGGGAGCTGCTCAACCTTTCCATCAGGTGCTTCAGCTGCAGGTCGTGTGCAGCCTGCCCAGCAAGGAGAGAGTCAAGGGTGGATCTTGTTAGCTGCTTAGAGCCTGGGGCCTCTGGAGCAACCTGGTGGCTTTGGGTCCTGGGATGATCTGCCCTGCCCTCACCTGCCTGTGCCCCTGGCCCCAGACAAGAGCCTTCTCCCAAGAGAACCTTCCTCTCCATGTGCAGCTCCAGCTTCTCTTCAGTCCCTTTGGTGCCGCTTACACTGGTAAGGGGCTTTCTCAACTCGCTCCTATAAAGGTGAAGTGTGTCTGTGAGCGTCTTCTCTGCTATTGCCGTCTCTCTCACGAGGGGAGCATCTCTGTGCGACTCTCTCACCATCTTTGGGAACGCCTCCATTTGGATCTCTGAGCATTTCTGAGCAATGTGATCCTGCAGCTTGACCACCACCGTGGGCACAAGCCTGGCCAGGATGGCATCAGGGGATGCCATGATCCTGTGGGCCTTTTGAGGCAGGGGTCCAGAGGGGCAGACACATGACTCCTGGATTGCCTGTGCACGCTGAGGGCTGGTGTTGGATCTGAGGGGCTCCAGGACCTTTGCTGGAAATCCACATTTGGGCCAATCTGTGTCTAATATCAATTGCTGCTTGGTGTCCCGTTCACCCAGCAATGGCTCCCCCAGGATGGGGGTTTGTGGAGCTGGAGGCAGAAGAGCTGTGTGGGGTTTCTGGGGGGTGAGGGGTAAGCCCTGCTCATGCTGGCGTCTCTTTGTGTGCACGTGACAGTCCAGTTCCTCCAGGACTTCACAGCTTAGGAAATGGACCCTGCTCATGTTGAACTTAACCCTGGGGTCTCTGTCCGGTGGGCGCAGAGCAGGGATGTTAGGGATCATCTTGGCCAGCGACTCTGTGTATGGGGTAGGAGCCCCTAGTTGACTTTGCAGATGCTTCTGGCGGATGTTGAAGTCTAAGCCACGGACTGACGTCTGGTCCAGACCTATGGTCTGCTCTCCCCGGTCTCATCTGCTGTAGGCAGGAGGCCTGGTGAGAGGCTGGGCTTGGATGGGATGAGCGGATCCTTCCCAGCCCCCGACAGGCATGATCTCCCTTGTGTGGCAGAGGGGCTCTGATTGAATCATGGCGGCTTCTCTCAGGGAAAAGAAGCAGTGATTCCAGAGGGCAGAGGTGGTAGATTCCCTAGAGGAGTAGGAGAACTGGCTCATGGCAGATGTCGACACACTCGGCCTGTGGGAAAGAGCAGACAGGGACAGATGGGACATGGCTCTGCTGAGCAAAGGCAGGGCTTGGGCACAGCCTTCTAACAGTAGTGCAGTGGGGCAGTGCCTAGGCATGCATTGCACACCACACCCCGACACAAGGACATCAGCTGGGTAACGAAGGACTGAGAGGGGGAGCTGGCACTCATTTTATCTAGAACGATAACCCCTTCATCACACGCACATGTGCAGCACCTAGCACGATTGGGCCTTGAGCATGATCGGGGATCTACTGCTATTTTAATAGACTGATTAGCTAACAACAATTGGTTTGGGGGAGGAAGATGTGAGCATGTGGGTGTAACCCTTGCCAGAGGATGTTGTGAAGGCCAAGACTATAAACTATAAAAGGAATTAGATAAATTCATCAATGGCTATTAGCTAAGGTGGGCAGGGATGGTGTCCCTAGTCTCTGTTTGTCTGAAGCTGGGAATGGGCGACAGGGGATGGATCATTTGATGATTCCCTGTTCTGGCCATTCCCTCTGCTGCACTGGCATTGGCCAGTTTTGGAAGACAGGATACTGGGCTAGATGAACCTTTGTCTGACCCAGTCTGGCTGTTCTTATGTTCTTACATTCTAACCCACTGGAAAACTGTCCTGTTCTAATGGCTGATACCCTAGAGGCTAACAACTTACTTTTGCTCCCAGTTAATGGAGTTTCTCCGGTGGTGGAGGTCTGTGCTATGGTCCTGAAAGTCCTGGCTGATGACTCGTGTTTAGGGTGTATCACGTGGTGTCCCACTCACTGCTTGTCTGGTGCCTACTCTGGGGATGGGATTAGCTCTCGGTGTCAATGCCCCTTCCAATTGTCGCACGTGGTCACTGTCACTCCCACAATGACCCAGACAGTTTTCCTGTTCACTGCCCTGCCGGTCCATGCCATGCCCTCGGGGGCTGGTAGGGAAACCTGGGCCCACACTTCACACTGGGCTCCAGGCCAGGGACCCTCAACCCAGCAGTTCTGGGCTTTCCTCTCCCAGCCTGGACTGCTTCCTACTACTCCTGGTTCCCCTCCTTGCTCTGGGTGCACCAGCTCCAAACACTCCCCCCTCTTCCCAGGGAGGGGCTGCCCTTTCCCAGCCGCAGCCCCTGTCTCTTGCCAGCTTCCTGGCTTTATAGGCCCCATCTGTTCCTGCCAGCTGAGCCTGCTTGGAATCAATTCCCTGCTCCCCGGCTCTTCCTGCAGGTGCACCCTGTGGAGTTCATGGGCCTGCCTGGCCACCTGAGCCCCTTCCAGGGCTGTGTGGGGTGGACACCCCCTCGCAGGGTGTCATTGGATTGCTTTTTCTTTGAAACACAGCACGGGCAGGTTCTAGACAGTCGTCTGCTGGCAGATATTGCCCTACAGAAGGATTTGATCCTACTCACAACCCCAACTTGTAGTCTCTGCATTTAATTTCTGATCATCCCTCACCTCACTTTCACTGGTATCTCACCTTGGAAGCTAAAGCCTCTTAGTGGCTTTTTCCCTGTTATTTTAGGATCCTGGAGTGTCTGCTTTTCCCTGCTCCCTCCTCTCTACATTCACTCTCCCCTCCCACCCAGACCCCAGTCTGGTGCACCCTGGTCAGTTGCCTTACGGTATCAGAACTTCATCCAGGTGTCTGGCCACGTATTGTAGCCTCTTCTCAACCAGTCTGAGGCACTGAGCCAAGCCGAACTTCTCCGGCTGCACAGGGCAGCTGTGGAACAGAGAGAGCAGATAGCTGAGTTCAGGCCCTGCCCTCAGGCCCTGTTTTACCCAGAGGGGAGGCACCGAAAGGCTCCCTGTCCCATTCTCCACTGAGGCAGCCTCCTCCTCTGCAATACCCGGGCCTTGGATGTTCTGGTTTGGGGTTAGCTGGATTGTTAGGTGAGCACTGTCTAGTGCTGAGGAGGTATCCTACTGGCAGTGTGTGTGTCATGTCCCGCCCACGGAAGCTAATCAACATATAGGATAACAGCCTACTATAGCTGCCAACTAATACAGCTACCTCTTCAGCTCTAAGGGGTGTTTTATGCTGCAGAGCTGAAGGTCCAGGGTTCAAATCCTGCTGGGGGACTGGAGAAGGGGCCGTGACACAAGTGCTGCTGGATCCCTTTCACCCTACTCACTGTACCAGAAAGGCCAGCCTTCCTCCTGATCTGTCCACCTCACCTGCACGGGGCTGCTCCCAGAAAACATTTTCTCCCCCTCTTGGGAGGGGAGGATGGTCCAGTCCAGTTGACACAATCTACCCCCCACCACCACTGCCCCAGGTTAAATGAACTGTGTGATGCGTGGGGGTGGATTAGAGATGGCAACTTCTGCTGGGTGGGAATGAATTGCATGAGTCTAAAGGAGAAGAGTTCCTTGTGTGGTACATAGGTCGGGGCAGGGGAGGGATTACTCGGGTGGGGATGAATTGCATGACACTAAAGGAGAGGACTGACCCACTGCAGATTCATGGAGGGGGGCATTGCTTACCATGTCTCTAGGGATGCACCAGCCTCCTCCAGCTCTTCCTCACAGCACCCAAAAGCTGCCAGAAGTGAGACATAAAGGAGACATTGAGCTGCATGGGCACTCGTTGCTTCCTAGCACCCTAAAGCCCCAGATTTCAGGGGCAGCCTGTGAACGGAGCCCCAGCCAGTGCCTCTGCACGACTCTGGGCACGACTGTGCCTTCGCAGGAAGAGGGGAGGCAGGTGGGGGAATAGACCCTATTTCTCTGCTTTGCATGGGGCCTGAGTCTGCCACCGCAGCTGTGGGGTCAGGGGCTGCTTACCTTTTGGTTTCTGCTTTTTCTTTCTGTGTCTCCTCTTCCTCCGAAGAGCCTGCCACACACAGAGAAAGCAGCAGGGTTAGAAGAGAACTCCTCAATAAACCTGAGCGAACAATGAGCCAGAGGTGATTGCCATGTGGGGCCAGGGGGAAGTTTTTCTTTGTGGAAGAGTATTGCACTATGAGGCCTCCTGGGTAGGCATTGTGCTTTCCTGTGATGCAGACAATGTAGGGCACACAGCACAACCCATAACAGGGGTCACTGGAACAATCCAGGGGTTGGAGAAACAGGGATTGCTGGTACCCGGAGCCTGCAGAGTTTATAAGCATTGAAGGAGAGAGCCTGCAAAGTTCTCTCTCCTGCAGAGATGACAAAACTCTGCAGGTTTTAGGATTGCAGGGTATGCAACTAACCCCAGATACCATGCACGGAATTCAGACCTTGGGGAAGAAATCCAACCTCTGGACAACAGTGTTTCCTAGATACATATTTAGGGAATGCATGATATCGGGGTTTTATCTGCATGCATTTGGGATGGCCATGCTACTCCTGAGTGGTGAAGCCATGAATGGGTTATGCAAATGCACCCAAACAAGTGCTGATATAACCCCAATATCATCCTTAAACGGCAGCTCTTTTACACCAAACAACAACAACAACAGTTTGGCATGAGTTCAGCCCACTTGCCTGGGAGCTGCAAAGTTTCTTGAAGGTAAACCGCACTGCTTGCAGCTTAACTAGCCAGGTATTCCTTTCACAGGCTAGATCTTTCTCGCCTGGGCTCAGCCCCTGTCCCCCTCCCGCACAGTTTAGTTCCTTTATTTCTCCAGGTGTTTTCAGCAGTCTTCCTTTTGGGGCAGCGAGGTGGTGGAGAAGAGCCTAGATTAACTCCCTTCCAAGCCTTAAATAGGATTTGGCTATGACAGGAATCCTTTGTCTCCCAGTTTGACCCCTCACTCCCTCCTAGTGGAAAAATACCGCCAGTCCCAAATGATGTCCATCTGAGGGAACTGAGATTGTTTAGTCCGCAGAAGAGAAGAATTGGGGGGGGGGATTTGATAGCCGCTTTCAACTACCTGAAAGGGGGTTCCAAAGAGGATGGATCTAGTCTGTTCTCAGTGGTGGCAGATGACAGAACAAGGAGCAATTGTCTCAAGTTGAATGGGGGAGGTCTAGGTTGGATATTAGGAAAAAACTTTTTCACTAGGAGGGTGGTGAAGCACTGGAATGGGTTACCTAGGGAGCTGGTGGAATCTCCTTCCTTAGAGGTTTTTAAGGGCAGGCTTGACAAAGCCCTGGCTGGGATGATTTAGTTGGGAATTGGTCCTGCTTTGAGCAGGGGGTTGGACTAGATACCTCCTGAGGTCCCTTCCAACCCTGGCCTTCTATGATTCTATGAGGTGACATGATCACATGACGCTGCAGTGTCAAAGCAGCATCCCAGGAAACTTCTCAGGAAGGAGGAAGATTAGTATCTTCCAAGTCCTATCGTCCTTCCTAATGGCCCGTCCAGGCTGATTGCCCACTGTTTGGGGGCATTCCCCCGGTGCAAGCACTTTTGTAATTGATAGAGAGCCCATATTCCTTGCTTCAGATACAGAAATGATACATCCATACAGATAGGATAATCCCATTCAGTAAATCAGAACCTTTCCAATGATATCTCACATAACCCATCTTGCATAAAACATACCTTAGTTATGCCATATTCATAGAACAATATTTATATGAAGAATATGGGGTGTAATGTCATAGGGGTGAAGAAGCATGTGGACAGGGGCGATCCAGTGGATATAGTGTATCTGAACTTTCAGAAAGCCTTTAACAAGTTCTCCCATCAAAGGTTCTTAAGCAAAGTAAGTTGTCATGGGATAAGAGGGAAGGTCTTCACATGGACCAGTAACTGGTTTAAAGATAGGAAACCAAAGGTAGGAATAAATGGTGAGTTTATGAAGAGAGATAAATAGCAAGGTCCCCCAAGGATCTGTACTGGGACCAGAGTTGATCTAGAAAAGTGGGGAAACAGTGAAGTGGCCAGATTTGCAGATGATACAAAACTAAAGATCGTGAAATCCAAATCTGAATAGGCCCTCCTTGTTCCCAGATGTATAACTCTGTGTTGGGCTGTGTGAAAATGCATTTTGTTTGAATGGGCCCCATTTGCCAAACCAACTCTCCAGAACTCTCTGTATGACTGCCCTGTCCTCATCGTTATTTACCATTCTGCCAATCTTTGTGTCATCAGTACATTTTTATCAGCAGCAATTTTGTATTTACTTCCAAGTCATTGAAAAAATGTTGAATAGCCTCCGACCTAGTACTGATCCCTGCAGAGCCCCATTAGAAAAACCCACATTCGAGGAGCCCTTTGACAATTACTTTTTAAGATCTGTCAGTTAGCCATTAGCCTGTTCTCAATCCCTTTAACCTGTGCTCCATTGATATTGTATAGTGCTGATTTTTAATCCAAATGTCCTGCGGTACTTGTGTGCATAAACAGGGGAATCTCAAGTTGGAGGAGAGAGGTTATTTTACCTCTGTATTTGGCACTGGTGCAACCAGTGCTGGAATCCTGTGTCCAGTTCTGGTGTCTAACATTCAGGAAGGATGTTGATAAATTGCAAAGGGTTCCGAGAAGAGCCATAAGAATGATTAAAGGATTAGAAAACATGCCTTGTAGTGATAGACTTTAGGAGCTCAGTCAATGTCGCTTAAAGAGGTTAAGGGTGGTTTGAGGAAAAGTCTATAAATACCTACCCGGGGAAGAAACAATTACAAATGGGCTCTTCAATCTAGCAGAGAAAGGTCTAACATGGTCCAATGGCTGGAAGTTGAAACTAGACAAATTCAGACTGGAAAGAAGGCGTCCATTTTTAACAGTGAGAGGAATTAACCATTGGAACAATTGACCAAGGTCATGGTGGATTGATTCTCCATCACTGGCAATTTTTAAAATCAAGATTGGACATTTTAATAAAAGGTATGCAGTAGGCATTATTGTGTGGAAGTTCTTTGGCCTGCGTTAGACAGGAGGTCAGACTAGAAGATCCCAATGGGCCCATCTTGCCTTGGAATCTATGAAAAAAAACACGTTACACAAGTCTAAGTTTGTCACATCTATGTTTGACATGGCCCATTTTCCATAAAACATTGTTAACCTGCTTTAAATATATTCCTGTCCTTTAATTCTTTATTGATTGATTCCCATATCAGTTTGATCCGAGCCTGCTGATTGAAAAATACTTATGTTTGGTTCCTGCATTCAGCTGGCATCAATCCAGCTTTTCTATCTCTCTAGGAGTCTCACTTACCTCAGATCTGGCGAGCCTCAGCACAGCATAAAAGACTACAAAGAGCAGATAGAGGAGGAGTGAACTAATTTCCCTGGGCTCAGGCACTAAGACACTCTCAACACAGGCACTCTCAAAGCAGCAACAAGTACCCAGGCTACACCTGAGGGCAGGTTGCTGCTCTGGCATCAGGCAGGCGCTGATGTCATCTCTAGGTCACAATGGGGTTGCCCTCCTGCAATCTCCCTCTAGTCTGTGAGGTGTCAATGCTGTACTTAGATCAGGAGATGGGATGGGGCAACTGCCCAAGTGGGATGAGCTCATAATAAGGCAGGAGAGAGGGCATCAGGTTTCCCAGGAAAACCCTGGGTCTTTTCTGAGCTCTATGACTCTCAAGCCCTTAGGCAAGGGACATGTTTTCCCTACTTGTGGGAACTCCTAAAACCCTTGTGACTGAGGCAGAATCTCCCAGCCTGAAGTGAGAAGCAGCCCTGAAGTGATTCTCTAGTGCTACCAGTGCAGAAAAACGTTCATGGTATCGCCAGCCCAAGCATTCCAACACCATGAGCTGGGCCCCACCAAAATCATGAGATTGGCTTCAAAATAATGAGATCGTCAAAAAACATTCATCTGGGGACCTCTTCATTTGCCTTCTGGTATCTGAGCCGCTAGGGTGCACTCAATTCATGTTCTCCAGCTTCTCTTTGCAACCATGAGGGCTTAAAATTGGCTAACAAATAAAATAAAATAAAATAAAATAAAGAGCAGAGATTCTCAGATAAATCACTTGACTCCAGCAGTGGGCACTTTAAGAAAAGCACCCTATATCATAATATAATAAAGAGCCCTAACTCTTATCTAACATGTTCAATCAGTAGATTTCAAAGCACGTTACAAAGGAGGTCTGTAGCATTAGCCCCCTTTTCGAGATGGGAAAATGAGGCACAGAGAAGAGCAGTGACTTGCCTAAGGTCACCCAGGAAGACAATAGCAGAGCCAGGACTAGCACTTAATCTCCTGAGTTCCATCTAGTGCTCTATCCACTAGGCCACAATGCATTTGAAGTAAGGGGTCATAGTCAATACATTCCTATAGCAGTTATTTTGGGCTCTTCCAATACCATTGTTATTGAAGTTACACATGTTGACCTGTGGTCTGTGCTGGTACAAGGGCATCCTTGTTAAAATGAATTTCTCACAGCAGGTTGCATCTGAGTTCTTGTTAGGCCTGAACACAAGTTAACTGGACCATGTCTCTGATGTCCCCACGGGAAAGTTTAAAAGCCACTGAAGGCCTTGCAGTGCACTGACATACGGGGATTTTCAGAAAGCCTTTGACAAGGTCCCTCAGCAAAGGCTCTTAAGCAAAATAAGCTGTACTGGGATCAGAGGAAGGGTCCTCTCATGGATCAGTAACTGGCTGAACCATAGGAAACAAAGCGTAGGAATACTGCATGCAGATGTGGTCTCCCCATCTCAAAAACGATATCTTGGAATTGGAAAAGGTTCAGAAAAGGGCAACAAAAATGATTAGGGGTGTGGAACAGCTTGCATAGGAGGAGAGATTAATAAGACTGGGACTTTTCATCTTAGAAAAGACAACTACAGGGGATATGATAGAGGTCTACAAAATCATGATTTGTGTGGAAAAAGTAAATAAAAAAGTGTTATTTACTCCTTCTCACAACAGAAGAACTAGGGGTCACCATATGAAATGAATAGGCAGCAGGTAGAAAAGAAACAAAAGGAAGTATTTCTTCACACAATGCACAGTCAACTCCTTGCCAAAGAATGTTGGGAAGGCCAAGACTATAAGAGGATTCAAAAAAGAACTAGATAATTTCATGAAAGATAGGTCCATCAATGGCTATTAGCCAAGATGGGCAGGGATGCCCCACCATGCTCTGAGGGTCTCTAGGTTCTGTTTACCAGAAATTGGAAATGGATGACAGAGGATGGATCACTTGATGATTCCCTGTTCTGGTGATTCCTTCTGAAACACCGGGCATTGGCCACTGTCGGAAGACCGGATACTGGGCCAGATGGACCTTTGGTCTGACCCAGTGTGGCCATTCTTATGTTACAGCTGTTCAGCCTCCTTGATACCTGTGATGTCATAATCCTGCTCAGTTCTCCAGTCTTCCATGGAGTCTGGATGGAAAGACAGGGTAGATGTCACCTAGTGAGCAGGGCCTGTGAGAGCAACCGGTGTTCAGGCAGAGAGGGGCTCCCGGGAGAGCAGAGTCAGGGCTCCATTAAAGAGCCAGAGACAAGGGCCTGGCCCACCAAACTTTGATTACACCCGTACCCGTAATAATTCCATTGTATTGCAGGGACAGTGAGCAGGTTCAGTCTGTTCTGACAGCGGAACTCCCACCTGTGGAGAACACCACAAATATGCAAATTGGGACAGTTGGGGATGCCAGTAGCCTGAGTTGCTTTGATGTGGAGGAAAGACACCACAGTGTAGTAAAGCTGCTCAGACTAAACAAAAAAAATCCTTCTGTTGATAAGACGACAATCTGTGGGTTAACTAAGACGCCTCATAAATTGAAACATGCTCTTATCATTACTGCAATACAGCACATACCAGTCAAAGAAAAATAACAGTATCTAACATACAGATTTCTTCAGTACTGAAAGGTACATGGGCCACTAATCCTATCCATTGAAAGCATGCGCTGCTTAATTGGCATTTATGTCCTCACACCCTCTTGAGCTGACCAAGCAGCAAGCACTCTGTTCTTTGAATAGGCTGGGATCCTTCTTCTGGCAGTTATCTGCTTGCTGCAGGTAGCCAAAGCAGGCCTGCGAACATCAGCCCTCGGGGAAGAGATCTTCAGCGCCCTTCCAATATGGCTGTCTCTCTCTGGGGCTGGCTGAACTGGCGGAACTGGAGGTTCAAATCAAGTCTCTGGAGTACATCCATAGCAGGGATCGGTCATCAGTGCTATGTTTAGATGGAGTTGAGGCATCAGCCTTTTATAATCTCTTGCCAAAAGATTAGGCACATTGTTCATTTTTACAGTTCTTGGTAATAGCAGCACATTAGATACAAAAATTACCATTAGCAATAACAACAAATTCATTGCAAGTGTCCATTTACAATAATTTTTGCTATGCCACACCTTTGGCTCAATACCGTTGGGGTTTGAGGAACCCCAACTGACCAAACCCAAAGATCTGTCCTGGATTCCCCCTTTCTCCCCACACCTCTTGCCTGCCCTCTCCCTGGCTGGCTGGGAGGCCAGGGACCCGGAAAGCTTGTGGCTTTGGGTGGGAGCTGGGAGGGTTTGTTCAGCTTCCCCCAGCGGAGGGAAATAACTGGCCAGAGCCGGCTTAGTGCCAGGGGTGCCAGGAACCCTGGGACCATGAGGGAGAGCCCTGGCATTTCGAGCACTAGCCGGTGGTCGGAGCAGTAAGGAACAACCAATGAATGGAGCCACGAGCTCTGTCTGTGGCCCTGTCTCTCTCTGTGGATGTGCCCCGTCAGCCCAACAGGGCCTGGTCAGAACAGGGGGCCTCGGGCCCTCCCACCCTCCCTTCCATGGGGCTGTGTCCAGGCAAGCTCTGCTGAGAGCGCAGGACGGCTTGGGGCTGGGGGTGGTTGGGGAGGGTCCTCCTACCATCCTGCTTCTCCAGAAGAAGCTGTGCTGAGTCACCATGGCCACCCAGATGAACAGGACCAGAAGGATGCAGGTGTATATCACCCAGGAGCTGTCCCAGCAGGCACAGAACCAGCTCTGCATGATCCCCACTCCAGCGTCAAACATGCTGGGAAGGATGGTCTGGACGCGCACTGGGGGTGGAGATGCTACACTCCCTGCTGCTGCGGTGGCTGGATCTCTCCTGAGGGGCTGTTTGGTCCAGTGACGCATCATAAAGGGCCAGGACCAGGCAGGTCCTGACATCACAAAAGGACTGCAGGCATCAGAGGTGGGCAAGACCCAGGCTCCCTGCAGTCACTCCCCAGCACCCCATGAAGGTACTTAGAGACTGTGATTGAGTCACCCCGTAACCTTCTCTTCATTAAGCAAAAGAGATTGAGCTCCTGAGTCTCTCACTAGGCGGCAGGGTTTCTAACCTTTGAATCAGTCTTGAGGCTTTTTTCTGACTTCTCTTTCATTGATAACATCCTTCTGGAAGGGCATTCACCAGCATAAGCCCTTGGAGAATGGCATTAAATTGGAGTAACACCACAGTGAATAAGGCAGGCGCTGTGAGGCTCTGGATGGGACTGGTCCCCAGACCGGGTGTCTGTCTGTCAACATCCACCGGCCAATGTCAGAAGACGAGATACTGAGCTAGATGGACCTTTGGTCTGACCCAATATGGCCGTTCTTATGTGCCACCATCTTCCACCCTGGCACTGTTCAATTTAGAGACAGGGAGAGGAGAATTTTCAGAAGAAAATCTGATTAAGCAATTCTCTGCTCAGTATGACTAAGGATATCTCCATTTACTGTACACATTCACACAACATTGCCCATGCTTGCATTTTATCAGGAGATTGGCGACATTTGATGCAAAGCCTCAGCTGCTGGAGTAACGTGATTATATGAGACTCTCAGCTTCCATGACAACAATAAGTAAGTTTCGGGCATTCATGGTTGTTCAGAAAAGAAAAAATGTGACCCAAGTGCATCCTAAAGATTGAAAACCCAGAAGGTGAATAAACAGAATTCAAATTTATTTTTTTTAATCATGGTTTTGGAACCAATCTCTCGATTTTTATGGGACCTGACTCAAGATTTTTGCACTCTGGAGGGTCATAATACTGAAATTATATAGTACAAACTGTTCTGTTTGCAACACATTTGTGACCTCTTGATTTGATTTAAAGTACATGTTAGGGATGTTAAGTATCAGAGGGGTAACCATGTTAGTCTGGATCTGTAAAAGCAGCAAAGAATCCTGTGGCACCTTATAGACTAACAGACGTTTTGCAGCATGAGCTTTCGTGGGTGAATACCCACTTCGTCGGATGCAAGTCCCAATAGTGCTTGGATGTCCTTACAAATCAAACATCTATCGTGAAGATGGGTCGATGACTAATTAGCATATCCTCACTTCTTCATATCACCGGGGACAGAAGAACCAGCCATCCATCACCATAATTTTATCCCCATGGATGGGAATCTAGCCCTTGTTGCCAGGACTAATCACCTGAAGTTATGATAATGTGAAACCAATATGAATTGGAAACCAGTGATTATTCAGTAAATAGATTGTTCCCATGCAATGTAAAACCTGCCCTATTGCTTCAGTGTCCAGACATTCTGGTGACGAGGGCCATATAACTACAGTACCCAAACAACATGAAACCTACACGATTGCTTCAAATTCCACCCAGGAGTGGTGCCAGAGTTTCTGGCACCCTAGGCAGAATTCGGGGGGCGGCATTTTGTGCGCTCCCCACAGGGCACGCAGGAGCTTCCGGTTCCACTCCCATCGCGCCGCCGAAGAAGGACCCTCCGCCGAAATGCCGCAGGCGACAGCAGCAGTCATTGAGCTGCTCAATTGCCTGCTGCTGTTTTCTGCGGCACGTCGGCAGAAGGTCCTTCTTCGGCGGTGCGATGGGAGCGGAACCGGAAGCTCCCATGCGCCCTGTGGGGAGCGCACAAAATGCCTCCCCCTGAATCCTGGCACCCTAGGTGACCGCCTAGGGTCACTTAATGGAAGCGCCGGCTCTGATTCAACCTGTGTTCATGCAGACCAGTAACAGCAACCATGCAGAACACACAGTCCAACAGACAGAATCGCACGGAGATTGATGATCTATGCAACCAATAATCTGAAGCAACGGAGAGCAATGACAGGATTTTCACAGCAGCAGGGGATGGGGCAGCAAAAAGCCTGTCTCCACTCAACACATCATTAAGCCAATTATTGCCGATAGGCCAATTTTAGAATTTGTTCACAGTTCTGAGATTGACCAATAGTAGCCCTCTTAACACAGAAGGGCTGCCATAGGTTGGCAGATGCTGTGACACCACCCTGGGGGACTGATCCACCATCCGCCCAGCAAAGCAACACTTGCTTTAATGGCCAGTGCCCCTTATGTCATAGAGGATAGATCCATCAATGGCTATTAGCCAAGGCAGTCAGAGACAAACCTCATGCTGTAGATCAGAGGTCCCCAAACTGAGAGGCGCGCCACTCCAAAGGGGGCATGGAGGAACATTCGGGGGGTGAAGCAGGCCTGGGCCAGCCCCCTCTGGGGGAGGGGGCAGGAAGGGAGCGCCACTCAGCCCTGGCACGCCCCCAGCCATGGCCAAGCTCCTGGCCCCACACCTTGCCCCATGCCCAGCCTTGGAGTGGCTCCGCCTTCAGCCTCAGCCCCTGGCAGCAGCTCCATTCCCGACCCAGGTCCAAGACCAGGAGTGAGGGCAGGGCCTGGAGCAGAGCTTCACCTGGCTGCTAGCCCGCACTACAGTCCAGCTGTGGTTCTGCTCCTGCCCCCAGCCTCAGCCCCTGTCCATGGCTCCATTCCCAACCCTGACCCCATACCCACCCCCAGCCTCCACCCCCTTACCTCTGTCTGAGTCCAGCCCCTTTCCCCCCCAAGCTGCAACCCCCTACTAGCATGGGGCATGCAGGAATAAGGGGAGGCATGACCCCAAAAAGTTTGGGGATCACTGCTCTAGATATCCCTAAGCCTTTGACTGCCAGAAGCTGGGACTGGACAACAGGGATCAGTCAGTAATTTCCCTGTTCTGTCCATTCCCTCTGAAGTATCTGGCAGCAGCCACTGTCAGAAGAGAAGCTACTGTGCTACATGGACCATTAGTCGGAGTCAGCATGGTCATTCTTGTATTCTCATGTTAAAATTATTCCACACAACTAGAGCTGGTTGGAATTTTTTAATATTTGTTTTTAATCAAAAGATGCTTGATTTATTGAAACCAAAACTCTTTCTAGGAAAGGGTCTCTGTGATTAACATTTGTTTGTAAAATAAATTGATGGAAAAAAGTTTTGACATTTTTGAAATGACAAAGTTCCATTTTCATGTTGACACAATTTTATATTTTTAAATGTAACTTGTATAAAAAGATGTTAAATAATCTTAAAAAGTCAAAATTAAAATAACATCTTTCAAAATTATTGAAACAAAATATTTTGACCCTATCCAGAATTTTTTTTTTCTGATTTTCAGTTCAGGAAAATGTTTGAGATTTCAAAATTTTCATTCCAATTTGGGATGAGAAAAACTTTCAAAATTTAAAAACTTCTTATGGGATTTCTTGCCTACCTCTACACCCATGCTAGTATAATTGGGCTTGATTCTCCACTGCCTTCCACTTTGTGTAGTCACATAAACTGTGCAAAGTGACTATAACTGCTACCAAATCACAATAACATCATTTCACATCTCCTTTGCATGTGTAAGTGACTACACAAGGAGTATGGAGGTAAAGAAAAATTGACACAGATATTCCAATTCACCACCCCAGTACATTCATCTTATGCTGTAATGCCTCTATAAAAGACCCTGAGGCCTAATTCTTGCTGTCTATGGGTGGATAACAGAAGTAACTCCACTGAAGTCAATGGAGATATGCACTGATGTAAAACTGGTGTATGTGAAAGCAGGATCATACCCAGAGAGAGAGACAGAGTCAGGAAACCATGATTCCTTGGAAGATTCTCTCATTGCTGAGTGGTTCTCTTATTTTCACTTTACCATCATACTATCCAAATGCTATTTTCCCTCCTCCTTAAGAGATTTATCAAAAGAATGAACACTTTTTCTTTGTGTTTCGAGTAGTAATGAATAAATGACTTTTCAGTTGGTTAAAACGCGAAAGGAGATAAATAATGACGAATTCTAGTGATTAGTCACTAATGTCTTTATTTATGGAGCCCCGGTACAGACATACTTCAGATCACAGCACAATTCAATATTTATGAAGTACTAGTTTTTTCTAAATATAGAAAATTGGTCATTATCACTAGTCATGCCTTATTTATTCACTTTTGACTTTTAATTAATAGAAATGCCATTTATTCATTAAAAATTAAAACCACCTATTCTCTACCCCTTTGATGAATATGGCCTTACATGAGCAGTCTCATTGAGGGATGGCTTGAACTAAATGTATAGCCTTAACTCTGTGTTCAGTGCTGGACCCAACAAGCTCAGTGCATAACAAGCACAACAGAGAGTGGGGGCTTATCACCATCCTATGATCTTTCATATTTCATCGTCATTTTCTTTTTTAAGAGATCTTGACTGTAGATAAAGAAAATACCTGTCAAAATCTTTATCTAATTAATAATAAATATTGCTTTATAGAAGTTGCTCTCTCTTTCCTTGGCAGTATAAAGCAGTATCACAGAAATGTTATCTTAAAGAAAACAAAAACAAAAACTTTTCTCCATTATTAGTCAAGTTACTTTTGTAAAGAACCATCTAGATAAGAGTATAAGGTCTAATATGCTAGCATTCAGCAATGTGTTACTAATAGCATCATTAGCATATACCATATATAGCTGCACTGAGTGTCTTCTAAAGAGTTAGTGCCAAGTCCCAGTTTGTCAAATTGGGACACTGGAATGGCAAAATAATTCCATTCATTCCCACCAGCTAATTAAAATGGAGCTTAAAGCATCGAAACAGAAGCTTAGTGGGGCTGCTGTGGCATCCTCAGGGGTGACTTTGTAGGGAATGGTAAAAATACTTAATATAGTCACTGTTGCATGTTAAATGATCATCAGGAAAGTGCAAGCAATACAGGTTGAATAAGTACAGGGTGAACAGTGTCATCAGTTTGCTGCATTCTCTCTTTACTTTTCACTTCTTCGCACTACTTTCCTATTGTCTTGATATTGAAATAAGAAGATAGATTTATAAAAACAATGCCACCTGCCATTTACTTAGAACTTAAGTTCCTTTCTGAACCCTGCAAATATATAATATATAACCCTGCCCTGCTGATAAGACAGAGGTAACTGGTAGTGACCATTATATTTAGATTGCCTAATACTTTCGATTAAAAAGGATTCTTGTGAGCTTTAATTTGAGAATCTCCCTCTATCAGCTTTTAAACCAGGATTGATGTTTTTCTAAAATATATGCTCTAGTTCAAACAGGAATTATTTGCGGGATGTTCTATGACTTGTGTTATGTAGGAGATCAGACTTTATACACATGTATGTATGTGGGCCAGATCCTCAGCTGGTGTAAATCAGTGAAACCAGTGGAGGTATGGTGATTTACACCAGCTCAGTATATGGTCCATCTATTTTTCAGTGTAAATAATATCTGCCTGATTGCACTGAGGTTTTACTCCAGGAAGCTAGGCTACAATCTTTGAAAATGTCATCATCCATTTTCAAACACTGAAATCCCACAATTCCGCTAGTATGTTTGAAAGCAATTTCCACTTTGGCCCAGTTTCTTTATTGTTACTATTTCACTTCTTTGTAAAAATGAAATATATTTCATCTCACTCTGTGCACTCAATAAAATAAATCTAAAAGGACTTTCTCAAAGTCAAAGGTTTGATGGGCTATATAATAGTAATCTGTCTGTCTCTTTGATTTAATTAGAATGAAAAGAAGCTACATTTAAAAGCAGAAATATACTGCTGGGAAAAATCAGGCATTGGGAGGTGGATGGATGCCATGACCTAATAGTTCCTTTTCTATCTCTAACTGCTCTGATTCTCCAAACGCTCAGAGCACATGATTTAGTTTGCTTTGGTTTCTTGAGCCAGTTGTAATACAGCAAAATATCTATTTGTAACCATAGGATTTATGTTAGAAACAGACAATAGCAACTAGAGGGTGGATACCCACTATCAATTAGAAGTACCATTAGTGGAAAAGGAAGGAACCACTCAGATGTGCATCAATGTGAAATGAAAAATGGCATGGAGAAAAATGCAAGTGATATGATGTTTAGTTCAAGTAGCAATTAATTCCAGGAAGTCCTATGGACTGTGTTATATATGGGGTCGGAGTAGATGATTACAATGTGCCTTCTGTCTTGATAATCTATAAATCTACAAAACCCACCCCCAAGAACTGTGGGGAAGTTAGGTATCAGAGGGGAAGTCGTGTTAGTCTGTATCCACAAAAACATGAGGAGTCCTGTGGCACCTTAAAGAATAACAGATTTATTTGGGCATAAGCTTTCGTGGGTAAAAAACCTACTTCTTCAGATGCATGGAGTGAAAATTACAGATGCAGGCATTGTTATACTGACACAAGAAGGGAGTTACCTTACAAGTGGAGAACCAGTGTTGGCAAGGCTAATTCAGTTAAGGTGGATGTGGTCCACTCCCAATAATTGATGAGGAGGTGTGAATACCAAGAGAGGGAAAATTGCTTTTGTAGTGAGCCAGCCACTCCCAGTCCTTATTCAAGCCCAAATTAACGGTATTAAATTTGCAAATGAATTGTAGTTCTGCAGTTTCTCTTTGAAGTCTGTTTTTGAAGTTTTTTTGTTGAAGGATGGCTACTTTTAAATCTGTTCTTGGATGTCCGGGGAAATTGAAGCGTTCTCCTACTGGCTTTTGTATGTTACCATTCCTGAGGTCTGATTTGTGTCCATTTATTCTTTTACGTAGAGAATGTCCAGTTTGGCCAATGTTCACGGCAGATGGGCATTGCTGGCATATGATGGCATAGTAGATATGCAGGTGAATGAGCCCCTGATGGTGTGGCTGATGTGGTTGTGTCCTCTGATAGTGTCGCTAGAGTAGATATGGGGACAGAGTAGGCAACAGGGTTTGTTACAAGGATTGGTTCCTGGGTTAATGTTTCTGTGGTGTGGTGTGTAGTGGCTGGTGAGCATTTGCTTCAGGTTGGGGGGCTGGCTGTAAGCAAGAACTGGCCTGCCTCCCAAGGTCTGTGAGAGTGAGGGATCGTTTTCCCAGATAGGTTGTAGATTGTTGATGATGTGCTGGAAAAGTTTTAGCTGGGGGCTGTACATGATGGCCAGCGGTGTTCTGTTATTTTCCTTGTTGGGCCTGTCCTGTACTAGGTGACTTCTGGGTACTCGTCTCGCTTTGTCAATCTGTTTCCTCACTTCCCCAGGTGGGTATTGTAGTTTTAAGAACGCTTGATAAAGATCTTGTAGGTGTTTGTTTCTGTGTGAGAGATTGGAGCAAATTCGGTTGTATCTTAGGGCTTGCTGTAGACAATGGATGGTGTGATGTGTCCTGGATGGAAGCTGAAGGCATGTAGGTAAGTATAGTGGTCAGTAGGTTTCCGGTATAGGGTGGTGTTTATGTGACCAGTATACACAAGAGAGCCACTTCCTGGACACTACAGTGCAATAAGTGATGGTCACATAAACACCACTCCATTTTTCATTTCACATCAATGCCTGTCTCTGGGTCTGATGCCCACTGAAGTTAATGAGAGATTTTCCAAAGACTGCAGTAAGTTTTGGATTAAGCCCTATATAATCTGCTGAACCAACACATGGAAGCTAAACACCCTCCGCCATCAGAGAAGTAAGGGTGACAGAATGGATCCTTAGTGATTATTTAGGGCTAGACTGTGCAATCCTAATAATTTATGTATGTCAGGGAGCATTTACTCATAAGCATGCTCACCAAGATAAGTAAGGGCAGCAGCATTTGTACCTTTAAGTTTATTTATTACTTAGCAGATGATGTTCCATTTGACTGTATCTAGAAGTCCTCAATACATGCTTTCAGTGAATGTAGTATTAAACTTTGCATCTCACAAAACAGAAAATTTACAACAAAGAAATAACTCATTCAGAAATAATCCATAAAAGACTTAGAAGAGATTCATCTTTGAACTGATAAATATATTATCTTAAACCTTACATACAAAAATATTTGGAGTCTGAGCGAAAAGGGCAGCCTTTTTTGTTTTAACATGTAGAACTAAATAATGCTCAAAAGGCAATAAAATATCTTTGTTGCAGTTATCTAAAGGTGACCAATAAGCAGATCTATGTTTAATGCTGCAGCTACTGAGAAAAGGAGTATTATCGGTAAGTAGAGAGGGCATGCATACAGCCTAATTCCAGTTTTATGGCAGTGTACCTTGTTGAGTTCAATGGAGTTACTTATTAACACAGTAGTGATTCAGGCCCAGAGATATTTGTGAAATACTGGCAACATTTTCTTTTTTTTAAAAGCTTCATTTATTTAAAAACTGGAGAAATGTTAGCCTGTATACCAGGGGTCGGCAACCTTTCAGAAGTGATGTGCAGAGTCTTCATTTATTCACTTTAATTTAAGGTTTCACGTGACAGTAATACATTTTAATGTTTTTTAGAAGGTCTCTCTCTATAAGTCTATATATTATATAACTAAACTATTGTTGTATTGTAAAATAAACAAGGTTTTCAAAATGCTTAAGAAGCTTCATTTAAAATTAAATTAAAATGTTCTGTTCATCTAGGCTGGCAGCGGGCTGAGCAGGGCCTGCGGCCGGGACCCCGGCTGGCAAGGGTCCGGCAGCCAGAAACCCAGAGTGGCAGCAGGCTGTGCGGGGTTGGCAGCCGGGACCCCAGACTCAGCCCTCTGCCACTCAGGGGTTCCATCTGCCGGCTCCTGCCAGCCGGGATCCTGGCTGCCAGACCCGCTCAGCCCCCTGCCAGTCTGGGGTCCTGGCCCTGCCCACATACAGTGGGTACCTACCTTCTCCCTGGTTCTGGCCCATTCTCTTCCTCTCTCTGCACTGAGCTGAGGGTGGGAATGCACTGAGCACAGGGCTGGGGGTGAAGGGTCTGGCCAGGAGCTAGAATGAGGAAGGGGGTTCAGGGATGGGGCAGGAAGTTTGGGTGTGGCGTGCTTACCTGGGCAGCTCCCATTTGGTGCAAGAGGTGAAGGTGAGAATGTGGGGGGCAGGTGTAGGAGCTCCCATTTGGTGCTCAAGGTGGGGGTAGGGATGTGGGGGATGCAAGAATCAGGACGTGGGGGGTGCATGGGGTGTGGGGGGGCTGGGCATGTGGGGGGTGCAAGAGTCAGGGCAGAGGGCTAGGGGCATGTGAGGGGGGTGCAGGTGTCAGGGCATGGGGTGTGGGAGGCCTGGGTATGTGTGGGGGTGCCAGAGTCAGGGCTAGGGTCATGCTGGGGGTGATGGAGTCAAGCAGAGAGCTGGGTGTGTGTGAAGGAGGTACAAGGCTCAGGGCTCAGGGCAGGGGCCTGGGGGATGTGCGGGGCACAGAGCTCAGGGCACTGGCCTGGGAGGTGTGCAGGGCTGCAGGGCTCAGGGCAGAGGGCTGGGTGTGTGTGAGGGGGGATTAGGGAAGAGGGCAGGGGTCTTGGAGGGGTGCGGGGCTGCAGGACAGAGGGCTGGGTGTGTGCAAGGGGAGGTCAGGGCAGAGGGCTGGGGGTGTGAGCTGGGGTCATGGGGTGCTCATGGCAGGGGGCTGGAGGGGATATGCCCCTATTCCACTCCCCTCCCCCTTCCCCAAAGTCCTGCCCCCGATTCTTCTCTGCCGCCGCCAGGAGCAGCGAGCACGCTGACTCCACTCCTCCCCAACCCCCTCCCTCACAAGGGCCATCAGCTGATCAGACAGGAGGACAGACAGGAGGAGGAGGAGGGGCAGGAACCCAGCACACTGCGGGAAGAGGCCAGGGAGTTGGCAGGATCAAGCTTCTGCCCCCTGCCCCTTACCCTCTGCCCGGGGCGGAGGGGGCGGAGGGTGGAGAAGAGCAGGCCGGGCTGGGCCGGGCTGGGCAGGATTTTTAATGGCACACTGCTGCCTGCCAGAACAAAGGGATGCCTCTACCCTACTTTACCCAGTTACATTGTCTTTTTTCACCATTGTCCCTTTTTCTCAGACAGCATGCCACTGGCTCACAGCCAGTACATGTGTGCCAATGTACTCTGTGCCAATATACTCTGCCTCGGAATGGCTACTAGGAGCAATCATGTTGCAGTGGCAGTTCTTCGGAGAATCCAGGCTGATACTGTCACAGTTCTGCGCAACTGCACCTGTTTTGCCCCTCTGTGGTCCACCAGGGGCACCCAATTTTATTTTAGGCTCCCCTCCCAGCTCCTCAGCAGTCACCTCTCTTGGGCAGAGACCCATGTCTCTCTGCCTCCTGAACGGGTTTTTTTCCAGGCTGCAGAGTTCCCTGCCTACACTGTGTCATTCCCCAACAGCCAGACTGCCTAAACAGGTCAACATTTATGCACTGTTTTCTGTTCAAAGGCTATAAAGAGCTGCAATTGCCAGCAGTTATGGGTTACCACGCAAGTCTTTCTAAGCAAGCACATGGAGGCAGCCTTATGGAGGTTGCATCAGGCCCCAAGATCAGCATCATTGTATGTGGGCCACTTCCATTCCTGGCAGCAGATACAGGTTGGAGTGAGATGCCTCCCACCCCACCCACAGGACTCAATGCCTTTCCTGAACTTTGAATTCAGATTGACACTTGATTTAGTGAGCAGCAAAGGGATAGGAGAGAGGCCCCATTTCACACCCAGGCTATACCTCCAATCCTGCAACCTCTACATGCCTGAGCCCATGAAGGTGGACTTAGAACCAGTCTGGCTAGATCCTTCTGAATGTGAACGTCAATGGCAAGATAATTTTATGCTTTTCTGTGGCAGCATAGGCCACATAGTATCTGCCTAGCTAAAGTCCCCAAACCACGTGGCTTCAGGAAACAGCCCCACCAGCTTCAATAAGGGGGGAAAACCTGGGTAACATAGAAAATCCCAATGGGCAAGCCCTTCCAGTCAAACACCCCACCTCCTTGAGCTCATCCCCTCACCCTACATCTCCAGCTACAACTCTGACTTTAGAACTCCAAACAAGCTGTTTCCCTCCAGTGGGCTTTGATTGATTCCAAGGTAGGGGATAATTTCATGGATGGCACCATAGCCCAAGTACTCTGTCTCCCCATACAGCCCAAGGCCATCCCTGGCCTGGTTGAGACTGTTGATCCCTCACTCCTCACCTCCTAGTCAGGGAAGCATGGTTCTGGAAGTGGTAATCTGGGAACACCATGAAGTCCTTCGTTTCAGCCTAATCTGGTCTCCACACTTTCCTGTGATACTTTGAATCCCCTGGTTGGCCAAGCATGACCTGAGTATATCCTTGTGACATTTAGCTTGGAGTACTGCTGAACCAATTGCCTTTTGGCCCCCAGGTCTAAATTCCCAGAATCCTTGGCCAGACATCCCACCCAGGCTTCATGTATTGTGAGGGGTGCATGAGGTTGAGCAGCAGAACAGACTTCCTTATTTCTAAGGAAGATACCAAGAGCTCTAAGAAAGACATACCAAAAGTTAGCAGATGTGTTAAAAAAATAGAACACAGACACCTTGTCTGCCCACCGTGAATCTGACTGCCCAATAGACTTGCTACCTGGTGTCAAGATACTGTCTGGGTGAGTATACTCATGAGTATACTGGGTGAGTATTCTTATGTTCTTATACTCCATGGTGGAGCCTGACCTGGCAGCTCATAAGGAATATATTAATGAGAATCTAAAAAAAAGTTTCATCCAACAGTCCAACTCTGCAGCCGGGGTGCCTTAATAAAGAAGGATGAATCTCTGAGACTGTGCATGCCCTAAAAGAAAATCACTGTGCAAAAATTCACCTGATCCTGGAGCTCCTAGACCAACTAAACACAGCCTGGATATTCACCAAGTTGGATCTCAGGGATTCCTACAGTCTAGTCAGGATTTAGCCAGGGGATGATTGGAAGCCCACATTTTGCACATAATATGGCCATTTTGAATACCCAGGTGATGCCTTTGTCTTATCAGCGTGCCTGCCATCTTTCAGCACCTGATCAAGGATGTTTTGTGGGTTATATTGGACCACTAGATGATATTTTAATCTGTTTCAAGGATCAACCCATGCATGAGCGGCATATGTGATGTAGTAGAAAAAGAGAGCCTGAGACCTGAGCCTTGTATAAGAGGCCTGAGCCCTGAACTAAAGTAGTAGTCCTATCAGGCTCTGCTGATATAAATCAAAGCTAGCAAAAGTAAAGCTATGAGAAGAAGGCAGGCCCTGTTACAAAACATGCCTGCTCGCAAGTTCACAGAACCTGACAAGAACAGGGCTGGTATTGCAAAAACACACACATTCCTAAGAAGTGTTAGGCGCACACTCACACAAGCACATTCCAGAAAAGTAGTACCAGAACACCCTGATACGAGTATGGTACAAACACTCCCCAAAGATAACAGGAACACATTGACCCCTCTTAAAGTAAAGGTCAGGATGACAGTGTTATGGGTAGAGATGTTTTGACCAAACCAACATGTACAAGATAAAGGGTGATAACTAACCACATCAGAAGGGCAATATGTAACTTGTTTGTATCGGTGAATAAAGAGAGGTTTCAGAGGTGGTGTCTTTGTCTGGCCTAAGGGGGAATGGAAAGCCCTGCCATTCACTGAGCTGACCCATTGTTATGGGCATACATGTGCTAGTGTAACTGTAGAATCTATGGAGACCTAGGATCATGCTTCATCTCCAGTATGGATAATCAAAAATCATTGCAAAGCCCCAGAGAAGGAGTCTCAACTAGCCAATACAGGATGATCCTGCTGTGACGTAGGATATACCCATTCTAGGACTTTACCAGTGAAGAGGCAAATGATCAGGTTTACCTTGGCCTGGTCTGTCATAGAATCATAGAACCATAGGGTTAGAAGGGACTGTAAGGGTCATCCAGTCTAACCCCCTGCCAAGATACAGGATGTATTGTGTCTAAACCATCCAAAACAGATGGGTATCCAGCCTCCTTTTGAAAACCTCCAGTGAAGGAGCTTCCACAACCTCCCTAGGCAGTCTGTTCCATTGCCCTACTGTTCTTACAGTTAGGATTTTTTTTCCTGAGATTTAATCTAATCTACTATGGTGTAGTTTGAACCAGTTGCCTCTTGTGCTGCCCTCTGTGACAAGAGGGAACAACTTTTCTCCTTCTTTTTTATGTCCCCGACCCTTAATCTCCTCTTTTCCATACTAAACATACCCAGCTCCTTCAGCATTTGCTCATATGGCTTGCATTCCATCCCTTTGATCATCCCTTTGGATCCTTTCCAGTGTCTCTACAGCCTTTCTATACATTGGTGACCAAAATTGGACACAGTACTCAAGCTGAGGCCTAACTAGCGCCAAATAGAGTGGTACTATCACCTCCCGTGAGTTGCATGCTATGCCACTGTTAATGTTGCGTAGACATAAATAGAAGCCTGCACTGATATACAAAACCACAAAACTTGCTGTGGGTACCATCAAAACGCTCCAATAAAGACATGGTGGGCTCAGATCCTCAGGGGGCTGCAGGCTGTGAGGCTAGGGAAGGCATTCCCATTTGCATCCCCCTAATCTGTTCCTGAAGGATGTGGGTTTCCACATGGGGGCAATCCACTCTGGCCTGGTGTTCCTCTTATGGGAGAGTGATTTGCTCCAGGGGACTCAATGTTCCGGAGCATGCCAGCATGCTGGCCCTGTGGGTTCCATGCCCCTTTCCTTGGAGCAAGGGTGAGACCAGGAGGAGATTGAAAGGTAATCTGAGCGAACTGTAATGCCTGGGAGTCAGGCAGGTCAAAGGGAAGTCCTGATCAGTGGTCAGAATTCATGCAAGGGGTTCAATCGCCAGGAGATCCAACCCAATAGGAAGGTTCAGTGAAACAGCTGGCAGGAACAGGGGAAGGCAGCATGGCAGGATCAGGTGTGTGTGGGGTCAGGTGGAGTGGCAAGGCCAGGTCAGCCAGGGTGACAAGGCAGGGTCAGATGGGCCCAACCAGCAGCTAGCCAGCAATGACTTGTTGCTCAGACAAGACCAGAAGGGAAGCAAGAAATTTATGTATAGAGTCCAGCCAGTTAGGGTGAAGCCCATGTGGCCAATCAGGAAGGAGGTCACAGAACCCTGGAAGTTGTCTCACAGAAGTCTGTGAATTCCCTGGAAATCCAGTGTGCTGGGGTGGCGTGATGGCCCTGGCTACTTCCCCGAAAGCCCAGTGGGACTGTGTTTGAGCCCAGGTTCCTGACATGTAGAGCTCTCTCATGATGTCACATCTTAAATGTTCTGGGATTATTCTGTGGTCCCTCTTCACACACACATCTCATCCCTTCCATGGTGGTAGGTAGGGTGCCACCTCCTGTGGCATTTGTTACTTGGAGTCTGGACAACCGGGAGTATGATTTGGTTTACTTCCTTAGAACCTTGTTCTTTTTGGTGCTTTGCTGTATTGCAAAGCCATCCATAAGTAGTGGGAAGGTATTGCAGCATGCTGATAGACTCCCACAGACTCATCTTTGTTGTATCGTGGAAGATATACCCTAATTAGTGTATCAACATGCAGTAGAGACTTTCCTGGGCAGTCTTTTGTCTTTACATCATACCACTGGAGTCTTAGTAACATATGTTGCAGTCGCTTGGGTGCACTCAGCAGTGGCTTTTTCATGATGCTTTCCAGTAGTTTGTGAACAGATGGCACATCCACTGGGTGCCCGGAAAGTGAACTGGTGAAATCGTTCTGTTCAAAGAACATAGCCAGTAGCTCCTTTTCTAGCTGAGCATATAACTGTTCTGTATCGGTCGAAGCTCTACTGATAAATGCTATGGGCTGCTGGCTTTGCATCAGTGATGTTCCTAGGCCTGCTTCGGAGGCATCATGCTGTAGCTCCAGCTGCTCTGCAGGGTTGTAGTACTTTAAGTTTGGTGCCTCCCTTATGATTTTGTTCACTCTTTGAAATGCCAATTTTTGAGCTTCTGACTATTCCCTTGCTGTATCATTTTTGTGTTAACTGTTCCTTTCACAGGTATCTAATAGAATCGGGAAAGACAGCTGGCCATCACTATAAATTATTTAACTCTTTTCACAGCCTTTGGTCTGGGCATTTCCTTAGTGGCTCTCAGCTTCGCGGCTGCAGGCCAGAGTTCCTCTGCAGTCGACAGATGTCCAGTGCAGGGGACCTCTGACTTTTGGGTGCCTCCTCTAAGCTCTTCCCTCCTGCAGTCTGTGCTCCTCCATTCAAATTCCACACAGGTGGAGACAAGAGGTTTAATTACATGTCTTCCTATTAGACTGGCAAATTTTCTGCCAATTCCTGTTGATACTGAGAAGTCAGAAGGTCTGATTTGGGCCTAAAGATGCTTATACATAAAGGTAAAATGGGTACCTGGAGATATGAGTATTAGCACATAGTGTGCTGTTCACCACTTCTGATAGAGTCCCCAGTTGAACATAAGTTCCTTGCCCATGAAACTGGGGTTCTGGGTTTCCTCATAAACCATAAAGAGAGAAAAATGTGTTACTTCTTTTGCTCAAAATACATCCCCTCAAATACAGTCACACCAAAACATATCCAAGCAGTGGGGACCCAGCTTTCATAGATGCTTCCTCCAAAGTTCACACAAACATGGTTGTGTAGGTATAAGGTGAGGGCTCATAAGTGGCTTCCAATGATAATAATTCCTACACCATTCCTCCAAAAATGTTCCAGTCTGGTGACTTTCACCTAGTCCCAGTGGGTGCAGCTGTGCAAACTGGGGCGCCGCTCTCAAATTTGAGGAACAGGATTTTATGATGTGCAATTAATGATGAAAACAATCAAGCTTTTTAGGGCATTTCCACCACCAATCACTTGGATCACAAATAAACATACGAAGGTGTGCGCTTAGTTACAGAACGTGGTTTCTCTAAAGGTCACACAGATGTCTTTATATCCTCGACTGGATGTGGAACTGGTAGCCTATGAGTGATATGCAGACAGAAATGCCTCCTAGTCCATTCCTCCTGATATGGCTCATGCCTGTCAGAATGTCACCTCAATATTAGATCTATTGCTAGGATCATCAGTTGGATGAAGTAAGGCTCAGTTCTCATTGCTGAGGAATGCAGTTTCCTCAAAAACAAAAATGTGTATCACAAATGAGAATTCAGATTTTGAAACAAATTCCCATCATTCTGACTCCTGTTCTGTATAGGTTTTTTTGCATCGTACTCGACACCAAAGTATCTGTGTGCCTTCCAGTCGTGCATTAAGCAATGTGACTGCACATCTGTTATGTATAGTCTGTTCTCACATCTTCTTCCCAGAGGGAGTTGTGTGTACAGTGGAATGGCTTGTTTTTGTAGGTAAATACACTGGTTGCTATGTGCTTATATTAGAGAAGGCAAGGTCAAAGAAATACGCCTTGCACTTACAGCGGAAAGCGGTGAGGTTTTGGATGGCTCTTAGTGCCTGGGGAAGCACATTCCACAGTCTTGGAACACCCTAAGGAGGAAGTTTTGTCTTCTGTCCAGACGAGCTTCACTCTTCAGAATGCCATTGTGCCAACTGTGGTCTTTGTCCTGGAGCATTAGGTGGTCTTCTAGTTATCCTGGCAATGGAAACGGCAGAATTCTGCCTCAAAGGAGGGGGGCAGGTTTCTGGGGTGCTGCGTAAGGAGTGAGCCCCATTTCCAGGGTGAAGAACTCATTTCTGCAGCAGCTCCTTGCCAGCTTGGAGTGGGTGGCTGGGTAGGGCAGGAGTGGGGACCTAAATCAATCAATCTTGAAAGTCCCAAATCTAACCACCGTGACTGAAGCCACCACCCTACATGTAGAGGGAAAGTGTTAAGAAAAGAAAAGCTAAATAATCCAAACATTAGCCTGAGCATTTTTTGACAATTATAAAATATATGAAAGAGTGGGGAAAATGCTTTATCAATGAGAAATGTTAGTTCTCTTTAAAAATCTTCTGGTGATTTAATCCAGTCAGCCTTTTTTGTAGAAATTTTTAATTTAATTTTATTTTAAATGGTGACTTTTTTCCGCCACAAAAACATTTCCATTTTCAAATAATCAATTGAAAGTTGATTTCAGGATGGTGGCACGTCTGTGAGGATTTGTGTAACAAGGGCATTGGCAACAGAGCTCTAGGTTGTTATAGCAACATGCAGCACATGATGAGGTCAGATGTGGAATGGAGTGACATCAAAACAGCAGTGTAGGCACAGCTTCTGCTGTTGTGAGTTTGGTTTCCAGGAGAGAGGAATATTTTCATTTGGATGAGTGTGGGTTCGTCTAGACTGCGTAAAACCTATGGCAGCGAGTCTCAGAGTTCAGGTCGACAGCCTTGGGCTTGCAAAGCAGCACAAAAAACACCTGGATAGACATTTGGACTCAGACTGGCACTTGGGCTCTGAAGTCTGCAGAGGGAGTTGCGAGGGAAAGGGGGCAGGGTTGATCCCTGTTATTGTTCCTGTGAAATAATCATAGGGTTAGAAGGGACCACAAGGGTCATCTAGTCTATCCACCTGCCAAGATGCAGGATTTGTTGTGTCTAAACCATCACTGGCAGATGCTATCCAGCTTTCTTTTGAAAGCCTCTAGTGAAGGTGCTCCCACAACCTCTCGAGGCAGTCTGTTCCATTGTCCTACTATTCTCACAGTTAGGAAGTTTTTCCTGAGATTTAATCTCAATCCGCTATGCTGTAGTTTGAACCCAGATCCTGTTCTGCTGCCCTTTGTGGCAAGAGAGAATAACTTTTCTCCATCTTTTTTATGGCAGCCTGTGATGGAGTGTCTGCCCCATACTGGACTAGACAGGGTTAACCTCAGCAGGGAGCAGTGGAGGTGAGTTCTCCGAGCAGCCCAGAGAGGCTATGTGAGGTGCAGCCAATCGGGGCGAGTTTCAGGGAGCCACCCATTCTGGCCAGCAGGCTCAGATAAGAGGAGCTCCAGGGCAGCAGGGTCAGTTGCTGCTGGGAGATGAAAGACCTGTGGCACCTTGGACAGAGCAACTGCAGGCAGAGACTGGGGGAGCAAGAGGGAGCTTCTGGCTGGCTGCTGGGATTGGGTAGTTGCATGCCTTAAGGTAAAGGCAAAGAATGTGCTGGGGCCATCAGGAAGTGGCCCAGGGAGACATAGCAGCATGGTGAGAAGCTAAAGAGTCTCAGCAAGAGACTGCTATCTATAGGGTCCCTGGGCTAGGAACTGGAGTAGTGGTCAGGCCCTGGACGCCCACACTCGCCACTGGGGAAGTGACATGATTACTGGACTGAGACATTAACCCCCAGAAGGGGGACACACAGGTGGTGACACAGCCAGAGGACTGAGTTGCAAAGAGAGTGCTCAGGTTCCTGAGGCAGCATGCAGATGCAGAGACAGACTGCAAGCTGCAGAAAGGGGCCGTTGGCCTTGAGCTAAGAGTGACCAGGAAGAGGCGCCAATCTGGCAGTGAGTGCCAGATCTTGTGATACAGCCTTTCAAGTATTTTAAGAATGCTATCATGTCCCCCCTGAATCTCCTCTTTTCCATACTAAACATACCCAGTTCCTTCAACCTTTGCTCATAGGGCTTGCATTCCATCCCTTTGGTCATCTTTGTCACTCACCTTTGAATCCTTTCCAGTTTCTCCACATTCTTTCTATACCTCGGTGACCAAAATTGGACAGAATACTCCACTTGAGGCCTACCCAGCACCGAGTACAGCAGTACTATCACCTCCCGTGGCTTGCATGCTATGCCTCTGTTAATGCAACCTAAAATTGCATTTGCTTTTTTTGCAACAGCATCGCATTGCTGACTCATGCTGAGGTTGTGATCCACTACAATGCGACGATCCTTCTCAGCAGTGCTGCTTCCAGTCCACTTATCCCCCTTTCTGTATTTGTGCATTTGTTTTTTCTTTCCTAAGTGTAGTACCTTACATTTGTCTTTTAAATAAATTAAGATAAAATTGCTAGATCAGTTCATTCATGCTCCTGGCAAAGGAATCAGTTCAGTTCTCCTCCATGTGGATGGGAGGCAATATTATGGGGTGGGAGGGGTTTTCAAGGGGTGTGTATCCCCCTCCTGGTGAAGAGCTCATCTCCACAGCAGGAGTTTTTATGCCTGTGTACAATAGGTGATGGGGCAGCGTGTGGAGTCCTAAAACAATTCAAATGCAGAAAATCTTGGGCCTGATAATACAAACTGATGCAGCCCATGTTCAGCTCCTACGTGGGGAGTGAGAAGACAAGAAAAACTAAGTAATAAAAAATGTATCTGAAAATGTTAAAATATTTAAATGACGAAAAAATCTTTTTAATGGTGAGCGATGTTAATTCCTTTTAAAGCTACCTGCTCAAATTTAATTCTTATTTACTAATCATTCTTTTGAGATAGAAACAGAATTGTTGACATTACTATTTTTTTCTTAACATAGAATTAGAAGATTGACAGCTATAAAAGAGAAGGCAATAGAGCAGAGGTGAAGTCCGTTGTTTTTTTTTTGCAAGAATTTGTTTCTAAAAAAGGCGTTTCCCCCCAAAAAATATTGCAAAAGAGACACATTTTAAAACAAACAATTTTAAGTTAATTTCAAAGCAGTGACACTTCTGTAAGTGCTTGTGTGGAATAAATATTAGCAATAGTGTCAGGTTGTTATAGCAACATGCATCATGTGTTGACTTCAGAAGTGGAATTGAGTGACATCAGAATGGCAGTTTGGGAACAGCTGCTTCTGTTGTAAGTTTGGTTTTGAAGGCAAGGGGAGTGTTTTTGCTGTGATGAAAGTGTGTGAGGATTTGAGATTCGAAAGCTGCAGATTAATGTTGAACTTAAATTTCTTTATTTTTGTCATTCTTGTAGACCTTTGCTGGTTCCTCTCCATGACCTCTCAGCCCAGGGACAGCAAGTTAAACTCAGTCTGAAGTGAGAGGGATTTCCTAGTCATTAACTGACTTGTTATCCTGGTGAGAGAAGGTGGGTGAAGTAATATCTTTTACTGGTCCAACTTCTGTTAGTGAAAGAGAAGCTTTCAAACTTCACAAAGCACTTCTTCTGGTCAGCTTTGTAAAGCTCAAACACTGGTCTTTTTTACCAACAGAAGTTGGTCCAATAAAAGATATTACCTCACCCACCTTGTCCTAGTATCCTGGGATCAACACAGCTACAACACTGCAAACAATATGCTATCTTGGCAACTTTCCTGCAAGCCTGTACTATTACTTAGGAGACAGAAGGTCTGTTCAGATTGTGATGCCCAAGTTCCATCACTCAGCTCCTCTGGCAGAGAAATTAGTGCAGTTCTGCTACACATGGATGGTAAGCAGGATTTTGCATGACTGCCCAAGGAGTGCTGTCTGTATGGGGCACAGCTCACGTTTGCAGCAGCTCCCTGAATGGCAGTGTGGAGGCGGTGGATGAAAATCAGACTGGGGTCCTAAATAATTCCTGCACAGAAAGTCCCAGCCTCACTAATGCCAGTTGTTGCAGCTCCACTTTCAGCATCCTCAAATGGAAAGAGTATTTTTACTGAAAAAAGCTGCAATAAGAAAAAAAATCAGCCTAAAGTACTGAGAGGAAAGTGCTTTTAATGGTGAAAAAATGTTCAGCTGGCTTTTCTGCAGAAATTTTTCTAAAAAAGGGTGAGGGACATGTTTTGAAATAGAGTGACAAGGTGGATGAGGTAATATCTTTTACTGGACCAACTTCTGTTGGTGAGAGAGACACCAGATCTCAGAAGTGCTCTGTGTAAGATAGAAAACTTGTCTCTCTCACCAACAGAAGTCGGTCCAATAAAATATATTACCTCACTCACCTCATCTCTCTAATACTCTGGGACCAACACGGCTACAAGAGCACCACAAACATTTTAAAATAATCAGTTTAAGGTCAGCTTCAAGATGGTGGCACATCTCTAAGCTTTTGTGTGACATGTGGACCTTTGCAACGGATTGTTAGGTTGTCAGAGCATCAGGCACATGGTGACTCCATGAGCAGAATAGAGTGACATCAGAATGGCAGCTTGGGAAAAGCAACCTCTGTTGAGAGTTTGCTTTTGAAGGTGAGAGATGGGATCTTTCATGGGTGATAGAAACTTAGTCTGGACTTTACTCTCTGACATTCTTCCAGATCTTTCCTTGTTCATCTGACTAAACTGTTGTCTCAGAAGCAGCAAATGTAGCTGAGGTCAAGGTGGAGGGATTTCCTATTCATAACTTGTTAGACTGGCAATTTTCCTGGTAACCCTTTGTGTTACTGAGGATGCAGAAGTGCTGTTATGGACCTAGTAGCACTTGGAAATAATGGTAAAATGGATTCTTTGGGGGCTTGAGTGTTAGTACAATGATGGTACTCGTGCATAGCTGGAAGCAGATGGAGATGCACACAGTGATGATGGCAATAACGGGAGGAAGGAGCAGAAAGCATTACTCCAAGGCTCCAAAAATAGAAGGCAGCCAAGCAGGGAACAGAGTTAGTCTCAGAAGAAGGAACTCATATTCTTGGCTGTGGGTTCTGGGCTGTTTCCATAAAGGAAAGGGTGAAGGGAGTGGGAAAGGGAAGAAGTGGGGGGGCTACAATAAAGGCTTGAGAGCCCCTTTCACATCTCAGCCAGCAAAGAACTCAAGCTGAAAGCCTGGGAAAGGAGGAAAGGAGATGATCCAGAGGAAAGGAGATTGTCTTCACCCTAAAAAGAGAGGCCATTCTCTGAGTTCTGATGAAGCCTCAGGGCCCATGTAGTGTCTGTTCTCTGACTGTTGCAGGCACTTGGTTGAGGTGCTGCTGCTCTGAAGAAAAAAAGGCACCAGGGTTATCACAACCCAGTTTCTAATGAGATGTCATGATTTCCAATGAAGAGTGGCCCCACCCAGCTCCATGGTATCAGATGGTCTCTCTCCTGGGGGGCTGAAATCTCTGCCACCCTTATTCTCTGCCTGTGTCTGAGGCTGCAGTGGGCTAGGTGTGTATGGGTGTGCCCTTACACCTGTGGATGCATGCTGGTGAGTGGGTGCTTGGGGCCAGTGTGTCAGTTCAAGTGCCCTTTTAGATAGGCCGCACCATACTCAATACATCCATGAACAGCTGGATCCCAGGTATGTCTGTATGTTCCTTCCGTTGCCTTCATTGTTGTATCTTCCTTGCCCTGGCAGGACAGAGCTGAGATGGGGAAGGAAAAGATCAGGATGCATAGAGACAATAGCGTTTGTACAGTCATTTCCCTCTCTGGCTGGCTGCCTCAGTGCTAGAGACACAGCAGCTTCCTCAGAGGGACCTGGAGGAAGCATCTCAAAAGGGAAAATTTCTCCTCCCCACAGCAAGTGACCCTTCTTCTGCCTCAAATTATTGGGTGTGTGAAATTAAACTGCTGTGTGGGCCCATTTGCCTCCTCGCCTGCAAATGGCAGAAAGAGGCACCTCCCCATCGCAGAGATAAATGAGGGAGGGGCAGGAAGTCCTTCATGGGAGGGATGAGGGAAGAGGATAAGAGGTAGAGGATGAGAGGAAAGCCTCTGCACCCTTCCCAAACAAAAATGAAAGACAAGACCCCAGGCCTTCTCACTACTGAGAGGGACAAAAAGAACCCTTAATCCCCTCTAGAGAAGAGACAGAAGAGAGATGGTCCTCACCACCTCCACCCCAACTAGGAGTGATTGAAAGAGGAAACACCTCTTGAAGATGCAGAGGGAGAACAAGTCTGATGCTTGCACTGGAAAGATGCAAGGGATAGAGAAAAAGCCTGCTCTCTGATCTAGAAGCTACTAGATGGGGCCAGCCAAAGACAGCAGCAAGTCACTGGGCTCCCATCAAAAAGATCCTAGAAAAGGAAGAATGAAAGAGGATTGGACATCAGGGCCTGCTGGGGGAAGGTGAATCAGGGAGCTGAGATAAATTGGGATAGTTGCACTCTGAGTTTCCAGATTCTTGATTCTTTTTTTTATTCTTTTCCACTGCAAATCCAAAGTTCCAGTATTTCTGAGGCACCACTTCACTGGTTTGATGTGTTTCTTGCAGTGTTGCAGGTTTGTTTTGTGCATAGGTTTTGATATAGTTTTCCAGTGTGAATAGGGGAGTTTGCAAGTTTTATTGGGAGTCAGTTCCCCAGTTTTTTTTAAGCTCTGTAGATCTTCTTTTGAAGAGCAAAGGCTTTAAAATTTGGAATACCTTGGAAAATATTGGGCCTCACTGAGAGTTCCAATCCTTATCCATAACCCCTTTGGTGCACACATATGGTGAGAGGGGTGGGAGTCGCTTCAGTGCATGGCTTCTCCAAAGCAGACAGTTATGTCAGTCTATGGACTATTTCTTTGGTGGGAAAATGGAAAAAAGTCATATGACCTGCATGCAGCAAAAATGCCTTCTACTTTCTCATGTATGAGGTAGAGAATCAGCTCAGCACTGAGGCAGGGTCACCAGATAAACAAATCAGGGTCTAGATTTAAGGTTGTTGATTTGGGATTGTCTGCAGGCAGATGACTGACGTGTAGCCAACGTTGGCTCCATTCCCATCCCTCTCTAATGTGTTGGCAATAGGCTAGGTTGTGACTTCAGTCACAGACCTGAGCAAGAGGTGGTGCATAAATTGCACATTCCCAAGAGGCAATGTGACTCAGGGACACTATTTCCTCTTGGCATATTTCTCTGCCCAAAAGGGTTGAAATTGGTTCCTGGCCTCTACAAGCAGCAAATTGCATTACCCCTTCTGATGGCTCAGCTGCAGTGGCTACTGCATTATGGGGACATATCCAAAACTTGTCCACTTCCAACACTCTCTGCTGTAATTGGCAATAGTGGGTATAAAGTGCCAGATAATTTTAGGTTGCAGGAGGAAATGTTTGTAGGTAGCACATGCATGACTATATGTGGGGTTCTAACACGAACTTAACTCCTACAAAGTTCCAAAGTCAAATTCTGCCCAATTGTGTTGTCCCCAGAGAGTCTGCAACATTGAAGGACATGGATGATGGGTGGGAAACACTGCCATCCTTTCTCGCCCTTCCTTGTATGAACTCTCTCTGATATTATCACGTCCATGCTCAACCTACTGTAGTAATATTTAGCTGTTATGATGGGGAGTCAGGTTCTAAAACTCATAAAATAACTCCTGAAAATTGGGGGAAATTAGGAGAAAAAGATGGCATGCACCTAGCTCTGAGACAACTCTGATTAAAACAAATATTCCAAAGCCCAAAGAAGTTTACCCCAAATTAAATCTCCCTGAACAGAATGTTGTGGGGAGACTTTTATGTTTTGTGAAACATTTAAAATATCAATATGAAGATCTACTAGTAGCACAGAACAGTATGTGTGATGTATAACCGGAAAGATAATACAGAAAATAATAAGTTTGTAAGCATCTAGAAGATAATATGGTGATAAGTAACAGTCAACATGGATTTCTCAAGAACAAATCATGTCACACCAACCTAATATCCTTCTTTGACAGGGCACCAAGCCTTATGGATAGCAGGGAACCAGTAGATGTGATATATCTCAACTTTAGTAAGGCTTTTGATACTGTCTCACATACTCTTCTCATAAACAAACTTGTGAAATATAGCCTAGATGAACCTACTATAAAGTGAGTACGCAACTGGTTGGAAAACTGTACTCTCAGAGTATTTGTCAATGGTTCACAGACAAGCTGGAAGAGCATACTGAGTGGGATCACACAGGGATCTGTCCTGGGTCCAGTTCCATTCGATATCTTCATAAATGATTTAGTTGGTGCAGAGCTGAAGAATATGGGTGAAGTATAGGAAATACAGCTTACTTCCCAATTCTCTTCATATGTATTGTCCTTGAAAGTGGCACCTCCATGCTAAATCTACTGCTACAATAGATGACCAAACTAGAGTAAATATTCTAATATAGACAAACAGGACTTCATCATAAAATGTTCCTTTAAATAGGCTGATTAGGAAGCAATTGCGAAGGTTGAAGTACCAAAGCATCTCAAACTTAAAGAAAAGCTCACATTGTAGACTACTGAGAATCACACCTAAACTTTGACAAACTGGACAATAAGCACCAGAAAGGACATGCACAGCCCATGGTCAGTTCAACCCAAAGCACACATACAAATACACACAGACTATAATGATGGGGCCCAGTTACAGAACTTAATTAGGCATTTTCCCTGAAAACCAGGTATTGTACAGATTGTTGGGTAGAATGATGGTCTAGAGATATACAAATGGCACGCCTGATAACTCCATGCTATGCCTACTACTACAATCATTAGCTGATCAAAACAAGGCACAGATTCTAAAATTAAGAAAAAAGGCATCTTCACAATATACTTCCAAAAGAAATAGCTAACTAGTCAGAAGATAAGATAGTTTCAACTCCAAGCAACCTGAAACTAAAACAAAAGCTCACATGGTAAAATATTGGAACCCAATCAAACACTTTTGAAACAATGGATAATTTGTAATAAGTGACAATATTCAAATTCCAAAATCAACACTTATTTAGCACTCCATCTTAGGATCAGTGTTGGAGAGAAAGGAAGCTAAGTGCAAGGTGGGAAGAATCACTCCCTTCCTCAGTATTTGAGGTAGAACAGTCAACTGGGATGGAAGTCTTCACTATCCCTTCACCAGACAGGGGAATGGGAGTTGAGGGGGAGGCAGAATTTAACTGGTCTTGGTGGTTGGGATCTTTACTACCCTCTCCCAGGGAATGGGGAAAGATATAAAGTTAAGAACAGGCCCTCTCTTCCCTCAAAGAGTGGGGAATTGGGAATGGAGGCGATCTCTACTCCTTTCCCCGTGAAATGTGCAGGAGGATGAGAGGGACAGGAGGAATCTTTACTTTCCTCTTCCAGGCAGTGGTGGTGGAGGTAATGGGGAGATGGGGCAGTTAGAGGGCCCATGTTTACTCTACTCCTCAAGGCTGTGAGGAGGAATATGGGGAGTAGGAGGGGTGATCACTGTTTCTGTCCCCCAGTCTGTGGAGCAGTTGGGAGAGGGGCTGGAAAGAGCCAGGGTGGGGAGAGGAAAACCTTCTTTCCTCCACCAAAGTACATGGGAGGGGAATGAGGAGAGGAAAACAGTTGTCAGTGCAGTGCCCCAGTCATCGGGGAGGAGAGTTCTGGGAATCCAGGGAAGGGGCTCACTGTGTGCCCAAGGGTACAGGGCCTGCTTAGTGCTT
The DNA here is from genome assembly GCF_020497125.1 of Mauremys mutica. Lineage (NCBI taxonomy): Eukaryota > Metazoa > Chordata > Testudines > Geoemydidae > Mauremys > Mauremys mutica. The sequence continues at coordinate 22,112,462 of NC_059074.1, forward strand.
CCCCAGCATTTTCCTGAGGGAAACTTTAGCCAGTGTGGAAGGAACAAGAAACAAGCCCTAGCTCAGCTAAGGTTGCAGGAATGACAGAGAGCCATGGCTGGGTGGGTAAGGCCAGCATTTTCAGGCCATACTCACAAAACCCTTGGCAGCCTTGGAAGTGGGGAAGGGGAGATCAGAAAGAGTGGCTGGTGCATGAGAGAAAATGCTGCAAAAAGTCATTAGTGACAGGAAAAACAGAGGGCAAGAAATGCTTCCCTCTGAACTGACAGAAGAATAAAAAATGGAGGCCAGGTATACCAGCTACAACAGATGCTGAATATGGAGACAATGGAAATGCAGCAAAAGGAAACCACCCAGTGTGGTGTTTAGATGTGCTTAGTATCAGAGGGGTAGCCGTGTTAGTCTGGTTCTGTAGAAGCAGCAAAGAATCCTGTGGCACCTTATAGACTAACAGACGTTTTGCAGCATGAGCTTTCGTGGGTGAATACCCACTTGGGAGCACTGGCTGTGGGGAGTCTGAAAGGACAGGAAACAGGAAGGAGGGGGGAGGAGTTGAGGAGGCTGAGTGAGAGTTACAGAGTGTGCAGTAGCAGCTTGGTAAAGAGGTTTCCACTGTAAAAATAAAGTCCTGTTCAAGCTTGTTAGTACCTTGCCTGCTTGATACAACACCCAGCAAGAAGAAAGTCTGCGGCAAACAGCAGAAGCAGAGCTAGGAGTAGTGTAACTGAGACATCATCTCCAGAGCTGCCAGGAAGAGCATATGCTCCACAAGAACAGAGCTGTGATTCTGCAAAGATTTTAAAGGTGACATACAGAGAGCAAAAATAATCCCCATGGCAACAGCATTCCCAGGAAGAGCCCCTGCAAAGTTAGACTGCAGAAACACAGGGAGCCAGGTTAGTCAGGCTGGAAGATAGTGTGATATTTGAATAAGACAGAAGTAGCCCGCGCTGGAATCTCCATTGTCATGGGGGAATCTCTTGACGGTGTAAGGCCAGGATGGGAACATACATTCTGGGGTGGATTTGGGCTACAGCCAAGAATGGGAAGGGTTGTACACGGAGCATAGGGAGGATAGTTCCTAAGGGGGCATTAGTTAAAGTAGCCCTGTAGCCACTCTGATTTGTATCAGATAACTCCAAGACTGGGGGGGAGGAAAGGAGGGCATGGAAAGATGTCCTAAAGCCACTTTTGTCACCCCATCCCTGAGCTTCACCAAACATGGGCTTGGTGCAACTGTGTGTGGATTTCCAACAATCCAAGTAAGGTTTATGCAGTAGGAGAATATGTAGTGGGAGAAGCTGCCAGTGAAATCCTGGAAATGCTCCCGTTATCTGAGGAAGCAAAAAACAATGAGAAGTCAAAGCAGCAAGCCGTTGATGTTGACATTACTGGGACCTACAATGGAAAGTATGAAGTGTAATGGAATCAGAGTTTCTTTGAAGCAAACAGGACTGTCTGTGTAGCCCTTTCAAATATCTGTATAGAGCCCCTTGGAATTCTGCACATTTTCTCTGTTACACGAAGCAATGAAAAGAGATGAGATTGTCGTGGTTGTAACAGAGACAAGAAACTGCCGGAGTACTTCCAAACTGACATTAGCAAAAAGCAACAAACACCAGTAGACAGAATAACAACCAGTTTCTGATGATACCTCTGTTAGAGCAGCTGGCAATGCAGGCACGGCAGTTAGTGGAGAAGCTGGAAAATATCCAAAGATTGAAAGAGATCCAGGCACAATACTCACAAGCTGTCATACAGCTGCAACACTGCCTGGCAAATACAAAAAAGAAACTGCAGAGACCATCCATTTGTACCCACAAGTCTCTAATGGAAAAAACAAGATCTACAGCACATGGAAGACACGAGTGTTACATTGTCATGAGAAGAAGTCATGACCAGAACTCGTGAGTTGGTAGTGGTCTCCAAAGCAAGTGGGAGACTTAGTCAGTTGCTGAGTCACAGGCAGTCTGGTCTAATGGTTGGCCTATCAGTTAGATCTGAATCCAGCCAGGGCAGGGTCCTGAAGCAAAGCCAAATGTCAGAGCCAGAAGTCAGAAGCCAAAGCCAAAGCAGAGGGGTTAACTGGAGACACAGTCAGGAGATGTCACCAAGGGTTGGAGCCAGGGGTCTGAAGCCAGGATGTAGGTGGGTGATGGGGCAGAAACAGATACAGGTACAGGCTGGGATTGGAGCAGGTACAGGCAGGGCTAGAAACAGCAAAGAGAGGGATAGGACCAATCCCAGCTGCAGACCAGAAAGTATACTGAGCAGTCACTGGACTGCTGCTGCTACTAAGCTTATGTATCAGCCTGCTGACTCCTGAAGACAGTCAGGTGGCTCAGTCAATCTGACAGCTTCTATCAGGGCCAGCTGCACTCATTATGTTGCCAGGAGACTGGTTTTCCTGTAGGCTGGCTCCAGACAGTACCCTTCCACTTCAACGGCACCTCCTAGGGGCTGCGGGACTTGGTTTCAGGGGGTATTTTTGGTGTAAGGCACCTATAAGTTCCTCAGTATGGACATTTTCTAATGGCTCCCATGATTGCTCTTCTGGCCTACAGCCCTCCCAATCCACTAGATAATTGAATTTGCCCCAAACTCATTTGGAGTCTAGGATTTCCCAGATCTCATACTCCTCTTGGCTCTGGGAGGTGGTGGTGACGCAGAGCATCCAGGAAAAGGATTCTTCTCATGGGGTTTGAGAAGGAAGACATGGAAAACTGGATGAACCTTCAAGGATTCTGGCAATTGGAGCCTACAGGGGTTATTTGTTCCAAGATTTTAAATGGTCCCAGGTACTGGTGATCCAGTATGACCAAAGAAGAGGGGTATCTGAGGTGTTTGGAGGAGAGCCAGACTTTATCTCCTACAGATAGAGTTGGCATTTGCGGTCGGCATAACATTTGTATGCCTCCTTGGTGGCTTTTAGGTGTTTGGTAAGCTCTTGATGAATCTAATGAAAGTGGACAACTAGATCTGCTTCAGGCAGGACTGGGGAGTCTGTAGGTGTGGCCAACTGAAGGCGAGGGTGAAAACTGTAGTTTGCACAGAATGGTTTGTGTTGGGGTATGCGTGGGTGGAGTTCTCGTACGCAAACTCTGAGTATGTCAGGCAGGTGCCCCATTCATGTTGATGATAAATGAGAAATCAATAATGGTATTGTTCATTCAAGGACATGGTTCACCTGTTATGTCTGCCCATTTGTCCGTGGGTGTTAGGCCAAGAAAGTAAGCAGTTCCATTCCCAAGATTTTGCACCAAAAACAGGAAGTGACCTGTGGACCTCGATCTGAGACTATTCTGGTCAGCGGTCCTTGGAGCTGAAAAATATAACCTAGAAAGAGGTAGGCAGTTGGGAGGGAATGAACAGAAATAAATGTGCCATCTTAGTGAGGAGATCAACGGTGATAAGAATGATGGTGCAATCCTGGGAGTGAGGTAACTAGCTAATAAAATCCAAGGATGCCAAGGACCAGGGCCGAGACGCAGCAGGCTAAGGCTGGAGAAGACCAAGTGGTTTAGCACTAAGTCTTCTATTCACCAGACAAAACAAATCTTTTCAGTCTTTCCTTTCACTACTGGTGTATAGAGAAATTTACAAGTGATACGAAAGGAGCTTCTACCATGCTATCTTGAGAGATTTTCAGCACCTAGTCACTGGGGGAAAAAAGGTCTGCAAATCAAATTTGTGGCACATTCTTTCAGTGCTCAACCTCGATCTAAATAAGAAATAAGGGACCATTGACCTTCCAGTACTCAAAAACATTTCAGGAGTAAAAGTGTTTCCAGCCCTCATATGATATGGGACCAAAGGGCAGAATGTGAAAGGAACAGATGTTTCATAATGTGGTCTAGGGCAGCTTTTATAAATCTTCAATAAGAATGGCAAATAGTTGACTTCATTTGTTAAGACCTAAGAGAGGTAGAGCAATGGTACATGTATTTCGGGAAAAGAAAGCATTTGCAATTACATAGACATAGTCATGCTTTTACACTTGGCTGATGAGCAGTGAGCTCACTATAAAAACAGAGAATACGTCTTTGTTAATGAAAAAAAGTTAGATGAACTTCTGTCCATAACACAAAGATTTCAACTCAGCCACACTACTACAAAGATGCTATATGAGCCTAAATGATGCTAGCAGCAACAATTACCCTTTCCAGGTCCTCATTTAAGCAATCAATATCAGAGGAGTATTAGTGCAACAAACAAGTCCAACTGTGTGTTGCGTCTGATGGCGATCATAGCAAAATCCACCATCCAATCACAGCAAATACTGGCAGTTTGAAAAGTACGCGTAGACTTGGGACTCCAACCTTGTAAAACAGTCTGGGGACATAGGACAGAGCTATCCGTGGAGCTGATTTCTCATTGCTAGGAATGTAACCATATTAGAAAGTGTTCTGATGATGCAACACTGATTAAAAGTCACAGTCTGCTGGTGACGTTGCTATTGAAAACTCATGGGGGCATAAAGAAGTGCAATAACTGGCACCGCTCTTAAGTCACTAGTGGATTGGTGTCAGTTCAAAATTTTAAAAATTGCAAAAACTTTAATAATATGATGAAAACTGCAAACTCAACAGAGGAAAGCACTGATGGGAACAGAGACCTTGGCAGCCTGTGACAGTGTATCTATTCTGGAAGGAGAATACAAATCACCTTGTGACAAGTCTTCACATATTCTCGCAACCAACGTGGAGAAAACAACTCACTCTTACATTCAGAAAGTCAGATTCTTCGTTGAGCAACAAGAAACACTGATGCCAGACCATGATCCACAACTGTTTGCAGCAGCATCTATCAGTTTGAAAAGAGCTTTTGATTTTAAATCCAGGGCCAGTCATTTATACTTTCCTTGGAGTCACAGGGAAGAGGAGAGATCGGTGAGAAGAGGTAATCTAAAAGCATCTCTAAGAAACTCAGGAGACTGCCGAAAGACCTTACTAGCACATTACCCAGCTCTCCTAGTACATGCAGTATCTCTCATACAACTTGACATGGGAAGAATGGGGTGGAGGGGAAAGAAGTAGGGGTTGAGAAAGGTCCCGGATGGGGAAGGGAACACAGTTGTAGCAAACTTAGGAACACTTACTGATAGCACTCTTTTCTGTCTTGGAAATTTGCACACTGGTGGGGAGACGGAGGGGGGGGAGAAGTGAAAGCTGAATTTTCCCTTCCTTGTACAAACCAGAGCCACATGGAATGTGGGCGTAGGGCAGCTGGGGAAAGTCCTGAATGGGGAAGGGAACACAGCTGTAGAAAACTTACAGTTGTTTCCCTAAGGAACAGTTAGAGAGAGCACAGCAAAGTTATGCTATGTCAGGTAATTTCTCAGCTTGTTCCAAAGGCCAAAAATATAATCATAGAATCAGAAGATCATCTAGTCTAACCTGCTGCTCAAAGCAGGACCAATCCCCAAATCCCTAAATGGCCCCCTCAAGGATTGAACTCACAATCCTGGGTTTAGCAGGCCAATGCTCAAACCACTGAGCTATCCCTCCCTCCATGGTCTCCTTCTTTTTCAATTGACTGGACCTTCAGCGCCCTTGATAGAAATCATGTTGCCAGAAGGGCAGTAGGAGCACCCAGAGAAGGAAGGGGTAGATGGAGAACAGCCCTAGAGAAGCTGCCCATCAGGATGGACAGTAGACACCAGGAGCAACTGGAGTTCCTCAGGGCAAGGAAGGAGTCATCTTTTCAGCAGGAGGAGACATTTATGAACTGGTTCATGGACATGGAGACATGTCATAAGGAATGGGAGCATTCCTTAATGAAGACACTAATTGAACTGGTGGCTGAAAGAGTCCATCACTGAGGTGCCAGAAGCGACGCTTCAGCTGTCGCCTCCTTCTCCTCTTCTGGTTGCTACCAAGCATGCTGCTGAACTTTTTTATCTTATCCCAGTGATCTCCCAATTAAGCAGAAGGAAAACTTTAAGCCTGCAGGAGTCCCAGACAACCACCACATATTGGGCCCTGTAACTCCTCTCAGAAGATGTCCCAATTCTCATCAAGAATCATTTTCCCCTGTAGTTCACCCCTTCTGATGAAGAGGGGAATGAGATTGGTGCAAAGACATTCAGCTGTGGGCAGTGTTCTCAATTGTGAACAGTTAGTATTTTAAAAATGTTGTTCTCTTTTCAAAATCTTTCCATAATGCCTTCTACCTTCATACTTTTAATAAGTGTTATGCTTTTTTTAAACTGTGTGTGGCTCCTCCTTCCCAAGTATAATGAACTGAAGGTGTTTATTGGTTTGAGAATGGGCCCCAAGCTTCCTACCACATGTAATCAAATGGGGTGCCATGATAGTGGATATATTTTAGTCTTCCCCCACTACTCCCCTCCCACAAGGTTCAGTAATATCTAAAGTCCTATGGATACAGTGGGGGATGGGGAAATGCAGCATATATGTTATGTGCTTTTAAAAAAAATTACTAACTTTCAACATAGCATATGTCTAAAAGACAGACAAGGGGTCAATGTCTTCATGGCTTTATTGAACATATTTAATATTAAAAACCAAGGACAATAATAACAGTGGCTGCCAGTATCCCTTACAGAAATCAGCAGCTCAAGCAGTTTCAATCCCACTTAAGCAGTGTCAAGTAGACCAGGGATTAGTGATCTCTAACAACCATTAATTTCACTGGGCACTGTTGACAATCAAAAAAAAATATCACAAAACACAATGGGTGCAATACTCCCCCTTCTCCTGTATAGCAAACTATCATAATCTTGTTTAAAACATTTACATGTTCCCGGTAACAGAGGTTTCAAAAGAAATGTGAATAGTGAGGAGAAAAACACTGAACAATGACCACATAATGATTTGGCCACCACCCTCCAGAGCAGACACCCAACTCCATGCAATGACATTCCCTGTTATAACTTCCTTCAATGTGTGTAATGTCACACACAAGAATGGCTTATGATCTTCAGCATATCAAAGAGGACCAAAACCCACACAAAGATATGCAGCTCCATATATACAAATGTTCCCCCATATGCATTTCAAGTAGCTTTACAGGATATGAAGGTGTCCCTTGGCACAAGCAAAGGGCAGATGTCTTCTTCTGCCTCCCTCCTGTGTGCATACGGAATCCCTAATTTCCCTTGCTCACTGGACCAGTATGCACATGGGTGAGATCCTGCTGCCTGTACAGATTTTGCAAACCAGACTTGTTCTGAGCTCAGTTGGAATGAAAACATTCTCCCCTTTGCCCTTACAAATGTTGCGTAGTGTGGAGTGGTGATGACCATACGAACAACATTTGCCACAATGCAGTCTAGACAAGTGTGTAAGCTACGTCAACAAGCTCTTAGTCTACCAGACATGTATTCATAGAATCATAGAATTCAAGATCAGAAGGGACCATTATGATCATCTAGTCTGACCTCCTGCAAGATGCAGGCCACATAAGCCGATCCACCCACTCCTTTAGCAAGCGACCCCTGCCCCATGCTTCGGAGGAAGGCGAAAAACCTCCAGGGCCACTGCCAATCTACCCTGGAGGAAAATTCCTTCCTGACCCCAAATATGGCGGTCAGCTGAACCCCGAGCATGACCATTCTGCAGGTACTTAGCTTGAAGTTGAATTATCTTTTTCCAGGGATAACCAAAACATCCAAACTGTTCCAAAATAACAAGTTGGCACAGCTATAACACTCAGAACAATATTGTTTCTGGGGAATAAAGTCCCTTATTGCTCCGTCAAGTACAATCCTGATCTACTCAGCACCCACAGTGTGATGAACCTGTCCAGTGTTTCCCCATATTAGCATTCATGAATCTGCCTCTGTAGTCCATTAACCCTTGTGGAACAAGTTCACATACTCACTTACCCCTTGTGGTGGCCAAAGTATTGAACTATGAGTGCCATCAGTGGCCCCAGCAGAGTTTGGAAACCCCATCCTCTGAAAAACAGCTATTTTTTCTGGAACTTTTCTTATGCCAACCTCCTCACAAATCTGAACATCCATAACTCCAACAGTAGACTTTCCAAATGGTTTGCAATGGACCTATAGCTGTCTGAACTGGTGTGGGTTCCCTAAATTTAGTGTTCCGATGCTACAGGGATGGTGCCAGCTCCTCATACAGCTCTCCAAAGGCCTGTTTCCTCATGCAGAAGTCATACAGTCACTGCTAGGCATCCCAGATTTCCAAGATGATGTGATCCAAACACACTGTGCTGGTCCTCCTGCACCAGAAGCGACAGTTCACCAAAGGATATACCATGGAATACCAGCATTCAACATATCTGTCCAATGTGACCTGAATAAATTGTCATTGAGTCTTAAAGTCAACCGTCTTTGATACATCAAAAAATGATGCCCAAATTCTATCCAGCATTTCTCTGAGTGCTTATGGAACTGCACAATCTACCCTCCGTAAGGAGCAGGAGCATGACCAGATCACCATCCCATTGTTCCATGTTTTTGACCCAGTTTTGCAGAGAACACCAGAGAGTGGGTGATGCAATCATCCAGTGTGAATGCAGGGTGGACAGAAACAACAACACACAACAAAGCAATTCCTAGAGCATCTCTCTGTGACAAACAGAACCCTGGGATGCCACCTGGGAAATGGTAGCACTAACATCACGTACCTACTGCTACAGTGTGAACACGGGTATGTGTGTGTACAGAGCATTATACCTGTGTCCAGCACAGCACATGTGGACTCTCAGGTATGGGTATGGGAAGCAAGCATGAGTGCAAGCACAATTCAGTAGTCAGGAATGCATGCCAACATAGCCATAGCCTTATTCTCCATATAGACAAGCCCTTAGTGTTCAGGGCATGAAGTCTTGGAAGCAGTCTTGACATCAATCTAAATTAGAACAATGGGATTTGGTGGCCATCTTTACTAGAAGCAGCCTCTCTGACACCTGCACTAAATATAATAAAAGTGTGAGAGTTGGCAAAATTAGCAGAAATATTCCAATGGCCTTTCTAGCCCCTGTGAGTAACTCCCGTTCTATATGTACTGTAATCCTCAATGATAGAAAATGCTAGCACCACCAGGCCAACAGAAAATAATCAGAGCTGGTTGGAAAATTTTCATCAAAATCAGGGGAGATCACTATTTCATATGTAAATATAAAATCTACTTTAATTAAAGACGATGGCATTAAATAACCAGTGCTTGGAATATGGAGGCTGGAAAAGCATGGAAACCTGATCTTAAAGTTAGTTTGACCAAGAAACATTAAGAATGCAGTTGAGCATGGTGGCTAACAGCTGTCCTTCAAAAAAACTTTCAGACATCTAGGGCAATATATTTTACTCACTCCCCCTGGATGGGATTATATGTATGTTTTAGATTCAAAGATAGTCTGGGTCTCTCCAATATTCCTCCTCCCCTTCTAAATAGTTTCAAATCTCAGTTGTGCTAAGTTATTAAAGAAAAAATAAACTTTAGGCCAAAGCATCCCCAGGTGTATTAGCTAAGCAACTCGTTATACTCAATCTTTAATGCAAAAAATGTTCTGCTTCAAGGAAGGACTGTAAGATTTAAATGAATGATAATCTATTCTCAGTATCATGAAAATGACACTGAAAACTTGGAAAGACCTTGAGCAACTAGAATAGTTCAATATAATCTGATTAGATGGGCACCAGCACATGCATGTGTTGTATTATGGCTGGCTGCTGGTTAGACTTTGTGTGATACTTCCTGGGAGTATGTGAGGCACGTGCTACCAGCTGCCCTTAGAATGAGGAAGCCTTCCCTGTGGCTGACAGGGGATCAGCTCCCTGATTTCACCAGCCATGGGTAAAACAAGCACTCTGCTCTCAACCTCTGCAGTCTCTACTGTCTTTCTGGAGGTTAGTGATAGGCACATTCCAACCCCTGAGCCATCCCGGCATCTCCCTGAGGTGTCCAGCCCCTGTTCCACTGAGCACTCGCAGTATTGACAGATTTGCTGCTCCCAAAGAAACAGTAAATGCCATCTTACCAGTGTCACCTCATGTCACCGCTCCATTTAACACACAACTCTTAGATATATTTATTATGAAAACTAGCAAACATTTATTTAACAAAGAGGAGAAATTCAAATATAGCAAGTAGAAATATTGGCAGCAAATGGTTACATATAAAATAAAATCATAACATGCATTCTAGAACCTAGACTATTTTACTATATATTTTTATGTTTTATGTTCACCCCAAAGCTCACCTGGCATTTTTCAGCCAGATGCGGCTGTGATTTTTTTTCATGAGACAAAATACACTACCAGCTTTCCCCCTGGTAAAGGATACTGTCAGTCTCCTTCCAACCAACACTCCTCAAAACACTCCTTTGATCTTTATTCATAAACTGGACCGCCTACTGCAACGTGTCCCTTCCTGTAGATTTAGCATTCTCTTATTGATTTCACAATCTAGAATATGCAAATAGAGACACACAATACACAATGACCAGACCAGGAGATAAGCATCTACTATCCCCTGCCTGTCAGGCATGTCACTTCCTGGGGATCTGCCTTTAATTTCAAGTCTTTAAGCATACAATTTCCAGTATAGACATAACTTCTTAAATCTTATCCATACATACATTTCACAATGATTATGATGACCAGAGGGCCATTGGCTCTCGGTAAAGACCTCACCTACCACTCTTTGGTAAATTGTTGTGCATACTTGCCCCAGGGAGCCCTGCAAAATTTTATGCTCCCCTATGACCTCTATTAATTGGCACAAAAATCCCCAGGTCACAGTTTGCAATGTGTGTGGGAGTTCTATTCTGCTGAAGTCCATTTGTTGAACCAACATACTTACATCTCTGTCTAATTAGGCATTCTACTTGTTGGAAACTGTTAGCTGATCATTTGGATCAATTGAGCAAACCCCTCACTAAATGTGCTTCTTTGGGGGCGTTATTTTGCTAAACTGTGTTGGGAACTTAAAATACTTCTTGCCACTATAGCTGCTGTGGAGGACCAACTGTAAGTCACTGCCTTTGACCCTTGACTCGACAGGAGGGAGGGAACCTTTGAGTTAATCTAGGAAAATTTACAGCTGTAAATAACTCACTGAACACTGAAAAAGAGTTACAGAAAGTTGTTTTGTTTGCTCTCACAACGAACAATGCAATATTTGGAAACATAAAAACTGGGTAAGCGAGGGATTAGGGGATACATACAAAATTCAGACTCTTCCAAGTGTTAGGTATTAACACTAGAGAACTGTGGCTGTGAAGTCAGTCTTGAAAAATCTCCAAATTATTGGTTTTAATGTTGTTTTGAAAAAAATGACCCACCTCTGAGTAAATAAAAAGTATTTGGGATTCAGTGTTCACTGTTTCTCAGTTGCAGGTAACCAATATAATTGGATCCCCAATCTATGGATAAGTGTCAGACCTTAATTCTCCAATATTTTTCAGCATTTAACTGATGCAGTGTTTTGGACATAAAGAGCAGAATAAAAAGTTGTATTCCTTTAACAGAAATGGTGAGTGTTTCCTGATATCATGAAGATTCACAGTTTGAGAGATTAATTCTCCCATATTGGGATGCAGACAGTAGTGATAAAGTGAGGACTCGTATCCCCAACACAAAGCCATCCCCATCCTTAGACCTTTCTTTGGGTTAATGCTTCAGTTGGCTGTTCTCCACTTAATGTTGACTGCTCTGTCATCTACTTCTATAGGAATTTACGAAGGAACTTCCATGACAGGCAGAACAATAATGCTACTTAGAGTAGGTCTACAAGTGGGGTGCATGATTGCAGCACGTGTACCCATATCTGGGCTAGCTTTAATCTTGCTAGCTCAGGTACTGATAGCAGTGAAGCTGTGTAACCCACACACCTCCTGGGTGTGGTGTTCTGTCCCATCCATGGCACCGAGACCACTTAGAGAGTGAGAGATTAATGAGTTTGCTCTATAGCTTTAGCTAACAGCCAGTTGGCTTTTAGCTTGTGTGGTAGAGGCTCATGCACTAAACTCCAGAGATCTCAGGTTTGATCCCGCCCACCAACAACCAGGCTCTGTCGGTGTTACAGCTACAGCAGCACAGGTTCTAGCATGGGCTGTATAAGCTCTCCCAGGACCCTGGGACATGCTGAAATCTGTGCTGCTGCAGCTTTACTGCTAGCTAGATTAAAGCCAGCTCAGGTATGTCTACACATGCAGCAATTATGCACCCGATTGCAGTGTAGACACACCATAGAGTGCCAGTCTTCTATTCCACTTCCCTTGGCTGGGTCATGCCCCTATAAAATCACTGTAAATCCAAACATGCACTGTTTGTGCAGCACAACCACTGCATATTTGGGGGAGATTGAGTTGCTTAAATTATTCTCTCATGCTTTAAACTGACCGGGCAGCTTTGGCTTCTATTTTATGTCTGTGTCACATAGTGCGTTATACTTTCTGTCTGTGTCATACTTTAAATATCATTTTGTTACCTAATGAAAAAGTATTTTGAATGTGTATTTACTTACCCCTAAGTCTCTTATGCTTTATTTAACACATTATTATAGCAGATTATTACGTTTGCATCCCTTTGTATTCATGTATTGTCATGTTCATTGCTGATATTTCTTCCATTGATTTTGTTCTTTTTTTGAACTTGATACCTAATTTTGGTCAAAGACAGACTCTTTTGATACAACCATATAACACCTAGTTATTGGTTTGCAACTGCATCCTGGAATCCCCTTGATTATATTTTTATCTTCAATTTCTTTTTTCCATTCTGCATATATATTGCAGGATTTATATACTTTGGAACTTTATCCTCCCCCCCACACTCCCGGCCATTTTACAAAAGTAGTCCCCTTCCTACAACTGAAAATGATGGGATTCCTCATGCTCTGATATACTACTATCTATTGTTCACTGGGCACACTGGCAGCTTTTCTGCTGTACTGAGTTCCCACTCGGCAAGGAACCAGTTACACTTACCTGACTCTCTGCCTGGTCTCCGCCTGGTGCACATTAAACCAGTCTGGGGGTAATGGTCCTCAAAGCACCATCCACCAGTTGAGAATAAGCAGTATGTGTTTACTCTGGTCGTGCCTCTTCCCTGCCTTCCAACACAAGCTGGTGGCCATCACATAAGTGTAGCTGTACCAAATCCATATCCTCTGGGGATGGGGCATCTGTAAAACACACTGATCACTAGATTATATACAAATCCCAATAAGAGAAGCAAAGAGTCAAATTTCATCCCCTCTGCACATCTACAGTGACAGAAAAAGGCCAGAGTGGAGCAGAAAATCTGGCCCATAACATCTTACCCAGCTAGGGTGATCAGACAATTTTATAGGGACAGTCCAGATTTTTGGGTCTTTTTCTTATATAGGCTCCTATTTCTCCCCCACCCCCATCTCAACTTTTCATATTTGCTGTCTGGTAACTCTATACCCAGCAAACTGAAAAGTAACATTAACTTTTTAATTATATGTTCAACTATTCAAAAAAAAATCCATACAAAACCTATATCAACTTAAAATAGTGCCTCAAAAAAAGGCCCTTCATCTCTAATTTGTCTTTTATTATAGTTAGATGGATTTAACTTTATGAATATAACTTTCTTAAAACACAAACTTACATTACAGTTCCCTAGGTTACAGTACCTCTTTATAATTATCTATAATATTAAATAGACACGTTTTTGTCATTGATTTTAATCCTCTGACACTTACTATAGTGAACTATAAAACAGTGTCAGGGTACTTTTCATGTTATCACTGCTATCGTTACTGTATTTTTTAAAATAATTGTATGTATAATTATCCATTTTTACCCTTTTTCACTCATGATTCTTGTATTCTAAAGCCAATAAAAATTGGATGAACTGAAAGAGAGAGACTATTTAAATTGAGTTTATAAATTAGATTCTAATCCTGATAGATTCACTTTCCTTCAAACATGAAACTCATGAAAAAGAAGCAGTCAGAAATGCAAATAAGGTATCTCTCCCTAACTATATTTGATCGCAGAATAGTTCTTTGCCTCGCCTTAGAATTTCTGTAGGCAGTATGGTCTTTTAATTTTTATTTTTTTTAAAAGTATGATTCAAGTTAATTTATTCTTTACAAAACAATACTAAAAGCATTTCAATATTTAACATCATAGTGCTGAAATTGTTTACTTCATGGAGTTTCAAAGGAATATGGTATTTGCTGCATATGATAATGCTCTGCACTTTTCTAGTGACATCCATGTGAAGATCTCAAAGCACTTTAAAAATATTAATCAGACCTTATGCAGTATTTCCAAAGCAGGTTAATATTACTCTCCAAATTGTATAGGGAAACTGAGGCAGAAAGGGCATGCTCTTGCAACACTGAAGTCAGTGAGAGCAGATTTGGTACAGACTCAGATTTCTAAAGGTATTTAGGGGCCTAGAGATACAAGTAAACACCTAGTGGGACTTTCAAAACTGCGTAGGTGCCTAACTCCCCTCCATGGAAGTAATATGTCCAGGCGCTTTTGAAAATCACACAGATATCGATCTGAATCTTTAGGTGCCTAAATACCTTTGAAAATCTGGCCCAGAGTGATTAACCACATCGCTGAGCCCATAATAGACTCCCTGATTCACTGGCCCCCTCAAACATGATTATATAGAGGATAATTAGCAAGCAACTGTGAATTACAGGGCAAGTCATCTGATGACAACATAAACCACAAAAGCAACCTGAGTGCTTTCAGATTCTGTCCATTTAATTCCCCTTAGAAGGAACCACTTCTGCTGTGCTGTCTACAGTGCATGGAGTTGACTTGTATGTAAATTGCCTATTGTTGTTCATCTTCATCTAATCTGTTTACTTGCTGTCTGCCCTAGACTGGGCTCTCAGAGCAGGAAGTGTCTTTTCTTGAGTGTTTGGAAAGCACATAATGGGTGCTACCATAAATGAAACAAATAAATACATGCAGAGATTACTATTAAAAATAAATGGTGTATTTTAAATAACCCAAGATGGGACTATGGGGCATTGATTGGTTTGCACTCATTTCTCAAGTGTGACATCATATCCATAAATACGATTTCCTGATTTTCATAATTAGCAGGCGTGATATCATGCTCATTAATTAGGATACACTTGCAAGGGTTGCAGCCAGCATGGGTAACTATTGTAGTGGGTTTGAAGCAATGCCCTGCATCAATCCACTTAAAAAATTTGGAGAAGTTTGATCCCAGATTTGAATGTTGTCTCCCCAATTCTGCTTATCTCTGCAGTCCATTTGTGGTTCCTCATACTTAAAGCTGGCTGAATAGTTTAAAAAGAACCTTTCATAAAAAATTGCATCAAGGTTGGTTTGCTATGATCCATTAAGTTATATTCTTCATTAGCATATGGACAACTGTGGGGTACCCTGGAAAACATTTGCAATCGTTTCAAACATTTTAATGTCAATAACTACTAGAGTTGGGTGATTTTTTTTTGCAGGGGGGGGATAATCAACCAAAATGCATTTTTTCAGTGAGTAGTTTCAGCTGAAACAAACAAACAAACAAACATTTTTAAACAAACCATTTCAGAATCTCATTTTGAATTGGCATTCAGAACATTTTGTTTGATCTAAACAGTTTTTGGGGTTTTTTTCATTTCAGCAAGAAAAAAAAATCACCTTCACTTAGCTCTAATAACCACATATATACACAACACATTATTTGCCAAACATCCAGTTTTAAAAATGTTTGAAGCAGGAAGCAGAAACAATATCATGTGACTTAATCACACCACAAATAGTGAGTAGAGGAAGCAAACATATTACAAACAGTCCAGGGATCTGAAAATTATTGGTCCATCTGTTTGATGAATACTTACAAATAAGGAAATGAAAAATCAGCAAATACTACTCAGTCAGAAAAAGGAGACATCTGTACTGAATATGATCAGGAAGGAAGAGCTCAGCCAGCTCTTTACATACTATTTGAGATCTAATTTGTTTTTCAAAGGAGTAATGTTTATTTAACACATTAACATTTTACTATATGCAGTGCTAATAGAGGTTAAGTAAAAGACACAAGGGCAGCAAAATCACTTACTTATTCTTAACACAAGGACAAAACTGTTATGTGAGCAAAATGCAAAGTAACTTTTCAATCCTCACAGCATTTTTTACACCTTAGGCTAAGGGCTGCCTCTTAAGTATTTGAAGATTTTAGCAGGGCTGACTGATTTAGATTTGGATAGGTTTAAATCATACTTGTCAGGGTCCTATTAATTTTTAAACACAGTCATTTTTTCCCCTGGACTTGTTAATATGCCAGAAGTCCCATGCAGCATCAAACTTTGACCCATACTCACCAACATTTGCATATAGCACTTTCCCAACATGCTACATTCAATAATCAGGATTCTAATGATCTTCTCAACAGCATGCAGATATAGGCATCTATAGACTTCTGAATGAGAGGACAACCGACCTAGTCATATGATTATCAGATATACACTCTCTGTTGTTTGCCGTTCTTTTCAAATTCAGTTCAGAGAAAATATAAGTAACTTCGGTTGGCCATTTAACATGGAGAGCACTGTTCCTTCTTGAATGGTGCAGGTTGGTGGAATAGGATATTGCCTTGCAATCTGCTAATTACTTCAATGTCTCTTCTTGACCTTGAGCTTTCCTTTGAAAACCACATCAGTTGGAAAAATGTAGTAAGGCTGAAATCACTGCTGTTTAAGCAGGATGCAACACTTTTGATTTATGCCTTTATTATAACCAGTTTGGGAACCAGTACAATTCCATGTTGTAGGCATCCTAGATAGATAGCTATATAACTCCAGGTTGTCTAGAATTCTCAAGTAGTGGGAACTTTGCAGGAACAAAACTGAACTCGCACTAGAAGCATTTCATTCATTTTGGGTCTAATATTGAATTGCTTTTAAAATGTTTGCTTGAATTCACTTGCAGCTTCTGAAAACTACTTATTTCTTGCAACCTCCTCTGGAAAAATCAATACATTTTAAGCTAAAAATTATTAAACAAATAACAATGAACTGGATGTATAAATTTCACTGTTCACAGTGACTGTCTGCACAGACTTCCCAGGCAACAGTAGGGTAGAATCAAGGCCTTCCCCTCCAGAAGCACAGGTCTCTATCACTTGAGCTAAAAAGGGACTTCTATATTGTATCACAGCATTAGGTTTTTGTTAGCCATTCAGTATAGAGCAGTGTTTCTCAAACTGGGGTCGCCGCTTCTGTAGGGAAAGCCCCTGGCAGGCTGGGCTGGTTTGTTTACCTGCCCCGTCCACAGGTCCGTCTGATTGCAGCTCCCACTGGCCACGGTTTGGTGCTCCGGACGAATGGGAGCTGCTGGAAGTGGCGTCCAGTAAGTCCCTCGGCCCACACCGCTTCCAGCAGCTCACATACCTAATCTCTCTGATCTGCCCAAAGAAAAGATCAGTGTGTCCTCATCTCTCCTCTGAAGCACCAAAAGCATCTAATGAAGTATCAAAATAAATAGGAACAATAACTAATAATAAAATGTGAATTTCAGAAACAATTATTAATCATTTGAAAATTCACCCCTTAAAGTGCATTACCACAACCATAAAAATTCTTACTGGTGTCCTCATACCCAAGATACAGAATTTGCTTATCATATGTGTATAAATTAATACTGTCTCTGATGCTATTGAGTTATCTGGGCTAGTGTTATATATTTCTCAAAGTGCACCTTCTATATGTAAAAATAATAATCTTAGTAAAAGGTCAATTTCTCTGTGGCTCAGTTCCCCATTTGTAAAATGAGGAGAATGCGGCTTCCTTTCCCCCATCGTTTGTCTTTTTGCAGACTATAAACTCTCTGGAGCAGGGACTGTCTCTCACTACATATTTCTGCAGTGCCTAGCATAATGAGGTGCCAATCTTATTTTTGACCTGTATTATTAATTATCATTATGTCTTTTTTGACAGTTATCATGGCAAGGTACTTCAGATTATATCTATCTCAAAAGTAAGGCATTTGCAATGAAATCCCACAGAAAAATAATATTACTGCCACTGTTAATAATACAAAAATAACCACCTCTGTTGCTAACATGTTCAGTCTTTTATCTGTAGCAGCTAAAAATCAAAAGGCTTAGTCTGGTAGAAGATAAATGATTCAAGGAGTTTGGGGAAATAGCAAAAGCTTCTGAAAAATGGCACTAGATCTGTTCTTTGAAAGACTGGAGAGGACATGACATTCTTTAAGTGGGGAGGGTGACACTTTCTTTGCCAGTAGTGTATGATTAGACAATGTAACAGATAATGTGAGAGAGAACATTAGAATCTGACAGGATACTTTCCAAGAGGCAATTGAACCATAAGTTTTGACAGTCATCTTTTGGGTACCTTATCACATTTACCCTAAAAACCTCTTGAAACCCTTAAAACCTACTTTGTAAGAGCTTTATTCCAGTGGAGAATTATCATAAATTCTTAGTGAAATATTTGTTGCAAAGACATTTTTGTTAACTCAGGAATGCTGCAGCAGTGTAACAAATGTTGTCTTGAACCTCAGTCCTCAAAGCTGCTCTGTGAAGAGCCCATTGACTTCACAGGGGCTCCGCATGAGTGGAGTTAAAGGTCATGAAATCAATGGTGCTACACACAAAGCACCTTGAAGGGTCAGGACCTTGATTAGAAGATGGTTTTAGGCTTTCTGGCTTGAGCTGAAGAATACAGATAAATGCATCAGAGTAAGAAGGAAATTTACTTTGTGAAAGTGCACACACCGAAGGCTAGACTGGGATCTACCATTGCATAGGACAGGTGACTTATATTTCATGTCATACAAACACAGAAGTTAGATAAAAACATGAAATACTCTTGCTGGAAGTTTGCAGCATAACATTACTTTATTTTTTAGAATTCAGAATAACACACAAGAATGCAAAAAAAACAGAAAAGACAAAGCAGGCTGCTCCCTAAAACAGAAAGGCACAACTGATCCTGGCTCTAGACTGGCAATCTGCTAACTGACTTACTTGATCCAAATCATATGGCTTCTCTCACAGCACCATAGCCTGCAGGCAAGAGCACGACCACACAAGGAGACTTTTCTCAGCTAAACTCTGTTTTCTTTTCCGATGTAGGTGTGCAACTTCTATGGAAACATATTATATTTATGTATGTGCAAAACTAGGCCCATTAAGATATATATTTAAAAGCATAAATATCCTATACTTCCAGTTCTGCCTTCGGATATACTGAAAACTATAACTTACTTCAATTGGAGCTGTAAATATGAAGCCAAATTATGTTCTCTATTGCACCCAAGAAACAGCATGAAGCAAGGATCAGAGGTTGCATGGGAGTTTAAAACAGCAGAATTAGTCCATTATAGTAGGTATGTATAAAAACATAACTAGTAATCAAAGATAATCTAAGACATCCAATTCTGTCCTTATTTTAATGGGGGGTGCAGAAGAATGTGGAATGATGCATTGAGGCTGAGTTTAGATTACTATGACAGAATGAATACTTTTAAATGTTCTGACTTTTGATTGTTTAAAAATGTAGTCAATGTTAAAACAGACTTGAAAAAACCTACTGTGACAAAGTACCTCCTCTACCTTGGTGGGTCCTGCGCTTATTGGCAGATTTGCTCACCTCAGTGATCTTCCCCACAGTCTGGATCAACTCCTCCTGTGTCTGATCAGGAGTTGGGAGGTTTGGGGGAACCCGGGCCCACCCTCTACTCCGGGTTCCAGCCCAGGGCCCTGTGGATTGCAGCTGTCTATAGTGCCTCTTGTAACAGCCGCATGACAGCTACAACTCCCTGGGCTACTTCCCCATGGCCTCCTCCAAACACCTTCTTTATCCTCACCACAGGACCTTCCTCCTGGTGTCTGATAATGCTTGTACTCCTTAGTCCTCCAGCAGCGCTCACTCTCACTCTCAGATCCTTGCGCCTCTTGCTCCCAGCTCCTCACACGCACTTCCTCTCCTCTGGCTTCCCCGCACCTGACTGGAGTGAGCTCCTTTTTAAACCCAGGTGCCCTGATTAGCCTGCCTTGATTGGCTGCAGGTGATCTAATCAGCCTGTCTGCCTTATTTGGTTCTAGCAGGTTCCTGATTACTCTAGTGCAGCCCCTGCTCTGGTCACTCAGGGAACAGAAAACTACTCATCCAGTGACCAGTATATTTGGCCTCTACCAGACTCTTGTACCCCACTGGTCTAGGTCTGTCACACTACTTACCCAACTTTAGCTATCATCATTGATGGCAGTGAAATAACTAATAATATTTTACTCACCCCAATAAAACAAGAACAAATCTCTCCTTCTGCAAATGGTTGTGTAGAATTTTGCCATGCTGAATCAAGCTAAGTTTTGTTCTGTTCTATTCTATTTAGATTCTTATTCCATGATCACCACAGTATCTGAACGCTTTCCAGTAACTCATTTAGCAACATGACTACAGAGCTGTCATGTGTTGTTCGCTCATTCTCTCCACAGAGGGAGAAGTGTGTGCAGTAGACTGTCCTGGGCCTGGTCTACACTTGCGGGGGGGAGGGAAGAGACAGGCGAGCTAAGTCGGTTTAAGTTATGCAACTTCAGCTACAAAAATAGTGTAGCTGAAGTCAATGTACTTAGAGCTACTTACCGCGGTGTCTTCATTGTGGTAGGTCAACTGCTGATGCTCCCCCATCGACTCCGCCTACGCTTCTTGCTCCAGTGGAGTACTGGGAGAATGCTCGGTGGTTGATTTATTGCGTCTTCACTACACACGATAAATTGACCCCCCCGCTGGATCAATCGCTCTAGAGATAAGTGTAGACATACCCTTGGTTTGGTAGTGTGAGGCTTGTTTGTTTTTGGTTTTTGTTTAATATGACTATATCTGTTGGTGTGCGTTTACATTACAGAAGTGAAGGTCAAAGAAATGTGCCTTGCAGTTGGAGTGGAAAGTGGTGAAATTTGTGGTGGTCTTTAGTTCTTGGGGGAGTTAATTCCACAACTGTGAAGCCAAATTATGTTCTCTATTGCATCTATGCAACAAGTTGCAGCAGGAATCACAGGCTGCCCATGAAACAAAGAAGATAAGTATTTAATTTGGAAAAGTGGTTTAAATCCGCACTCTGCAACTTATTGCATTTGGGCAGGCACTGGGGTCTCTCTGTGCTCAACAAGTTTGCAAGATTCCAGCCTTAATTACCCATCTGAGTACTCTGGGTATTTACACAGTAATACTTACACAAAAACAAAATACAACTGCCCTAACCCTGATCCCATTACATTCAAAATATCAACATTCCTGCTGATTTCAATTGGAGCAAAATGGGACCTCAGTATGGAACTCCACAGTGAAACAGCAGCACAAAAATCACATCAATATAACTAATATTTAGGTTTTATATTATCTATCTATATATTATATATAGACCTGCAATTAGTATCATAACATTAGTCACAAGGCTAGCTAAATTTATCATTTAAATTGGCATAGCTCCATTACTCTTGCTCAGGCGCTGCCCCATATTGTCTATTTCATGTTATTTGTTTGAAAATTATTTGTTCAGTCACTTATAAACTTATAACTCCACTATTGTATAACAATATTTTGTTTTTGCAAACAGGGCTACAATTAGCCTTTTAAAAGAACGAGCCAACAGGACAGCCTCAACTTCTTAGGCCTGGTCTACACTGGGGGGGGAGGAGGTTGAACTAAGGTACGCAACTTCAGCTACGAGTCGAACTACCTTAGTTTGAACTACTTACCCGTCCTCACGGCATGGGATCGATGTCCGTGGCTCCCCCGTCGACTCCGCCACTGCCGTTCGCAGTAATTTAGTTTGCAGTATTGTTGTAGCCATGTTGGTCCCAGGATATTAGAGACAAAAGATGGGTGAAGTAATAGCTTTTTTTGGACCAACCTCTGCTGGTGAAACAGACATGCTTTTGAGGTTACATAGAGCTCTGTTTTTTGTCCTAAAGAAGAGTTCTGAGTAAATTTGAAAGTGTGTATGTTCACCAACAGAAATTGGTCCAATAAAAAAAAATACTACCTCATCCACCTTGTACCTCTAATATTCAGTTTAGTGTTTAGTGAATAATAGGCAAATAAACTCTGACTACAATAGTTTTATCAGATGTATCTCAATAATACGAATACTGTCATTTTTTCTAAATAATCATATAGGCCTGGATTCCAGGAACAGGATAGTTTTCTGCTAGGTTGATAAATTAGTTTACAAGTATATAGGATAATTTATCTAGCCCAACTGATTTACAGTAGATGAAATACTACAGTATACTTTTAAACAGAGATACAATTTTAGGTGGCAAAAGCATGTGGGTTTGCAGTCGATACGCTTTGCTGGGTTCCTAATCTGGAGAAACCAAACAAGAGGAGAGTCCTGTGTTTTCAGGTTTCACTGCAAATCTTTTGCATAGCTCCAAGTTTTGCTCTCCATTTCACAAATAGATAAGTGTGACACACTGGCCCAGATTGTGAATGGCCCACTTTGGTCACACAATAATGGTCTCTGTAAAGCAAAGTGATAACATATACAATATTAAAGAGATAGCAATGTGTAAGTTGAGCTACAAGTCTATTGGACAAGGCCATAAACAAAAACAATAAACAGCACTGTAATTTTACAAGGTCACAGTAATCTGATAACTATTGGATGTGAATTCATTATTATTCATTTCACTTCAATGCTAAATGTCAGTTCTCATGACCCAGTAAATGGAGTGTAATTACTAAAAGTGCATAAATGACATAACTAGAAAAATGCTACTCCAGCTGATGTTCAAGAAGTTTTTTTCCATACATCTGGGTGATTTAAAAATTGAACTCCTGGGCAGTGAGATCAGTCAAATTACCTTCCAGTCTCCTGACAGACAATATATACATTGAGGGGTCTCATTAAGCAACCTATCTCTATAGAGATCATTAGGTTCTAGACAGCTAATAAGAATTTAATAGAATCTTGGACGTCCTTTGTAACATAATCTGGCAAGTTGAAATTCAACTTCAACTTCATTTAGATGGGCGAACTATGAACCATGTGCTGGTTTAAGACAAAGCTGTGCAGTTCCTATCTGGAGACAGTGAGACCCAAGGGGATATAAAGAAAGCCAGAGTATGACCCAGGCTTGCAAACCTGGTGTCATTCATGTCCTCTCTCTCCTTCTCACATACCCAGGCTGTCAACAAGTCATCTTGCTTTTTTCTCTGCATTATTCACCTCTTTAGGTAAGAGCTCTGTGTAAGAAGTCAGTTGCTATGCACAACAAGTTTTATTGGTCCTACAAAACCCAGGAACTATGCCATATGTTCTTGAGTGTCTTCTACTGGGACCTAATCTATTAACATATATATAGCATGTATGTGTGCACACAAACATACTGTCCTGTAATACCTTTTTCACTGTCCTGTTAGCTAACTGTGACACTTTGAGGATCACCCTGAACAATAAGGGTTTTTATCATTGCTTTCCCTGTGACCTTGGGTGCCTTTATACTCTGCAGCTTTGGTTCAGAGCCTTGACACCAGTAGCCCACCACAAGCATATGGTCTCACTATGACTTCCACCAGCCTAGTTACTCTTGCAGGGTGACACCAACAATCCTTTCAGGGCCAAGTCTCCTCAAATCCCATACACCCAACTTCTTAACTACCAGACACTGACGTTTCCCCTATGCTTCATCACCCCAGAAAGTGTGACAACAGCCCTCCTGACACCAACTTGCTTTGGGACACACACTCCACATAGTTTGCACACCAGGGGCCTGTTTGGGGTAAAAATAAACAAAAATGTTATTTATAAAAAAGCCACAAATTCAAAGATGAAATACTAAAGGAAGCAAACACATACAAGTTACACAGAAAATAAACATACAGATGCACACACCTCTATAGTTGTGAAAATCCCTTCTCTAATACCAGTTACTTATTGCCTTTGAGTAGTTTCCCATCATATCCCCTATCTGAAGGGGGATCCAGCATTTAACAGATGGCTTTCCACTTAGAGGCTGCCCGAGTTTCTAGATGAAAACTTCAGTTTCAAGCCTCCTTTTAAAAAGATTCTCCCCCTCGCCCACTTTTCTGGCATGGTGACACGGTTATTCAGGGTGGGAAAATTCTAACATAGATGTTTCAGTGTCTATTTATTAACTCTAATGGTCCATCATTTGTCTTTTACCATGTTGTACAGTGCTAGTGCTTGGAGCTAGTCTCATCTGGTTGGGAAAGCCCCTCCCTGCCTGACTACCTACCATCCTGTTGTGTGGCAGTGATGAAGCTGCACCATACAGAGTATGAGCAGTTTTCTATATATACACAATACACACATTCATAGCCATAGTCTGTGCACATATCTCACAATGATGACTATCTTTAGAACATCACAATGTTTCATAAAAGACCTTACTCTATATATTTTGATTCACAATAATATTGAATACAATCAGTTGATTCAGCTGCTTATTCTGTGGTGTTCAGAGCCCCCGTTCTGCCCTGGGGGCATCTGGACCCTGACTGTCACATTAAACATGCCTTGGTTATCTCCCAACTTGACTATTGCAGTCTCATTCTCTCTGGACTACCTCTTTCACATCTTGCTCCACGTGGGTCCATCCAGGACCTAACAGCCCTAATCCAATTTCTGAGATGCATCATGGTACTCCCCGTGTCAAATCCCACCTTTAGCTCCCCGTCTCCTAACAAATCAAGTTTGAGATTTTAGTCCTCACCTTCAAGGATTTGAATTACCTCACCCTTGATTCCCCTCCTCCCCATCTTCCTCCATTACATTTCATTTTGCTTCTGGTCTGCCAAAACCCCCAGCCTTACTGCTCCCTTTGTCCTTCTTCCCCTGCTACTTGGAATGACCTCCCTATCCTATTGCAAGGGATACACATCCTGTCTTCATTCAAATTCTTGCTAGACCTTCATTTAATCTGCAATACCTACAAATACCACCCCATTTTGCAGTAATGCTGTCACAAGCCCTAATATAATCAATACAAACTAAATTATCTTCATCTGGGCCTTCCATTGTGCGTTGTCTGATCTTTGTATTTCAGATTGTAATTTCTTCAGAACATGACTGTAATCCTCCCTCCTCACCATGCACTTTGTATAGAGGACTGTACTCTCAGGACTTGTCTTCACCTTATTGTTAGCTTTAGTTATAACTTGAGTTTTGCTCCTAACGTGACTACTGTCCATACACAAATCTCTGCATAAAGTTAGGTGGTGCATTAAACTCCAGCTATTAACCTACTGGAGATGAGAGGCAGGGAGAGAAGCTGAAATGCTTCCACTGCTGCAGCTAGTAATGCAGTGGAGATGCAGCAACTCAAGTTACTACTCATCAAATGCTACTCTCATTTCTCTGTGCTGCTAATCCAATCACACTGTGTAGTTTGTGTGTTGTTTTGCAGCATGGTAGCTCTCAGTCTGCTCCCATTCCAACTAGGCAGGGCTAGCGCTAGTGGATTAACTCGAGTGTTCTAACTTAAACTGAAGACAAGCCCCACAGAGCCCAAGGCAGTAAAAGTCCAGCTCAGCCTGTGACATCTGAGCGAAAGTTAGAGACAAATTAATAGAAACTGGATTCTTTGCATAAGAGAACTCTGATAAGAGATCAAGGCTCCCATGGTAACCTAAGGGGCTGGCATAACAATGAGCTGAAAGATTTTATAAATGAGAGCAAATGTATATAGTTTTAATCACTGAAAAGTGTTTTGATTTTAATGGGGTGAGATTTCTACCCCTTCTTGGGCATTGTTTATCTTGGGGTCACTGAATGGGAACAAGTGGAAAAGGTACTGGAGGGAACAAGCTTTACCATCATAGCTCACACCCTAACCATCTCACCAGTGGGCCTTCATCATCCTGAAAGACATACTGGCTAGACAAGGAGAGGGAATGGGAACCAGATGACACCACCACCTCCACCAACATCAGCTAACTCCTGAACAACACCTTGAATAAGAAACTTGAATTCCTGAGGTGCTCCCTGCCTCCCCCATGCATCATTTTCCTTTGCCACCTTATTTCTCCTTTCCCATCTCTCTGTTTTTGCCTTCTGTCTAGTAAGAGGCTGTTGAGCTGGGCAAGAGAACTCCACCTTCTGTAACTCCCTTGAGAGTCTTGCTTTGTTCACAAAGCAAATAAGTAAATGCAGCTTAAGCTGAATGAGTGAAACTTTATTAACCTCTGTGGACTCCTCATGTGGTTGATTTGCTTCCACCCTTCACTAAACTGGTGGCGGGGTTTTCCTATGTACCAAAAATGCTAACAAGGGGTCTGAACTAGAAGAACCAACCTTGTGTAAAAGTCCTTTGCAGCAGATTACACCTCACCATTACTCTAGGGGTATGCTAGCAAGGAGGTGCAGTGCGGTGGTCAAACTCCCATTTTCATGCAGATTGTTTTAATTCTTCCGAGGCAAATTGGGGTCCATTGTCAGTGAATACTGTCTCTGGAATGCCATACTTGTAAAGTGGTCTCTCAGTTTGCCAAGCATTGATTTGCTTCTTGTATCAGGCAGGGCATCGATTTCCTAAAAATTTGAATAGTAGTCCACTGTAATAGGGGCCACTT
Source organism: Mauremys mutica (assembly GCF_020497125.1). Taxonomy (NCBI): domain Eukaryota; kingdom Metazoa; phylum Chordata; order Testudines; family Geoemydidae; genus Mauremys; species Mauremys mutica. Next base: position 22,138,984 of record NC_059074.1, read on the forward strand.
AGGGATCTGGGGCAAAAATTGGTCCTGCTAATGAAGGCAGGGGGCTGGACTCGATGACCTTTCAAGGTCCCTTCCAGTTCTAGGAGATTGATATATCTCCAATTATTACTTTACTAATCAAATACTGCTTTCCCTTGACGGTAAATAAATCCAATCCCACCTTTTCCCGTGGTCAAGTGGGCAGCTCATGTAGTAAGAATCTCTTTCTGCTGGTGGCAATCACATGACTGGCAGGTGTCACAACCTTCTCTCAAGGAGTAGAGTTGTGTGTTCGTTCCCAGTCAGTAAACACACCCTAGAGCCCATCTAAGACAGCTGTAAGGCATGTATTTTTTGTATGACATCCTTACATAATAAGGTGGGGACAACAGCTCTCTGTCCTTGGAATGTGATTCCATCCTGCACACTCAGCTCATCTTCAATTTGGAATTGGTTCTGCTCCTACTGGTACTTGGCTTTTGTCTTCTGGCCACCCTGCTAGTACCACTCTTCCCATCAGCTTAACTGTTGAAACTTGGAGACTGAATCTATTAAAGTGCTGCACTACATCCTAATCTTCTTCCCCCAACTCACTAATACATAGGGTGTCAGATAACACCAGTAATTGTCCTGGACAAAATATCTAATCTCTATCTGGTAGCTCTGGAGATACATAAATGCATGCTGACATCTCTTTGGCACCAAGAAGGGGTTTTGCTACGATTGTCTACAGGGGTTTGTGGTCCAATTGCACTATTATGGAATAGCCATACATGTACTGCTGGAATCACTTCACTCCCAATACCACAGCCATAGCCTCTTTTCTATTTGGATGTACTCCAGTTCAGTTTCTGACTGGGCTTTCCTGGCATAAGTGAACAGCTGCTTCTGCAAAAGAGCTACACCTGATTCTTCATTTGAAACATCACATGAAGTGTCAGCGACTCTCCTGATTGGTAGTACTTCAGGATAGGTCCATCCATTATAATTTGTTTCAATGTGTCAAAGGCTTGCTGCTGGGGATCTGCCCAGTCCCACTCAACATCATGCCTTGTGTGTTGACATGCGGGTTCCACTACCACAGCCAGGAATGGACAGAACTTGGACAGAATATTTATCATTCCTATGAAGCACTGTACCCCTTTCACATCCACTGGAGCTGTCATGTCTCTAACTGCCTTGATCTTGTTAGGATCTGTTTTCAATCCCAAGCAAATGTCCAATATGTGTCACCTCACTGTGTCTGAACTGCATTATTTTGGATGTTGTGTTATGTTCTTGTCCTTGTATCTCTGTAGAAAAGCTTATAGTTTTTTGTCACTGTCTCATTTAGCTTCTGTCTCATTGCTCGCTTCACCTACAATGAGGATATCAACTGCAATTATTTTCACTCCAGACAGTCCTTCCAGTGATTGTGTAAGGCTTCTCTGAACACTTCTGGTGCTGGCCTTATGCCCATCAGCATGCATAACCATCTGTAGCGATCAAATGGTGATGCAAACATTGTCAGCATGCTGGATTCTTATCTAGGCTTATGTGCCAAACCCTGTTCCTCACGTCGCAGACCATAAAGATTCTGGCTTTGGAAAGTTCTGGCAAGATGACATCAGTTGTGGGCAATGGCATCTTTTCAGTCCTCAGTTCTGTGGCTTTAGGTGTATTCAAATGTGTACTTTTCCTGATGGTGTTTTAACCACCACTACCACCACCACAGTCCTTCCCCAGGCTGTACTGGGCTTTCCGCATACCACGATACCCCTGCTCTGCTGACTTCCAAGCTCCTTGCATACTGAATTACATAGTGCAACTGGAATATTCCTTTGTGGTAAGCACACAGTTTCCACTGTGGGGTTTACTTCCAGTCACAGCTTTCTTCAAGGCATCCATTACCTTTGAAAACATCCCCTTTTTGCTTCTTGTACTGCATCTATAAAGTTCTGATGCTGCACCCTGAACTTATCAATCGCTTCTATGGTTGTATTCCCCCAAAAGGGTTTGTGATGCTGTCCATTTTTTTGCGGGGGAGGGGGTTGTTACTATGAGGTTACTCTGACAATGAAGTCACTATGACGCTCTCCTCAGGAAACCTATAACTATAAGCCACTGCATTACCCCTCTGCCTCAGCAACGGAGCATTTTCTCAGGGCTTAAATTATGTGTCAGCTCCCGGCTATATCAATCTGTCTGCCTCACCAGCAAACTCCTCATGATTCTGCCAGTCTTAGCCTTATCTTGCAGGCAAGAGTCAGTGACATCAGTTCCCAAGTTCTCCAGAGACATCTCTCTGTAGTGTCCAGCCCCTCTCACTTCACACTCACAGAAATTATGAAAGTCACTGCCTCCAAAGAGACAGTACACACACCAGTCTGTTAGTACAGCTGGGGTCTCACTCTTGACTTCAGTATAGCAGAACTGAGATGGTTTATCATAAAACTAAGAATAAATAACAGATATTTAAGTGATACTAATCAAGAGAAAGACAGTTCTGGTTACAAACAAAAATAACATGAATTCTAGGTCCTAAAATGAAATTTTTGTAAGTTATATCTTTGCCTAAACAGTTCTCTCACTTACAGCATCTCCAGCCCTCCTGGCAGGAGAATCCAATATTCACAGAATCAGAGGGTGCTGTCCTCTTCATTCCCTAAGTGATGGATAACTAGATTGTCTTTTTGCTCTCATTTTTCCCACACTCCATTTTCTTTACTTCAGGAGCTAGGAAGACATCTTGGTATTGGAGACTCTGCCCCTCGGTGTGCTCACTAATCTGTTTTCTCCACCACTTGTTAGCTTGATTTCTTTGTTTACCTTATATGTAAATGCACTTTTATTGTCCTGGACCTGTAATCAAGCCAGACAGGTAAATCCACATTCCTTTGTAACGAAATACACTTAATATGGAAAAAAAAGGAGTGGGAAATCTCTGGGACTCTTTTTTAAACTACTTAGATCATGTTCCATTTCATTGGTATTGCTACTACAAAATTACCATATGATGCTCCACATGTAACCATTCATTTTCATCAATGATTTAAATCAGCATTTGCTACTTTTGACTACACTAATTTATTTCCATTCCATGTGCTCCTTGCAGAAAATGAAAGATGTACTGGACTCCTACCACTTGGTTGTCATCCAGCACAAAAATAGTAAGAATAGCTTCTGCTTTTGTTTGTTTTTTCTCTGAATAATCAGTTTGCTGTCATTAGAGGGGAAAAAATTGGTTCTTGTCAACAGCTGTTCTTTCAATAAAAAAGCATCAGTCTATTCCTGAAACGTTATTTATCTATATATACAGAGATAAAAATATATAATTTGCCATGCAATATCTTTGCCTCCTAACACAATGCACTGTGCCCCTTGATGTGTGACTAGATATTGTGAACAGCCTCATGTGATGTTACATGATGTACTATATCAGCCATGCTGCCTGAAGCATCAAACTGTATATGATTTAGATGGCGTAAAAACTAAAAAAAACCCACAAAAGCTGAAAGGTACAAACCAAAGTGTTTCTATTATCTTGTCATTATCTGAGCTGAAGTATATGATAATTCTGGCAAATCATAACACACCTTTTCTCCACTTAAAATGACAATTTAACAGGATTATGCAGCTCAGTTTGTTTGCCTTATATGAAATGGACCCTGCAGGGTACATCTACGTAGATGGGCAATGGCCACCATAGTTCACTTGGATTGTTCACTGTGGGGTTCACTTCTTCAGATCCTGTAATTCCCAGGGAGCACCACTACTCACACTTCTGCTCCCATGTCGGGTTAGTTGGTTGTCAATAGAGCAGAGTGAAATTTCAACTATTTTTTTCCCCATAGAAATATGCAGATTCAAGTCAATTGAAACATTTCATGAATTTATGTCAATTTCAGCAAATTATTTTGGTCAAAAAAATTCTGCAGTGTTGGGCTAGATTTTCAGATGTGCTTAGTGCCCATAAGTAAGATTTCAGCTACCATTAAATAACAAAATCAAGGGCAAGGATTACAAAAATGCTCATCAGACTTGGTGTCAGTTGCTTGCACATCTAGTACAATGGAGCACTAATCCCTGATGGTTGCTTTCAAGTACTACTATAATAGAATTTAATACATAAAATAATAAGGGGGAGCAGAAATGCAAAAACACAATTACTCCTTGGAATAAAAAGTGTTTTTAGGTGAATGTTAAGAAATTGATTTTATGAAAGTCCTATTATACGTTATTAATTTTATTTCTAAGTCAAAATTTTAAGGTGGTTGCAGAACTTAACATGAATCAAAGTTAAAGCCTTGTTTATTAAAAACTAAGCCTGGGATTGTCAAAGGTGTCACCCAATTCCCATTGAATTTCAATGGGATTTGGGTACATAATTTCCCTAGATTCCTTCCCGGAAACCCCAGTTTAAAGATTTGCTTCATCTCATTTACAATTGACATTCTGGGTCATATAGATACACTATCCCATCTCCATCATTGTGTATTTTGGATGAAGCTGAAGTGAAATAGTATTATGCAGTTGTTGCGTGTCTGAGTTAACGACTTGAGATTGTCAGAATAACCGGCTCAACTGAAATTATTTAATCTAAGATTATTAATCAGAGATTAGTACAGCACTATACAGAATACAGAAATAAATAGATACATTAGCATGTCTAGTTGGCAGCCGGTATCAAGTGGAGTGCCCCAAGGGTTGGTGCTGGGGCCGGTTTTGTTCAATATCTTCATTAACGATCTGGAGGATGGTGTGGACTGCACCCTTAGCAAGTTTGCAGATGACACTAAACCGGGAGGAGTGGTTGATACGCTGGAGGGTAGGGATAGGATACAGAGGGACCTAGACAAATTAGAGGATTGGGCCAAAAGAAATATGATGAGGTTCAACAAGGACAAGTGCAGAGTCCTGCACTTAGGATGGAAGAATCCCATGCACTGCTACAGACTAGGGACCGAATGGCTGGGCAGCAGTTCTGCAGAAAAGGACCTAGGGGTTACGGTGGACGAAAAGCTGAATATGAGTCAACAGTGTGCCCTTGTTGCCAAGAAGGCTAATGGCATTTTGGGTTGTATAAGTAGGGGCATTTCCAGCAGATCGAGGGACGTGATCATTCCCCTCTATTCAGCACTGGTGAGGCCTCATTTGGAGTACTGTGTCCAGTTTTGGGCCCCACACTACAAGAAGGATGTGGATAAATTGGAGAGAGTCCAGCAGAGGGCAACAAAAATTATTAGGGGGCTGGAGCACATGACTTACGAGGAGAGGCTGAGGGAACTGAGATTGTTTAGCCTGCAGAAGAGAAGAATGAGGGGGGATTTGATAGCTGCTTTCAACTACCTGAAAGGGGGTTCCAAAGAGGATGGATCTAGACTGTTCTCAGTGGTAGAAGATGACAGAACAAGGAGTAATTGTCTCAAGTTGCAGAGGGGGAGGTTTAGGTTGGACATTAGGAAAAAAAATTTCACTAGTAGGGTGGTGAAGAACTGGAATAGGTTCCCTAGGGAGGTGGTGGAATCGCCTTCCTTAGAGGTTTTTAAGGTCAGGCGTGACAAAGCCCTGGCTGGGATGATTTAGTTGGGTTTGGTCCTGCTTTGAGCAGGGGGTTGGACTAGATGACCTCCTGAGGTCCCTTCCAACCCTGAGATTCTATGATTCTATGATTCTTTGTTGTCAGACTAAGAGCTGGATATGTGTCTGACCTGCATCTGAGAGGGACGTGCAGTTTTCATTCCCCCAACCTAAGTTATCATAGCACTATCTTTATATAGGGTTTCAGACAAAGGAAAGCTAACTGCCAAAAATATTAACCCAGAAACATATGTTGTAATGTCATTTCTATACAGTCTCAGTTTACCTAACTCGTGTGAGAAGGCATGATTATTTACAGCTGAGAGGGCTAACAAGTCTTCAAGTTAATATTTCTCAGTGGGACTTTCTTACCCTACAATCATTCTTCCATATTGATTTTCCCAACAGAAAACATCCGCTATAACTATAATCTCTTATTAGTTTCCCTAGTCTATATATGCTTATGTTAGCATTTTATATATATGTTAAGGAGATGGTTTCCAAGAATCTCTGGAGTTTTATAGACATGAAGGCACCCTAGAGTTATTAAATACAGCATAATGAATAAATTCCTGAATAGGGTTACACATTGATCAAGACCAGTGTTCTGGGCCTTAGACTTCAGATATAATCTTTGTTGAAGATAAAGATTCTAAAGAATAATTAATATGTATAAATGAATCAAATACACAGAAAGAAAGAACTAAAGGTATTACTAAATACTAGCAGGTACACTAACACAGTGTTGTTGTAGCTGTGACAGTCAGGATATTAGAGAGATAAGGCAGGTGAGGGTAATATCTTTTATTGTACCAACTTCTGTTGGGTAACACAGACAAGCTTTCAAGATTACAGAGCTTTTCTTCAGGTCTGGGAAAGTAACTCAGGGTCTCTCGTGGTATTTGGGTGGCCTGTTCCATGATGCGATCTACTTCTTAAATGCACCACAAAAATCAACGATATGCCTGAGATACACTGATATTTTTATCCTCTCGACAGACGACAAACTCCCTCATAGATTTCTGTCACAACTTCAGAAGCCACCACCCATCCATTAAACTCTTTCTGGAACACTCCCACACCAGCATCAACTTCCTGGACACCACAATCAGCTTCAGCAATGGACCTCTACAGACAATAATATACAAGATCATCACACCTACCTTCATAGATCCAGTAGCCATGCCAAATACACCAAGAAATCTGTTAGCTACATCCAGACACTCAGATACCACATAATATGCTTGAAGGAGATAGTCTGGGATATACACCTTAACGGACTCAAAACTGTCTTCACGAGACAAGGACACTCCACCAGACAGAAGTAGATCACATCATGGAATGGGCCACTCAAATACTCTGAGAGAACCTGCTTCAATACAGAAAAAACCCTCCAACTGCATACCTCTAGTTGTCTCCTACCACCCCACACTGCAACCCAGGCGGAGTATCTTCAAACAACTACAACCCATACTCAGTGGGGAACCTATCTTGAAAGAAATCTTTCCTGAATCCCCGCTTCTGGCCTTCAAACACCACCCCAACCTCTCCAAGCTCATCATCAACAGATCAGGACAAACCAACTCAAAGAAGCACCAGACCCTGCCAGAACAACAGATGCAAAACCTGCAGACATATTCCCTGCTACAATGATCAACACCACCACAGCACACCTTTCAAGATCCATGGATCCAACACATGCCTATCACAACATTATATGGTGTACCTCATCCCATGCACTAAATGCTCCAATAGCAACTTATGTGGGTGGAACCAGACAAATCACTATGCTCTCCAATTAACTCACACAGGAAAATGATAAAAGATAAAAACACCACACCACCTATGCGTGAACACTTTTCATGAAGCGATCACTGTATCTGACCAATCATTCCTCATCCTCAAAGAAAAGCTGCACAATGCTTTTGCAACAACCTGAGATCTTAAATTCATAACTTTGCTAGACACTAAAAGTCACAAATAGAGAGACTGGATTTATGGTTTATTGCAACTATAAACCCACCAACCCACCAACAACATCCCCCCACCAGCTTCTTTTCCCCACTATGACTAGAGGGGTGTTAACAGGCCACTTCACCTTGAATGGTCCCTTGAAATATGTATTAACCACTTTTTCTCAACAATCTGTTGCACCTCGTGACACTGAGTTAGTTCCCCAACCTGAAGAGCTCTGTGAAATAATATTCTAATTCATCAGTGATTACTTGTACTTTAATTAAACACAGTCTAATTGAGCCTTATAATCTATTGGCACAAGATGATCCATGGTTCTTACCACCCAGTACTAACATATTTTAGCATCAATAGGTTCATATTATAACAGAGGTGGATGGAAAATGGAATTTCCATTCTGAATCGGAACAGAAAGCTGGAATCTTTGGATTTTGACTTTGGATTTGATTTTGGATTTTGTTGAATCATTGCATTTAAAATATGATCAGAATGGTTTGTTTTGATAAGGTTGAAAGTTTCCTTCCAACTTTGTTTCAACTTTAATTTAATATTATAAATTACATTCTAAAAATTAAATATTAAAATGAAATGACATTATCAAAATATTTCATTTCTATATATAATATTCCTATAAAATAAATTAAATTAATATATTCCCAGAAAACATTTTGATTTTGACAAATCAGAATTTTCTGATGGAAAATTGTTGTGGCAGGAAAATTTCAACTGGCTCTAGTTAATAGATACTGACGATTAAAACATTTTGCCCTAATAGATCTGTTTTTATCTCTTTTTCATTTCAAGCTGCTTTCGTGTGGTGGCCTTATCTCTGCTCCTGTTAGCTGAACAGCCTATTGGAATTCAATTACCTCCTTATTTCTGGTTATCACCTACCAGTCAGCCAGCAGGGAGTACGAAAGTTGGAATGACCAGAACATCATTTATCTTTGCTTATTGAATCCTCGAAAGGTAAATTTAGTGGTAGTGAAAAGGGCCAGATCAACAACCTGGGACTGAAATTCTCCCTTCATCCTGAGCACAAGGATAGCATGCACCATGCAAGCTTCCCCATAATACCCACCAATTTGATTCTACCCTTTCCTGGAGGACCTGGCTATTAAGGTAAAAGAGTAACTCATTAAGTCCAGGATACACGTATTTCACTGGAATGCAGAAGGCAGTAACATCAGCTATGGTTACTGACAATGACTAATATATCCACCAAAGCTAAATTTTGGTCATTGGCTAATGGTTAGTGAATATGGTAGCTGTGCTACATTCCAATATATTTTCTAACTCCTCCATTTTGCTTCCTGTCCTATTTACAAGGCTGTCTTTCCCTCCTCACTGAAGAGTTGACAACTTCTGCTTCTTGACGGATGGGGTTTTCCCACATGCTAACATGTCTTTAGGTAGGAGCAGCAGTTATGGAGGCAGAGAAGGAGATGGAGCAAAGGAGCACACTGGAAGTCTAAAGTAACTTGTGCAGTTATCTGCAGAATATGGAAAACTTACCAGGTATATTTTGAATAATCAATTTTATTTTTATTAAGTATAGGAGCTGCAGCATTCCAATCATAAATTACATTTAATCCGCCTGTCCCTTTTTTTACAGTAAGTGGCATATTAACATCAAATAAAAATAGATATAATTATCATTCCAGTGAAATAAAGTAAAACTAATTTCTGAAATCAAAATTCCTTGTTCAGCTGTAATAAGACAAGACTATGTATACGCCTGTGCATTGGGAGGGGAGCTGGGGGTGGAGTAATGTCAATCAATTTTATTCATAAGCACACATTAGAGACAATCTATGCATAATTTAGATTCTCTCCTGGCTTGTTGAGTCTACAGGCAACCATGCTTTATGTTGCATTACCATTTTGATTGAATAATCAGGGTCAATACCATCACTTTTTCTCATCTAGGGAAAGAAAATTATTCTGAAGCCAATCATCAATCAATGTATGCAATCAGCCTTTATAAAGTAGTTTGGGTTTTTCACATAACTGGCTCTTTGGTGTAACAAAATCTAAACATCAACATTTTTGTTTCACTTGGTAGTCCTCCCATATAGACTATAAAGTGTATAAAAGCCAACCAGGAGTTGAAATGTGTTTTGCTATTAAAAAGATTGTTGCAATGGATTTATTCCAGAGGTTACACCATTCCCACTCTCTGACCTTTGGTATCTGAATTCATTTGCATATAATTGTTTATCCATGACTGTAACACATCAGATAGCTTTGCTACTTCTATTTAATTTCTTTGGGTTAATGTTTTTTTAAATAAATTCAATAAAGCCAACAAAAATGACACTAAAATCAAGCAAGGATGCTTTTCAATATACTGTAATAGCAGCTGACAATCTGTATGTCATAAAAATATTATGCAAATATATTTTAGTAAGTTGTTGTTTTTCAATAAACCAAAAAGCAGCAGTCTTGGGGCATTTCTCCACTTTGAGCTGAAGGTGTAAATTCCAGCTTAAGAAGACACACTTGTGCTAGATTCGATTGAGCTAGCATGCTAAAAATAGAATTGTAGCTGCAATGGCACAAACAGTGCTAGCCATTGGAGTTCAGGCCTAGAATCTTGGATGGGACTGTACTCAGGGTGGCTAGTCCCTCCCACTGCATATACCACGCTCTGAAGCTACACTTCAAATTTTAACATGAGAGCTTGATCAGAACTAGCGTGAGTATGTCTTCTCAAGCCCAAAGTGGACACATGCCCTAAAACCACTGGTTGCCAGCTTAAGTCTGTTGTTTTAATGCAATCTCATCCTCCCAACCTATCCCCATCTTGTTTATCTCTTTTGTGCAACTGTTGTAATTGTCTGATATGTAGACTATAAGCTGCCAGGAGCAGGGTCTGTCTTGGTTACTTGTCCATCTGGTAGGCCCAGCCCAAGGGACCCTATCACATCATTGGGGATCATAGGTATTAATGTAATACAAATAAACAATATTCCAGGCCTCCTAATGCCCTATTCAGTTCTGTCTCCAGTGGACCAGACCACTGCCTCTCAGACCACCTCCACAGGACTGCATCATTGCTTCCCTACAGTAATTAAACTTCATCTAACACCTCACAGGTATAGAAAACTCTCTTGCAAGCTAGATAGCCAACATGCAAAGTCAAGGGTTTAGTATCAACTTACACAGGTCTGAATATCACCCACCTGTAAGTCTATATAGAGTATAATCAGCCCAAGCCAGTAACATTAAGGTCTTCAAGGCTCATTGGACAGACTGTATATTTTTTCGTTGAACTCTGTGCTAAATGGTTCTAAAAACAGAGAACAAGCTGTTCTCTGGTACCAATCACCCAACTGCTGAGTGGTGTTACAATGAACATCTCTCTGGCTGTAACTGCAAACCAGAGAATTTGCCTTCTACGTCCTTACTGAATCTCTTGGTCTTGCTCCAGACCCAGGATCAGCAATTAGGCCCCTGGATGCTGCTATGCAGATCTTGGACCCAAATCTGAGCTTTCACTCATTCATAGTTCAAAGATGCAATTTTAATTAACTAAAAACCCTTTCAATATTTAAAAGCCAATGGTAAGTGTAGGACCCTATCCTATTATCTTTGTCAGGTGAATAGCTATATCCTTGGAAAGTTGACAGAATCATTACTTGGCTATTCAGGGCAGTAATCAGATTTTCTGAGCATCAATCAGCAATCATGAACTTAGAAATACAGAGGGTTTCCATAAGCTAATCAGCAGGCATTAAACAGACAATCAATCTAATTAGTAGCTCATATTTGCATGGCAATCACAGCTGCCAAACCTAAATGACAGACTTCATTAGTAATGATATCTGAGAACTATGATTTGTGAAAACTGTCATCAGATTGGAATTGTGGTTGTTTAAAAAGAAGAAACCCTCATTTATTGGGGTAGTTTTGGGCATTAAATTGGGAATTGAAACTGTACAAGGATTTCATTTGTTACTCTTTGTCCTCAGGGTACATCTAGATACAGCACCAGAATTTCCAAAAGTGCTGACAAGTGGGGCCTGATTTTCAAAAGAGTGCAGCACCCAACATCCGGCCACTTATTTTGCTGACTAAAATATATTCTGGGCTCTTATGAAAATCTGGCCCTGAATTTGAGTGTTGAGATAAAAATCTCAGCCAGAGCTAATAATGGCAATAGTAATGACCATGACTATGTAAAAATTTCTACAACTGGAAATTTAAATGTATCTCTCTCACACACACCACTGTATGAAGGGAATAAAAGCAAAAATATTCCCTGAGAGGGAAAAAAATACCTCCAAATATTATGGTGTATTGCCCAATACCAAAGAGAAGGATAATAAAAAATGATCAAGGAAACCATAGAATCATAGAATATTAGGGTTGGAAGAGACCTCAGGAGGTCATCTAGTCCAATCCCCTGCTCAAAGCAGGACCTACACCAACTAAATCATCCCAGCCAGGGCTTTGTCAAGCCAGGCCTTAAAAACCTCTAAGGATGGAGATTCCACCACCTCTGTAGGTAACCCATTGCAGTGCTTCACCACCCTCCCATCTTTCATGAGGGGATGGGCAATTATTTACTACTTTTGCCCTATCAGCCACCTAATAATCATTTTAACATGTCTCTCAACTTCTTTCTCTCCTTTCTTTCCTCCTTGTCCCTTGTCTCTCTTCCAAAGTATCTTGCCTGACGCTTTCCCCATCTTGTCCTCCTAAATCTTTGCCTCTATGGCTACCTTCCCACGGTTCTGTGGGCTGAACCAAGCAATTGAGAATTGTCCACTTTGCCTCACTCCATAGTGTCTTTGTAGCAAGAGTCAGGAGTTTTCCCCTCATTGCTGATATGGCATGTTGAGAATATGCACCCATAGTGAAGGAGTGAATGATAAGAGGGCAGGCTGCCACAGACCTGTAGTGCCACTACTGACACTATTTTATTTAGTTGAGGGCAAGTAGCACAATTCCATCAGATGACCAATTAATTTATAACCAATGAATTATATATGTAATTTTAGAGTTTTGTTGCACAGGTACAGATTCTGATGTAATAAAACGTAATTAAGCCAGAGTAAGGGCATTGGAATCATGCCCATAGTACATGGATAAACAGATTCACATTAGGACCACTCTATTAAATGCAGTGGACAAAGCCACTTTATCTGAACACTGTTCGGCCACAGTGTTTCACTCCTTCACTTATCTTAACTATAACAATCCTCCAATTCTAAAATACTAGTGGTGCTGCTGCTGTAGAATACCATCAGGATCATTGTCATAAGCACAATGCCATCTGTCCCCACAATGCTTTAGGAGGAATAGAAAGGTATATATTGTTTAATTTAATCTGATATCATTGTTAAAATTATAATTTTAATGCAGCAGGTCAGATTTTCAGATTTTTAATTAGCAGTATCTAAGCATTAAAATGAGACTTTTGTGTTTAAATCAGATTTAAATGGATGGAGGCCAGTGGCAGGCTCCAGAGATTTGAGCTTATCCAAGTTTTCCTAGGAAAATTTAGGAGAAATCTTGAATCATTAACTTGCATTTTTTCTCATTTTGTAGTTTAATTTTTGTGACATCAGATTACAATCCTGCTTTTCAACATCCTTACCGAACCACTGCTCAATGTTAACGAAGTGGCAGAAATACAAAATATTAAGTAAAGGGATCCATTAAATTTGATATATTATATGTTTATATAAACTAAAAAGTCACGCTGTGAATTGAATTTAATGCCAACAATAGCATTAACAGTTTCAAATGAACAGTTGAAATTACCAGGTGCTATAGCATATGTTAGATTTAACTGCCAAGTATTTCACACCTTCATTAAACCCTTTCACATCAATTTTAAGGCAATGTTAAAATAAAGATGAACAGAAAAGCTTTTAAAATGAGTAATTAACTGTGCACATTCCAAAATCAGTAACAGAATATGTGGTGACTGAGAAATTATAAATACATTTTGGCTAGGCAGGATGGACTATTGGATAGGATACTAAACTAAACTAAACTAGCATTTACGAGACCTGGGTCCAACTCACAGCACAACTGCAGATTTCCTATATCACACTTGGCAACTCATTTAATCTACCTTTTGCTTTCATTCCCCATCTAAGCCTGCTGATGACATCACATAGCCACCTGAAGAAGTGCTTCCTATCTCAAGAAGAAATGGTTTCTCCTAGTTTAAAACATACTTCTATTAGCTAATTTAACTTTCAGGTTGCAGGTCCCCAGTAAGGGAAGTCCATTTGCAGAGGGACACAGCTGTGAATATATATGATCCAAATTTTCGATCCGTACAACTGTCTCCATACTTTCTGCCATACTTATACATGAAACACCCTTCCTGAGATGGTTCACAAAGCTGCTCTCCTCTCATCATGTACATCTCTCCTCAAGTGCCACTTCTTCCATGATGCCTGCAAGAAGCCTACTTATTTAATACATTTACCCTACACGTGAACTGATAATTTAAATGTAGGAAAGGCATAAATGTTGGAAGAAAGGTGTGTAAGGGCACTGGAATTGAATCTAGGGTGGACAACTTAGTACAACTTAAAAAGAAGTACACCTATACTTATAACTAATCAGACATATACCACTATCACAACAATTGCACCCAGTGACCCACACACTTCATTTTTCTTTTCTTACTGAACTGCCTTTGAAGCAGGGACTGTGACTTCCACTGTATTAAATGAGCAAAGCACTTCAACATCTGCTTAAGTGCCATTGACATCAATGGGACTTAAGCGATCAAAGATCAACGTGCTGAAGTGTTTTGCTAAATTGGGGTCCAGGAAAAAAACCTGGCACATTGAATTAATAAATAGACTTTATGAAACTTCAAGACATAATAGGATTTTTTCTAAGCACCTTCCTACATAGATCATTATGGTTATTAGAATAGCTCATACTTTCAGTGTTGATGTTTTTATATCTGTGCTTGCTAATCTTAATTGGAACTTTCTACAAACTGATTTTCAGTGTTAATTGAATATGGAGGGTTTTTTTTTTCTGAGCTTGAAAAGGCAATGTAACTTTATATGCTTAATAAAAACATGCTTAGCATTTAAAATTTATATGAACAGGATTGTTACATATTTGTACTGCAGCAGCACCTAGAGGACAGAACCCATTGTGCTAGGCACTGTACAGAGATAACAAAAAGATGTTCCCAGTCTAAAAGAGTTGACAGTCTAAGTTTTAGACAGGAGACAATACTTGGGAATGACGAACAGATGGGAGGGGTACAACGGAACAGTGAGACATTTATGAATTGCGGAACAAGCAGCCATCACAGCACATCAGCTGTCTAACCACTGTCAAGTATTTTGTAGGCATTATTTCATAAGTGACTTGGGCGCCCATGATGCTGGGTGCTGAACACACACATTTGAAGATACCTGCATGATATGGCAGGGACTAGTATGGCAATTCAGTTTTAAAAGAGTTAATTCCTATTATTCCTATAGGCTCTTAGATATGACAGTGATGAGTATAAGAACTTATACAGTACAAAATAGAACACAACCATGATTAGAAAAATGGCATGTATGTTATTCTGCATTTTGAAAGCTAATGGTATGTCTACACCAGAAATGATACAGCGGCACAACTGCAGCACTGCAATTGTACCACTGTAGTATAAACACTTATACAGTGCCAGAAGGAGTTCGTCCATTGCTGTAGTAAGTCCATCTCCCTGAGAAGCAGTTGCTAGGTCAATGGAAGAATTTTTCTGTCAACAAGGCCTGTCTACACTGGGGCTTACATCAACTTAACTGTCTCTCTCAAGGGGGTAAATTTTTCACACTCCTGAGTGATGTAACTGAGTTGACCTAACTTTTCAATTGTAGACCAGCCCTCACAATACACCATACAGACCCTTTATCTCAAAGGGTGAACCTCAAAGGTCCAAATGCTCATCACAGGATATTCAGCCAAAATGTGTGTGTATATTTGGACTATTTCAGTGAAACCAAATTTGTTGCAACATTTTCACCAAAAAAAAATCCCTTTTTTCCCCTTTAATGAACATAGGAGCACAAGAATGGCCATATTGGGTCAGACCATAAGTCCACCTAGTCCAGCATTCTGTCTTCTGACATTGGCTAAAGCCAGGTACTTCAGAAGGAATTAACAGAATAGGTAATTATCAAGTGATCCACAAGTAATCATCAAGTGATCTAACGAACCTTAGAGGTGGTTAAAAAATTGATTTTTTTTTAAAATTGTTAATTCCCCACTCCCATTTATTTTTTTAAAACCAGCTATATAGATCTCCTGAGGTTGCAATATTGGGTGGTATATCTTGCAGGTGGAACATAGCAGCTCCTGTAAAGTACAGAGTACAAGGTACAAAAAGATACATTTCTAAAGTCAGTCAAGTTGTTGTTGTTTCACAAAAGGCAATTTTTCAACAAGATATTTTCACATATTTCGTTGTTTTTCTTAAAATTTTCCATTTTTTCAGTGAAAATGGTAAACAAAAAAATAGTCTATTTTTTAGCTTATTGTTTTTCCTCCACTGTCCTGCTTTTTTCCTTCTCATTTTCCTTCATGTTTTTCATGGCAAAATTAAAAAAAAAAAAGAGAGGAGTGGGAAAAGTGACAGACAAGAAAAACTGAATAACTGAAAAACAAATTAAAAAAACAAACTTGAAAATTTTCTAACATTTTTTTAAAAGTGTTGAATAAATGAAAAAGCTATTCCTTATCCAAACCTGTGGAATGAATATGACTTTGAAATGTTTCATAACTTCCCCATCCCCTTTTTGACTAACTGTTCATTTTTCTGTTTCTTTCCTGCAGTCAGGTGGGTCTAGACTTTATTTTTAAGATATTATTTTTGTCCCCTATTGTTCAACAATTGTAATGCACTTCTATTTTTTCCCCAAAGGTGCTCTTATAAAACAGATGATTCAGCTGTATAGGGTATATATTTTAAGTAAACATGGGGATGGATTGAATGAGAATATCAGGAATGACACATAGCTTTTCATCTCTAGGTCATTGGCTCGAATCCAGCCCAGTCATAGAGTCACAGAATGTAGGACTCGAAGGGACCTCAGTAGGTCATCTAGTCCAGTCCCCTGCACTCATGGCAGGACTATGTAATAACCATTCCTGACAGGTGTTTGGCTAACCTGATCTTAAAAACCCCCAATGACAGAGATTCCAAACCATCCCTAGGCAATTTGTTCCCCTGTTTAACTACCCTGACAGGTAGATTTTTTTCCCTTAATGTCCAACCTAAACATCCTTTGTTGTAATTTAACTCCACTGCTTCTTGTCCTGTCCTCAGAGGTTAAGTAGAACAAGTTTTCTCTCTTCTCTTTTTACAACCTTTTATATACTTGAAAACGTATCATTTCCCCCCACCCCAGTCTCCTCCTCTTCCGATTAAACAACCCCTTTTTTTCAATCTTTCCTCATAGGTCATGTTTTCTAGATGTTTAGTCATGTTTGTTGCACTTTTCTGGACTTTCTCCACATCTTTCCTAAAATGTTCCACCCTGAATTGGACACAATACTCCAGTTTAGGTCTTAGGGTGGAGTAGAGCAGAACAATTAGTTCTCATGTCTTGATTACAATACTCCTGCTAATACATCCCAGAATGACATTCACTTTTTACTGTTGACTCATATTTAGCTTGTGATCCACAATAACCCCAGATCCCTTTTCACAGTGCTCCTTTCTAGGCAGTCATTTCCCATTTTTTATGTGTCCATTGATTGTTCCTTCTTAAGTTGAGTACTTTGCATTTGTCCTTTTTGAATGTCATCCTATTTACTTCAGACCATTTCTCCAGTTTGTCCAGATCATTTTGAACTTTAATCCTATCCTCCAAAGCACTTGCAACCCCTCCCAGCTTGATATCGTCCGCAAACTTTGTAAGTGTACTCTCTATGCCATTATCTAAATCACTGATGAAGACATTGAACGGAACCAGACTCAGGACCGATCCCTCTGGGACTTCACTTGACATGCCCTTCCAGCTTGACTGTGGACAACTGATAACTACTCTCTGGGAATGGTTTTCCAACCAGTTATGCACCCACTTTATAGTAGCTCCATCTGAGCTATATTTCCCTAGTTTGTTTATGTGAGATAGTATCAAAAGCCTTACTAAAATCTTGCTATACCACATCTACTGCTTCCCCCTATCAACAAGGTTTGTTATCCTGTCAAAGAAAGCAGTTAGGTTTGTTTGACTTTATTTGTCTTGAAAAACCCATGTTGACTGTTACTTATCAGCTTATTAACTAGGTGTTCACAGACTGATTGCTTGATTACTTGCTCCATTATCTTTCCGGGTACAGAAGTTAGACTGACTAGACTGTAATTCACCAGATTGGCACTATATTCATCCTTTTCCAGTCCTCCGGAATCTCTCTTGTCATTCATGATTTTTTGAAGATAACCACTAAGGGCTCAGATATCTCTTCAGTCATCTCATTGAGTTTTCTTGGATGTATTTCAGCAGGTCCTGGTGACTTGAAGACATCTAACTTGTCTAAGTAATTTTTAACTTGTTCTTTTCCTATTTTAACTTCAGATCCTACCTCATTTTTGCAGGCATTCACCATGTTAGATGTTCAATCTTGACTAACCTTTTTGGTGAAAACTGAAACAAAAGAGGCATTTAGCACTTCTACTATTTCTACATTTTCTTTTATTGTCTTTTCCCCCTCACTGAGTAACGGGCCTATCCTGTCCTTGGTCTTCCTTTTGTTTTTAATGTATTTGTAAAATGTTTTCTTGTTACCCTTTATGTCTCTAGATAGTTTAGTCTCATTGTGTGCCTTGGTTTTTTAATTTTGTCGCTACATGTTTGTGTTGTTTTTTATACTCATTCTCTGTAATTTGGCCTAGTTTTCACTTTCTGTAGGACTCCTTTTTGAGTTTCAGATCATTGAAGATCTCCCGTTAAGCCCAGGTGGTCTTTTAGCATACTTTCCTATACAGTGGGATAGTTTGCACTTGTGCCCATAATAATGTCACTTTGAAAAATGGCCAGCTTTCTCAAACTGCTTTTCCCCTTAGACTTGCTTCCCATTGGATCTTACCTACCAGCTCCCTGAGTTTGCTAAAGTCTGTCTTCCTGAAATCCATTATCTTTATTGTGCTGTTTTCCTTCCTGCCATTCCTTAGAATCATGAACTCTACCATTTAATGATCACTTTCACCTAGTTTCCTTCCTCTTTCAAATTCTCCCTATTTGTCAAAAATCAAATTCAGAATTCTCCCCTAGCAGCTTTCTCCACCTTCTGAAATAAAAAAAATGTCTCCAGTACATTCCAAGAACTTGTTGGATAATCTGTGCCCTGCTGTGTTATTTTCCCAACAGATGTGTGGGTAGTTGAAGTCACCCATCACCACCAACTCTTGTGCTTTGGATGATTTTATTTGTTTAAAAGAGTCATCCACCTCTTTTTTCTCTTTAGGTGATATATAGTAGACCCCCTACCATGACATCACTCTTGGTTTTTACCCCTTTTTCCCCACAGACTGTCAACAACTCTGTTTCCTATTTCCATCTCAGTCTCAGCCCATCCTTCCTAAGCAATCTGTACCTTTCTATACCAATATTCCAGTCATGTGTATTATCCCACCAAATCTCATGCATTCACTTCCAGGATGCATCTGTCTTTGCCTGAACCCCTACCCCTGACCAGAAGGATCAAAGAGAACACTACCTGCACCCCCAACTCCTTCACCTTAACTCCCAGATCTTGGAAGTCACTTCTGATCTTTTCAATCTGATGGCTATATGGCAGCGTAACTTAACTGACTTGGTGGTCTCTCTCTATTTCTTAGTAGACAAACTCCCATATCACAACCACTACCCCAAGGATTAAATTATCCTAGAGGTTAAGCTATTCTCTCCTCTCTACAGATGGGCCCTCCTGGTCACATCTGAGGCACATTATATATTTGGAAGATTTCATTGCCTGTGTTCTATGGATTAAAAAATGAACTTCACTCTACACAGGTACTAGATATGAATCACCAACACAAACAACACTTTGAAATATTTAAAGAAAAGAATATATATAACTACTCTCAGGTTTGTTTGTTTGTTTCAAGGTAAAAGCAGATGTAATTAATCTTCTTTGGCATCAATCCTGCAATCTGAGCCATATAGTTAGGCAACCAAGCAGAGACCCATTAACTCCATTGGGACTCTGCATAGGTGTAGGAGTCTGCTTGTGTGGATCAGAATGTAGGG
Organism: Mauremys mutica; assembly: GCF_020497125.1. Taxonomy (NCBI): domain Eukaryota; kingdom Metazoa; phylum Chordata; order Testudines; family Geoemydidae; genus Mauremys; species Mauremys mutica. Next base: position 22,158,732 of record NC_059074.1, read on the forward strand.
TCAAGGTCTTCGCTAATACCTGGGCGGATTATATTATTTTTCATCCCTGCTACGAGCAAAAGTTGAAAGAGAAAACTTACTACAATAAAACACCAACAATCAATTAATGTAAATTCATCACCTCAACCCTATTGTTTAATTCATATTTTTAAAAGCAATTAAAGCAGAGCATGGACAACCACCATTCTGTAAAAACCTGACTTAGTATAATTAACATACTGAATTACCCTGTTTTTTAAAATGATTTGGATATGGCTTCTGCTGAAGAGATGCATATGAAAAAATAATTGCAAATAAACATCTTAATATGACTCAGCGACATATTTTGACCTGTGGGTGACCTTGGACAATCACAAAATATATTGCCTTGTGAATGAAAGGCACACCAGAAAAGCATCCTCTGCGATACAAAAAATGAGTCACAGGCAAGTCACAGCTGGGTAGTTTTGTGCTGCCAATTTTTTAAAGTGTAATTAGATTCTACTTAGATGCTGGAAACATTGCAATTTTTTCCCAGCTTTTGTGTATAAATTATACATTTTCTAAAATATCAGCATTTTCTATTTCAGGTTTGAATGGATACCCTGTGTTTTGCACAGTGGGCAGACCTCATGCTGTCAAGAGCTGAAACATGCTTGCTTCACACGCCTTTCAAGAAAGGAACATTTACCCAAATGCCCTCAAGGAACATCTAAATCTGTAAAAGAGTCGACACAGTTCTCTTTCCCTGACAAAGTAGGATTGTTCCTTATGTAACCCATGAGAGGGTTTCGCTCTTTACAGATGATTCTTAAATGTGTTCTATGAACTTTATGGATAATCCCTAAGCCTTTACTCTAAAGGGGGGGGGAAGTCTGCACGCAGAGCAGCCATTTTGTTTAACTGAGTGCCATAGAAAAGATCAGAAAGGAAAAGAACTTCCCATCATAGTATTCAGGGTGGGGGAGGAACCCAAAGAAATGTAAATTGTGTTAAATTTGGTTGTTTCGCACTGGGTTTTTCTTTTTAATAAAGAGGTGGATGGAAAAGAACCACCAGCAAAGGGTGAATCTTCTCCCTCTTACATCCTTGGGGAACAGACGACATGAAAAAGGGAAGAGAGTCACCCCAGGTAGACAGATTAACCTTTTGCAGAGGCATTTTTTATATAAAACACTTCCCCTTCCCTGATTCTCAGGGCAGAACTTGTTAATTTCAAATGGAAAGTTACAATCATGCCTATTGCTTTACTTGTTAGTGTAAATTCATGTACTGTTGTTCTTAACTTTTCTCTGAAACAGGTGAAGCCCACAACCTGGACAGGAATCCTACTTCCTTCCAGCCTTAGCATTAGAGAGGGACTGTAGCCCTGGTGGAGAGTAAAGAAGGGTTCATGCTTCCAGCAAGGCTGTACATTGCACCGAGCAGTCACAGTCCTAATTTGTTGGCAATATAAAGAATTCAAGGGATATCTACAAAACTGCAGCTTGGCTTTTCAACTGGCTCTGTGGGCTTTTAAAGCCCTTAGTGGAAAGGGAAGGGTCAATATTCAGAACCGGCTCGGATGCTTGTCCTGAGTATCCCAGTGTACAGGAATTCCACCACAGCACTTTAGATTGGTGAGTGCCTGTGGGATTGCTTTAGCATGTAGGAAGCCGCATGCCCCAGGGTCTATTCTACCTGGCAGTCATTTTTCAACACCGTTCAGTCTCCAGCTTCCTTCCCAGTTGGGGGTGTAACAGAAAGCCATAGTGGTCCTTCCTAAGGGTTCAATCAACCACCCATTACAATCAACTGGACTTTTTCTATTGACTGCAATGAAGGTTGGATTCAGCCATAAAGGAACAAAGAGTGCTGCTGTACCCTGCCTACACACCATAGGGTATGTTTACATCACACACTAAGCCTAGGCTCCAACTCAGGTTTGATCCCAAGCCCCCTTTCGTCCACACACAAAAATCAGTCTGATTTGGGTCAGCAAGCAATAAGGACTGGAGTCCTAGGAGCCTGTTCCAGGGGTGAGTCAGAGCCAGAGTCCCGCCGAGACACAGATCCAAGCCATGTCAGTATGAATGCAGCTCAAGTGGCAGACCTAAGTCAGTCGTTCTGCATAGCGCAATATGGACATGTTAGCATGGCTGTGAGACCCAGATCTAGCAATTATAAACCCAGGGCTACAATGCAGCAAGGACGCTCACGCCTAGGCTTGGAAACACCGAGTCCATAAGCCTAGGTCCACAGAATGGGGTTTACCATGCAGCACAGACACACCCTTAGATGGCGGATACTTTATAAATGCATGTATTACTAGCACTGTGGTTTTCTGAGATCACTGGCAGAGTTTCTGAATTTCTCTGACACATCTGCTGCCATTCATCACTCCTGGTTAAATCATTTACATCCAATATCTGATACTTTTTTATAAAAATCCTCATACCACTGGCAACTGTTTTCCAGCTCTTGTTTTTTTACCTTTGAATTGAAGATGCTTGCCCTTGTGAAAGGGCAAAGAACTGTTTTACATTGTAGGGGCACCCGGGCAATGGAGCATCATTGTTCAGAAGCTATTCAGATGCAAGTCACAGCTGTGTAGCTTTGTGTTGTCTATATTTTAAAAAATTGTAATTAGATTCTACTTCTTCAACACCAAAAAACAGAGCAGCCCCCCCCCCAGCCTTTGTGTATAAATTATACATTTTCTTAAATATCTGCATTCTCTATTTCAGGTTTGAATGGATAACCTGTGTTTTTGCACAGTAGGCAAACCTCATTCTGTCACAAACTGGTGAGAGATAGCCTCACATTTCCACTTTGCCTCGTTTCAATAGCGAGCCCTTTGCTATTATGCTATTAGAGATAATGTGACACTTTGAGTTTAACACAATATACAACAGTGAGGCATGTCAACCTTTCCAGCCAGTGAAATGCAATTGCATCATTTAAGCCCCTCCAGTCATGCTGGCCCTAGTTAACAGCAGTCTTTAATTTCCAGAGAGAGCAATGACAAGCATCATCAACATTAGCTTTGTTATACTGAGGGAACAATATGGTTGTCTTCTGAAAAGACTGAAATTAACAGGAGCCCATGTGTCAAACTCCTTATATGCCGTTAAACTTCATAATACGTATTTCCTGCAACTGCACAGTGTGTGAGTGATAGACAGAGAGAGAGAGAATGTGTGTGTGTGAAAGACAGAGAGACTCAACTAGATCAAACATAGAGCTGGGGCCCTTCTACTGCTTGCGTTATATGCCAAAAAATAAAAGATTTGGGACATAGATATTTGTAACCAAGTTTCCAAACTTTTGGCCTGATCCAGTGCCCACTGAAATCAATGGAAAGACTCCCACTGACTTCTACGCTACCCTACCCTCTTAAACTCATAAGATGGTGGCAAATTCTATAACTGGGGATGCTCTTTTGATGAGTCAACCAAATGACAGGGCCTTGAACAGTACGCAAATATGAAGTAGTATTTTTGAAGAGTCACTCTGAGGTTAGATTAATTACCTCAATTTGAGAGGCACAATTCTTCATTCTAGTATGCCCCCCTTTGTCACATTCACTCATACAGAAGGGCCAGAAAGCTTGTGAATCGTACCAGCTAGGAATGTCCTCTGTGTAGATCATGGGCAGTGTTCCTAGATCTCTTGTCTTTTTCCACATTATGAATTCCCTACCTACACCCTGTATTCATAGCTGTCTTCTTGGGTGGACAGTTACTTTGCGTTGATTGTTGTTGAACTGTGCAACAGGTCACAATGGTGTCCCTTCTTCTACCAGTTTCTGCAAATAAGTGCCTGGCAATCCTTCTCAGCCTGCACAGTTTTGCATGCAATGACGACATGGAAATTTCTTACACGTCTTTGTTCCTCTGTCCAACCAATTCAGAAGGTGAACTTCTTGGTTCACAATGAATTCCAGAGAATCCTTCCCTGGGGTCTCCATTACAACTGTTACTTCAACAGCCTTTTGGAATGTAAGCGCTGATACAGTCAGTAGATCCTTCCAGACCTGGTCATTGAGTAATTCAGAGACTAACTGGCCACATGAGGCATCACTTAATTTTTGTCCAAACAATAATATGACAGCTTCCTTAGAGCAGCAACAAACTGTGCTACCAACTCTCCATTTCCCTGACGTGGCTGATGAAACCGATATCATTCCACTCTCATTGATGAGGTAGGAGAAAAACATTCCTGCTTTACTGCAGCCATTGCTAGGCACAGTTGGAAGCAACAGGTCATGCAGCAGTCCATGCCGCTTTGGACCCACTACTGTCAGCAAGACTGAAATTCTTTGTCCGTGTGGAATGATGTTGCAGGTTACAAATGGCTCAAAACACAACCCACGATTCTCAGTTGTCATAAAATTCTGCCCACAAAAGTTGCCATTTCTCTGCTCTCCTGTTGGATTTCATGCCTCCTGGAAATCTGCTTTGCCACAGGGAAACTGTCTTTTTTGTTACTGCACTATCTCCACTCAGTCACTCTCTCCTGGCTGTGTGTGTACACTGCAAACTACAGAATTCTTCCTTTGGCTGTACTTGGGTGCTCTCAGTGCAGGCTAAGCTGTTTCTGCCTGCCTTCTTACAAGTGGTCAGTCAATATGGCTGCTTGCTTTTTCCTCACTGCTTGAACAGCTCCACCCAGGGCCAGATTTAGGGCCAGGCAACCCAGGTGACTGCCAGCAGTGCTGTGTTTGGGGGGTGCTGGTCTTGGGGGGTACCAGGATCGGGGGGCTATTTTTGTTGTTTGCAACAAAAGGGAAAATAGAATGTTTGAAGTAAAATGTTTCTGGTATTCTGTATGTGGATTCATTTTTCACTAATTTCCTAGAATGTCCTGGACCTTTGTAGACATTCTGAGAACTACATTTTCCTTGAACCTCCTAGAATGTTGTCAAACATGCCCTCATGGGCATATAAGGGGTGGGGTATTGCCAGTCAGTCAGTGAGATATAAGAACAAAGTGAAGTGGAGAGCCCAGCTGCGATATTGTGAACTTTGTTTTACTGTGTAATTGTGAAACTGTACTTGTGTTTTAAGACTTGAAGAGTGTAAGTAGAAAGTAATAAAAGAACATATTTAATGAGATGCCAGAGATATCTATCAAACCCCTATCTACGCGACAAAATAAAACAAACACTTACTTATTTTGCCATACTTAAAATGTAATGTTTGATGACTGTTTAATGGAGGGGAGAAGCCAAAGACACGCTTCGCCCGAGGTGCCGTTTGGTCTAGGGCCCGCCCTGGCTCCAGCAGTAATTGCAGTACCCTTTTCCTTTGTTCTAGCTTCCCCTTCTCTAGATAGCTAGCTCATACTGTCCCAGCTGCAAATGCAGCAGTCTGTCACCTTGTGCCTCAAGGTGAACTTTCCCCCTTTTCACAGCAACTGTTTGCTTAGTTTTTCTGCTTCAGGCAGAGACAGCAGTGAACACTCATGGAATATGAATCCTGTGGCCAAATGTTATATATGGACCCAACAGAGAAGGAGATAGACGCAGACACAGAGGGAGCTGATGGACACGCAGCTGTCCTCTGTGGTAAACTTTATTGTACTGGCTGCAAAAAAACCTGAAACTAACAGGAAAAGGAGCCTTTGCACAAGGGTGGGGGGAGTGCTCAAACATTTTAAAGGAACAGGACATCACATTCCACAACTTTGAGTATGTCTACACAGCATAGTAATCCTCAGTCTGTGTGAACCATGCCTGCAGACTCAGTACTTCCAAGCCCATGCTTGAGAGTCCACACAGCATTGGATACCTGGGCCTCACAACTGTGCTGGCACATCCATACTTCACTAAGCAGACCTGAGTAAGAACTTTGATGGGCGTATACCATCATATCCCAGGGTTCCTAATGCCCTCATCATCTGTAGCCATTCTAGGGCTTGATTCATAGTGAGTTGTGGGAGAGTTTATCCGTCATTCCCATGGGAGTTGACTGGAAGTGTTTTGAGTGGTTTTAGCCCAATAATACATTCAGCCAAGCCATTTTGTGTTTGCATGCCCCCAGCAGCCGGAGCCATCAACATGGTTCCTGACCCAATGGAAAAACTTCTCCATCTCATGCTCTCAGCTCTATTTGGGAGTCAGGCAGAGCATCTGTGAGACAGGGTGCACATTTTGGCACCAGTTTTTGACTTGCCGAAGGCTCCTTTTGGAGGGGGCTACTGACATGCCAGCAGCAACCTAGCTAATGCTGCTTGTGCATGTTGTCTTTGTCATGGATTCCCCATATGTTGACCAGTATTTCTGCAGCATAGCCACTAAGCACAGATTGGTGGGATCACATCATCAAGTGGACCTGGGATGACTAGCAGCGGGTCCAGAGCTTTTGTATGAGAGAACGAGCTTATAGTTTTCCCTCCACAACTAGAACATGCACCGCAAAGAGTACTACACCATCAGGGCCAGATTCATGGACCCTAATAAGGGGATGCACTGGCAGGGTGCATAATGCCAGGGTGTTTGTAAGAGCAGGACTTTACCTTCTTGGATAAGCTGGTATATAAGTCCCACCAAATGACATTGTTATAAATGGAGTCACAGTCCCCAGTTATTCTAGAGGACCCTGCTTAGCCCCCATTGCCACTGCTTATGAAGCCATACCCTGATTTCAGAGGACCTGGCAAAAGAAGGTTCAGCTACACACTCTGTAGCTGTTGTCAGGATACTGGGTTGTAAGCTGTCGTGCCTAGTGCCTGGAGCAGGAGTCAGGCCTAGTGGATGGATTCCAAATGCCGGAGCCCAGAATCAAGGCACAGTCAGAGTAAGGGATCAGAGCTGAAGATCCGAACCATAGAGTCTAAATGCCAGAGCCAAGGGTTGAGATGGAGTCAGAGCCAGGAACCAAGGCTGACGGTCAGAACAGGATTACTTGGAGTCAACAAAGGCAGGATCAGGGCTGGTTCCAAGGCAAGAGCAAGGCTGGGAGAGGATTGGATAAAGACCAGGTGCAGGGCACAGTCTAGGCTGGAACGAGGCTGAATGCAGGATTTGGAATGAAGCAAGCACAGGAAGGCAGAGAATCTGCAGGCACATGCATTGAGATCTGAAGCTTAAAAGCAAACCGCCTGAATGCCTTAGTCAATCAGGTGGTTCTGCTGTGGCCCACCTGCACTCATTGGCTGCCTAGCAACTGGGCAGCTACAGGGCCTCATTCCTGACAGCTGTAGGACAGTGGAGGAATGTACACCCATTGGTGGTGCCTTCAGGACCATTTGGACGCCAACATCATCAATGCAGTCTGCATTACTGTGGCCTGCTGTATTCTGCACAATATCTGTAAAGAGAAACAGGAACCTTTATCACCAGAAGTAGACTCAAGACAGTGCTGAATTTCTGAACTGATACACAGCTAGAGAGCACAACAGTCTTGACTGATGCTGGATCCACAGGTGCAATGGAAATCAGGGATGCTTTGTGCACCCACATAATGGGTTTGCATTCCAGGCAGGAAGGGGAATGAAATGGTATTTGAAGCTGGGCTAACTTTTGACATGTGGCAGCTGTGAGATTTTTTTTTTATTATGTATATTTTAAAAATCTTCCTGAAATGTATGGAGATGTGTTATTAATTTTATAAATACTCGCTGTGTACTTCAACACACAGTTTATAGAATACTGTCATAACAAACATGGTGGCAGATATTTACCAGATTCTGGCTACAGTGCTTGCTTTCCAGGGCTGTTGCCAAACAGCTCAATTTGATGACTGGCCTCAACAGCAGGGTCATTTTTTGTCCTTCACCCAGCAGATAGCTCTCCTCTGGTGGAGTCTATAGCTGGGGGGTTATCTGGGTCCCATCCCTGCTCAGCAGATTGTCATGCACCACTGTGGTCCCAGTGCTTGCTACAGCAACAGTACTCAGCCTAATTTCTCATAAAAGAAGCAGGAACACAAGTCCAGAGGGGTTCCTGGCCTGAGTCAGCCTAAGTTCTCTGAATGGAAGTGGGCCTTGGGCTTAAATCTGAGTCAGAGCAGAGGCTTAGTGTGCTGTATAGACATACCTTTTATGCTCCAGCCATTCTCAGCTGTTGAAACAGACCCTTGATGTCACAGTTAGCTAGGCATAAGTAGAAGCAGCCCTTGGGCTGCTCTAGCTTATGCTACAGTCCAAACTGTTTGTGTTTAAGTGCATGTACTGTGCCACCATCCAATACCTCCAACCTCCAGCATTAAATTAAGTATCATTTATGCAATCAAGATGTTTTGGGGTGAAATCCTGGCCCCACTGAAATCAATGGTAACATTTTTATTGGCTTCAATAGGATCAGGATATTACCTTTCATCGCTGATGTAATCATAACCACACCCTGAGTTCTCTTTTATATGAAAAATAAACTTCTAGCTTTTAAGCCAAGAGGTGAAACAATATGAGTTACATGTTTTGTCTGTTTCCTCATCAAGTGCCTCAGCATTGAGTCTTTAGCCCAGCTTTTAAAGACACTGGATCTACAACAACAGTCTTAAATTTAGTCGTTGTGAGGGTCTCTTAGCTCAATACATATCTCTATTAAGCTATTGGTTGAATACCTTTACCAATTTTGCTACTGCTTGTTTGAAAGGAGATGAGGTGACTGTGATTCACACTGAGCCTTAATCTCAGGACAGAGAAGGAATCTGCTATTTTTGGACATTTATGAACTCTTTTCCCCTCTGCGCAAGTTTACATTTACAAGACTGGGCAACAACACTGCAAGAAGTAAAACAGGGAGAAACCAAGCAAGAGACATATATTGGAGTGCAAGAGTTGTGGTTGGGTGGCAGGTCACCCCTATGCCTCAGAGATCCCTGGCGGCTGGAATGGCCCTCTTAGAGCTATGGGCAACTGGTGTAGAGAAGAACAGATTCTAGGTTGCTGATCTTTACACCAATGTCTAGCCTAGTAGCCAGACAGGGCTGTGAAAGGATACAGCTCACACTGTATGATAGAACTGTTATGCTTAAGAGGCTAAACATGAAGCAACATGGAAATGCTAATGATGTAATAGCTAATTCATAAATACCATTTCCAGCTTGCTTCATATTTTGAGACTAAAAATGAGTTTGAATTGGTGGTTCAAACTGTGTTTGCTTGCATTACAGTATTATAAAAATAATATTACTCAGTGAGTGTGGGAGACTTTTAGGATGGGCTGACCTACTCTGCAAGTAATTATGTTCATTGCCAGAAATGATGAGTTGGTATATTTTATTTTACAAAAACTCATTCTCTAATATTTGCTTTGGTTTGTTACAGTTTTGTAACTGAACCCAGAAACATATTGCTTATGGAGCAAAAATCCAGCTAGCCATACCAATTGCTTTTTGTGTTCTTTAGACCTTATCTTTCTGTCCTTACACAGGCAAAATTCCCATTTGACTAATAGGGATTTTGTCTGAGAAGGGAGAACAATGTTGGGCAGTGTACTTATTTAATGTTATCAGCTGTCAGTACTTAAAAACATTTCAGGAATCAGTGTCTAATCCATGCAGATTTGCTGAATTGAAATTGCTGACAGAGAGCCTTGATCCAACTCCCTTGGAAGTTATTTCAATTAATTACTGTTTTGGAGTAGCTAGTCCTGGAACCCACAAGGGCAGAGGCAATTCTTGATTTGGTCCTACGTGGTGCACAGGATTAAGTCCAAGAGGTGAATATATCTGAACAGCTTGGTAACAGCAACCAAAATTTAATTAAATTTAACATTCTTGCAGGGGGGAAGTGCCAAAAAACCCCACCGCAGTAGCATTTAACTTCAGAAAACGGAATTACACAAAAATGAGGATGCTAGTTAAGCACAAATAAAAGGAACAGTCGCAAGAGTAAAATGCCTGCAACTCCTTGGAAACTTTTTTAAAAAGTCATAATAGAGGTTCAAACTAAATGCATACCATAAATAAAAAAGCAGTAAGAGGACCCCTCAAAAATGGCACAATGGCTAAACAACAGTGTAAGAGAGGCAGTTAGAGACAAAAATACATCCTTTAAAAATTGGAAGGCAAACCCCAATGAAGAAAACTGTAAAGAACGTAAATTCTGGCAAGTCAAAAGTAAAAGTATAATTAGGCAGACCAAAAAGATTTTAAAGCACAACTAGCAAAAGACAAAACTAACAGCATTTTCTCAGTACATCAGAAGCAGGAAGCATGTCAAACAACTCAGTAGGGCCACTGCACAAATGAGGTGCTGAAAGAGGACTCAAGGAAGACATGGCCACTGCAGAGAAGCTAAATTAATTCTTGGCATTGACCTTCACTGCAGAGGGTGTGATACAGATTCCTACATTTGAGTCATTCTTTTAGGTGACAAATTTGAGGAACTGACTGAGGTGGCAATAAAAGAGGTTTTGGAAATAATTGATAAATAAAAAAATAATAAATCACAAGGACCAGATGGCATTCACTCAAGAGTTCTGAAGGAACTTAATGAAACTGTAGAATGACTACCTGTGGTATGTACCCTATCACTTAAAATCAGCATCTGTATCAATGACTGGTGGACAGCTAATGTGATGCCAATTTTAAAAAAATGCTCCACAGGCAATCCTGGCAATTACAGGTTGGCAAGCCTAACTTCAGTACCAGGCAAATTAGTTGAAACTATAGTAAAGAACAGTATTATCAGACACATAGATGAACACTATATGTTGGAGAAGAGTCAACACTGCTTTTGTAAAGGGAAATCTTGCCTCACCACCGAGCTAGTAGAATTCTTTGATGGTGTCAAACCCATGGACAAGGGTGATCCAGTGCATATAGTGTACATGGACTTTCAGAAAGCCTTTGGCATGGTCCTTCATCAGAGGCTCTTAAGCAAAATAAGGAGTCATGGGATCCTCTCATGGTTAAATGCTAAGAAACAAAGGGTAGGGATAAACAATCAGTTTTCCCAGTGGAAAGAGGTAAATAGTGGGGTCCCCCAAGGATTTGTACTGGTACCAGTGCTTTTTAACATGTTCATAAATGATCTGGAAAAAGGGGTAAACAATGAGATGGCAAAGTTTTCAGATGATGCAAAATTACTCAACATAGTTAAGTACAAAGCACACTGGACGAGATACAAAGGAATCTCACAAAATTGGTTGACTGGGCAACAAAATGGCAGATGAAATTCAATGATGAGAAATGCAAAGTAATGCACACTGGAAAAAATAATCCCAACTATACATACAAAATGATGGCATCTAAGCTAGCAGTTACCACTCAAGAAAAAGATCTTGGAGTAATTGTGGATAGGTCTCTGAAAAGATCTGGTAAAAACACATAGTGGAAGTCAAAAAAGCTAATGATGTTAGGAAACATTAGTGGAACCCTTCTGCCAGTCAGAATTGGCAGCAGCTAGGGCCGGATTCAGTATCTAGGGGTTACTATTCAACAATACAACACAAAACCAGCTTGAGCCCCCACCCAGTGACCTCGGACCATTACATACCACCACCTGGGTGCCTCTAAGAGGCAATGGTTCCCCTCTCACAAGCACAGAGTCTCAGTGTAGCAAAAACTTTTAATAAAAGGAGGGAAGTAAGTCTGCATTAATTTGGGAAAACACCACAAACAGGGTTCATAAACATAAATCATGAGCAAAACACCCAACCCCCAAGTAAGTTCCCTCAGGTTCTTAAGTCCAGCCACTGAAGGTCTCTTTAATGGGCCCCTCCCTTCTCTGAACCCCACTCACAGTTGCCATCCTTGGTCAGTGCAGACCCAAAGTTCAGAGGTGCATCTGCAGAGTTCACCTCCCAGCCTGGGCAGAAGGGGGGGTAAGAAGACACCTTACTCATTCCACTACCCAGGCATTTGCTCGCTGCGCCTCTCCACCAGCCACCCTGCTGGCTGATCACCATGCCTCTCCAAGGGGCTCCGCTCTGGCCCTCTCCATCAGCTGCACCTCTCCTCCAGCCACCTGGCTGGTCGATTGCTGCACCTCTCCACTGGCCACCCTGCCAGCCGATTGTCGAGATATCTTCAGGTCCCACCACTTAACACAGCTCTCAGTGATTTCAGCTGTTAGTGGGGCAGCCTCACTGCTGATGCACACTAGGCAGTCTCTTGCATAAGAGACACTGTCCCAAAGCAGATCTAATATTTAAACCTAGGTATCAGTAATTTCAGCTCTGCAGCATGTAACAAGACTCTCAATTAAGTCTAAATTAGCTATTTTATTACACAGAGGAGAGAGGAAGGGTCAAATGGTGTTTAAGACCCTTAAGCAAGGCCCACACTGCCCAGTACAAGTACTTGTCCCCATCCTCTCTCAACTCACTGGGCTTTGGAAACCATGTCCCCTGGCTAGCGAGAGCAGGTCAGTTGAGGGTGAGTCCCTCCATTGGGGTATGCCAGGTACAGTTCTGCTGCCCTTGGTTCACACAAGGATAACAACCCTTTATTACTCCTGCCCCCATAACAAGGAGACTGGGGATCCAACACCAGCCAAAAGTGATCATTTAGGCAAGCAATCCCATCATGCTGAGCACCAAGGCAGGGTGGGTGTGCCCATGCAAATGAGATCAGCTCTGAAGTCTTCTTCCACAGCTCATCATAAGATGTCAGAGGAGAGCTCATTCACAAAGAAATGATTACATTAAGAAATGCTTACATTAAGAAAAGGCTAGATTAGACAGACAATATCATAAGGCCACTATATAAATCTGAAGCACACCCACACATTGACTACCGCATGCAGTTTTGGTCACCCAATCTCAAAAAGAGATATATTAGAATTGGAACAAGTACAGAGAATGGCAACAAAAATTATTAGGGGTATGGAACAGCTTCCATATGAGATGATATTTAAAAGACTGGGACTTTCAGTTCAGCATGAAAAAAAAGACAACTGAGGAGAGATGAGACAAGTCTATAAAATCATGACTGCTGTGGGAATAGTGTTCCACTCTGTACCTCAGGGGAACACCCTGCACCCCCATGTTCATCCTTATAATATGATTGTGTGGTAGCTAATGCAAAGTGTGTCATGTCAGGTGTCTTCGGAAGGCTCATGATGCATTGAGCATTGTTGTTATAGTAATGTTATAGGTTGTAATTTCATGTATATAGTTATGAGGCTGGTAATGTGTCCTCCTGGCTTAAAACAAACCCAGGAAAATTCTCCAGGAGAAGAGGGGAAGTTCACACCTCATCAGAACATATATGGGACAAACCCAGCCCAGCCTCACAGAAACAAAGAACACTGGCCTAGGCAGGAACAAAGAATCTGTTGGACTCTCGAATGAGTCACCCCCATTCCCTTGGTCAGTTTGGGACTACAATGAGGTAATGCTCATCTGACTCTGAAGGGGTGGGCAAAGCCAGGAGGGAAGAAAGAACATGATAAAAGAGAGAGACATTTGCCATGCTCTCTCTCTTCCACCACCAGGTGACTGAAGTGCTGATCAAAGGGGAGAGCCTGGCTGAAGAGCAACCAGACAGCCTGTGGTGAGAAGCATCTCAGTTTATAAGGGCACTGAAAGTGTTAAGACCAACTTAGAATACATTTTGCTTTTATTTCATTTGGCCAAATCTGACTTCTTGTGCTTTGACTTATAATCACTTAAAATCTACCTTTTGTAGTTTATAAATGTGTTTGTTTATTCTACCTGAAGCTGTGCGTTTGGTTTGAAGCATGCCAGAGACTCTCCTTGGGATAACAAGTCTGGTACATGTACATTTCTTTGTTAAATTGACGATCTCATATAAGCTTGCAGCGTTCAGCGGGCATAACTGGACACTGCAATATGGAGGTTCCTAGGGTTGTGTCTGGGACTAGAGATATTGGCTAGTGTCATTCAGTTGCACAATCCAAGCAGTGTCTGGCCAAAAGTGCTCACTCACGTAGCTGGGAGAAGCTTACATGCTAGAGGCTGTGCATGAACAGCCCGGGAGTGGGGGTTCTCACAGCAGAGCAGGGTAAGGCTGGCTTCCAGAGTCAAGGATTGGAGTGACCTAGCAGATCACTGGTCTGGATAATGCCAGGGGAACATGACAAAGAGTGAATAAGGAAATGTTATTTACCCCTTCCCATAACACAGGAACCAGGATTCACCCAATTAAATGAATAGGCAACAAATTTTAAAACAAAAAAAAGAAAATACCACTTCACACAACACACAGTCAACCTGTGGAACTCATTGCCAGAGGATGTTGTGAAGACCAAAAGTTTAACAGGGCTCAGAAAAGAATTAGATACGGTCATGCAGGATAGATCCATCACTGTCTATTAGCCTAGATGGTCAGGGATGCAACCCCATGTTCTGGATGTCCCTAAACCTCTGACTGCTAGAAGCTGGGACAGGATCACAGGGGATGGATCACTTGATAAACTGCCCTGTTCTGTTCATTCCCTCTGAAGCATCTGGCACCGGCCACTGTTGGAAGACAGGATACTGGACTAGACAGACCATTGGTGTGACCCAGTATGTCCATTCTTATGTCCAATGGGAGCTGGATCAGCTCCATAATGAATTGACCATACAAAATTGTTTTGCAGATGTGACTATTGTTGAATCTTTCCGTATGTACATAACAGACACAATGAGGAATAGGCTATAATGGGGTAGAAGGATGATATACTTCATATATACAGCACTTCATTAACACATCAGCCTGTATTTTCATAAAGCATTGTTCAAATTACACATAGGAGATTTGAAAACTTACACAACTACCCCAGCTGTTTTATATACTGTACTGTACTGTAGTTCTCACTTTGTGTAGTCACATTTAATTAACCTAAAGAGCATTATATTTCATTGCCAAATGTTAAATGTCAGCATTACAAATATCCTAATATAAACAACAAGTTTAGCAACAGTGGGAGGGAGAGAGATGAAGCATGATTTGAAAAGGAATTATTGAGGGACTGAATGGCCCAGGCAATTGATGCTAAATGCCTTAAAGTCATCTCTTCAATTTCTCTTGTGTCTGAAAAAAATCAGTAGTTTCCTACTGTGCTGGAAGGTATTATAAGGCTTAATACTATAGATCTTACCGCCTTCAGAAGCAGAACTGACTTTTCTTTGTCACACAGAGACATTGCTCATGAAGAGCCACCTTCTGGCCCTGGTTCACACTGTTCTCATCTTCCTTCCTGTGTAGCCTCATTGATTTTCATAGATCTGGGAAGTTAGTACTCACCATAAGCAAGGCTATCATAATCAGGTCTAAACACTCTGACTGCACCCAGTACATGACTGAGGCTTTACAATTGCCAGCGACAAACCTTCTGAGGTGTCTGACCAAAAGAGGATTTTTTTTTATAAAAAGGTTACTCACTCCGGTCCAGAAACAGAATGTTTAGTCAGCCCCTCTGGGAACCCTTAAGCTAAAGGATAAGGCAAGGCAAGGCAAAGAAAGAAAGAAAGAAAGGGCAAGTCTAGAAAACAAGAAAATGAAGATCCACAAAAGAAAGCCAAGAAGTGCTGTGGTGTCATTTTGAGATTTGGGAAAGGTGGAAGATCAACTGGAATAACAAGTACTTGAACAAGTAATATTAATCCACACACATGGTGTTTCACATTCACATATGTATATATCTCCTGGGGGGGACAGAAGATTTGAATGTCTTTACCAGTCCAATCAATCTGATAATACGCTAGGAAAGAGTTTCAATCCTTTAACTGGAAAAAACCCATTGTCACAACATATGACCCTTCTCCCAGTGAAGTCAATTGAAATTTTGCCAGGGACCATAATGGAGCAGAACTGAGTCCATGATCTCACTCCTCATATGCACTAATAGCCATTATATGGTTATACATGGCTTTTTAGAGAAAAGATTCATACCCTGAAGCTAAGAGTCACCACAATCTCCCTTTCCACAGCTTTTGGGGCACAGAAAACATCACTGACTTAGATGCCTTAAAAATGAGGGAACAATTCAAAGTCTTGCTTTGTGACTTTTTGGGGGGAGAGGGGGTGTATTAAAATTCCTATATACAGTTAGGAATTTGAAAATGAGGATCCTGGATAGTGACAACACATGTAATTATTACTGTAAATCTTCCATTGGAAAAAAATACAAATGTGTTACTTTGTATTTATTCATCTGCAGAAGAAGCTTTAGATAGCTTCAAGACCATTACTTAAGAGACAAAAAATGTCTAATGCTTCGTTTCATTTCTCCAACTGTCAGATCATTCCACTGTCTCCTTATCTGTCCCATATATACTGAAAGCATCTAGAATAGCCACTGTGTCTGTGCTCTATATCACAGATGGAAAAATGGATTACATTTCATGTATTTGGAAAAATCTGAAACTGCTGACTAACTCATCATCTGTAATGTTTCTGATAAGTTTAGTACATGGTTTTCATCTAAAAGATACCATAGAGTTTACTGTAGACAAATAATTATTGGCAAGAATACTTCCTTGACAAAGGGTGTAAACAAATGTTTACGGGATTAGTTTTTTTAATGAAGGAGATAATGCAATAGTGTGCAGGGTTTAATAACATGCAAGGAGTTTCCAATTTTGTTAACTACATGGAAATTTATTAGCATCCAAGACTATATATTTATAGCTAATTTTAACTGGAAAAGAAAAAAGAAATTAACTAATGAACTGCAAGTTTTTAATTAAACAGTTGAATAATTATGAATATTCACTTAAACTTTGACTAATGTATTTAGTAAATTTAATCTTTCTAGGCTTAAACCTAACTAATTTCTATACAACTCTGACAAATAACTGAAGCTATAGACACAGTGTTGAATATTAAGGCCTCCATTGTGGAAACCTGCTTGTATAAGCCATCTTTATTCATGCATAACTGATATTGCCTGCCTGAAACCCGGCCTGTGCAAAAGACTGCAGAAAAGGAGAGGAAAAAACTAAGGGCTTCAAGCAGCAAAGCACTTCTTGTAATCTGCTGAGTGCACTCCGCTCATACTGTTACCAAGGAATTTGAGGGCTGCAATAGTACATGTACTTGTGGTATATCAGTAGATGTCTCCTTGTATCCCTGGCAGAATGTGGTAGTTGGTAAACAAGGGAAACAAAGATGGGACTTACGCCATATAGAAGCTTGTTTGTCAACACACTCAGATTTTAAGGTCAGAAGAGACCATTGTGATCATCTAGTTCAGTGGTTCTCAACCAGGAGTACGTGTAACCCTGGGGAATGCAGAGGTCTTTCAGGGGGTACATCAACTCATCTAGATATTTGCCTAGTTTTACAAGAGGCTACTTAAATAGAACTAGTGAAGTCGATACAATTAAACTAAACTATAATGTCATTCAATGACTTGTTTATACTACTCTAGATACTATACACTGAAATGCAAGTACAATATTTATATTCCAACTGATTTAATTTATAATTATATGGTAAAAATGAGAAAGTCAGCAATTTGTCAGTAATAGTGTGCTGTGACACTGTTGTATTTTTATGTATGATATAAGCAATTAGTTATTAAGTGAGGTGAAACTTGTGGGCACGCAAGACAAATCAGACTACTGAAAGGGGTACAGAAGTCTGGAAAGGTTGAGAGCCACTGATGCAGTCTGCCCTTCTGCACATGACAGGCCACAGAACCTAACCCACTCCTGAAATAGACCCCTAACCTCTGGCTGAGTTACTGAAGCCCTCAATCATGGTTTAAAGACTCCAAGTTACAGAAAATGCACCATTTACACTAGTTTAAACCTGCAAGTGACCTGGGCCCCATGCTGCATAGGAAGGCAACACCCCCCTCTACCTCCCCCGCCCCCCCGGACACGGCCAGTCTGACCTGGGGGAAAATTACTTCTTGACCCCAAATATGGCAGTCAGTGAGATCCTGAGCATGTGGGCAAGACCCACCAGATACCTGGGCAAGAATTTTTATGTAGTAACTTAGAGCCCTCTCCATCTAGTATCCCATCAGCGGCCACTGTGGATTTTTGCTACTGTAGCTGCTTTTTGGGGTGGGGGAGAGTAGTTTTGTTTAAGAAGAGCTGTAATTCCGTATATCAAACCTTCATTGTTAATAACATGGCTTTTTACTGGACTGATCCAGAACCAACCAGCTAGACCTCATAGTTCTGACCCTGTTAAAAACTAATGGCTATCCCATTTTAGCGTAAGAAGTAGGGGTCTATGCTTAGAGGATTTAATTTCTATTGCCATTGGTGTCATGAAGTTTTGACTTTCCCTGGTGTGTAGCATAATGAGAAACATGTACTAAGCAGATACTGATTTGATAAATAGACATGTAGGGTTAATTTTCAAAGGCACAAAGGGGAGTTAGGTGTCTGACTCCCACTGACTTTCAATGGGACTTGGATAATTTAACTGCCCTTTGTGCCTTTGACAATGCCCCCCTTACTGACTCATTACTGGACTGTATAACAGAAAACAAGGCTTTTTCCCCTTCAACTGTGAAAAATGCAGTATACTGCTCCTTGAGCACATGCTTAGATTTTCTTACATGAGTAAAACTTGCTGTAATACTTTTTAGGATTATTGTAAAATTACTGAGCAAACAGCCAAGCTTGTGGATATTAATGCATTCATATCCTGAGAGTGACCCATTTATCTGGGATAATCCCTTGATTGAGTGGCCAATTTTTTTTCCATTCTGCATACATAAAAAAATACCACAATGGCAAGATGCAGAGAGGTGTGTGTTTTGTTTTTTAAAAAGAAAATGAAATCCCTTTAGGAACATCTATTTTATTTTCTCTCTACTTTAAAATGTTTAATCACAAGTAGTAGCTATGTGAGTCAAGTTATGTACATGCTTCAATTCTTTAGATTGGGGGCTTGCCCACCACCTCAGTTTTTAACCTAAGACTAAATATAGGCACCTCTGAAACACTCAGGAAAAGAAAAGTTGGAATTAACAGGGTTCCTTGCTTTCATGCTGCATATATTTATGCTGGAACGTAGGCACTGACATTTCATTCTTACTTGTTTTCACACAATACTGCATAACAGATCAAACGTAGCAATTAAAAAATGTTTTGAAAATGCAACTTCTGCTCCATAAATTACCACAATCTTTTGTTACAGAACCATCAAGTCAACTTCCTGTTTGTGCTTAAACTATTCACAGCTTCAGATGATCTCCTGCAGTGTCTTCTCCAAAGGTCACACCACAGTTTTCGATTCACACATTTGATTAAAAATATAAGAATCGTGGTGCCCTTGGAAAGGATCTGCAGTAAAAATAGATCAAACTACCTGCTGTTTCCAGAATAGACCACGTTAATGCTTCTTTATCCCATTTTGTTAGCATTGCAAAGCGAGGAAGAGATGTGCATTTTTACAGATACCCTGGCTGAACACCTAAGAATTATCTAATGTGAACCTTTTATTCTTAAAGCATAGCATCTATAACTAATAACAGATACAGTCAGGTAACATTCAGGTTATGACAGACTGTGGGAACTACTTATCCTTTTGTACTTAGATATTACACTATTAAAGGCTAAACTCCGACCTTATTCATGCCCCTGCATCACTGTTTTGTGCCACTTAGACCCAGATAATCATAACCTTCCTTACATTGACTGGTTCACAGGAAATCCTTGTATTATACAGAATAATGGTGTAAGGTACTAGCTACAGTTTGAGATAAGATGTCACAACCTGGTCCTTTCTTGGGAGTAAGACCGGGTTCCAAATATACATGGCAGGAGAATTAAATTTCCATACTTATAACTGTTACTTTTCTGTATAATATCCAGAAGCTGATTAGAAAAACATTATCATATCTAGTCTAAATTCATTATATACGGTGAGTGAAATGCAAGTAGTAAATGTGACAGCATGAGATATGTCTGCGTCAAACTGTGAACTCCATTTTGAATTGAATTGTAACCTCCATTTTGTATTAGGACTCTATATTGTGCTATGTGCTGAACTCATGTCTAACCATGCCTAAGGCAAGGTTATTATGATGTATTCCAGACAGCTAACTTGTCCAAGAATGGTGCTCAACACCTGGTTGAAAAAAGTATGGCTGCGAAGCCATCACAGAGCAATCTAGGGCCATGAGCTTTGATTGTCTCTTAACTGCTGGCCCAACCCCAAGGAAATAATAGGATTTTCTTCTTGAAGTACTAGCATAGCTGGTGAATCTCCTGTTTCTGAGTCTGGGCACACAAGTAAAAGGAGATAAACTGTATTTAAGTGAGGGTGCTGCTCTCAGAAAAGGAGGCCATCCATCGTCACATGCAAGAAGAACTGGATGAAGATAAAACAGGTGGGAGGACTTTGCCTAGTGAACTCACAGAAGGATGAAATCAGATTAAGGGTGGAGTATGTTTTAGGATTATTTTTAAGAAAAAAACACCCTAACTTTCTAGCATTTAAGAGTAAAGTGACTGGGTGAGAAATGCCTTTGCTAAACCAGGGTTTTCTTGCTTTCCTGCCACATTGTCATCGAGGGGATTAAATTAAAAACCAAAGTGCTCTCAGGTAGATGGAACTCTGAGGGAATTTACATAAGCAACTGAGGTGCTCAAGAACTCTGAGGCACTGATTTTGGGTGTCTGCACTACAGAGCCACACATCCTAAGGAAAGGCTTAGACAAGATGTTTGAGCATAGAAGTGCACCTTAGGAACCCAGAGCTAGAAACAGTGACTAGACTACTCAGTCCCAGTGGGCTTAGAAGCATGTGGTATCCAGCAGATGTGTTTACTTACAACTGACTGGTGTCTGTCCAGGGGGCAACTAGTCCAGGCTGAAACAGTAAACCTACAGCATGCACTAGGGTGTCTAGATGTTAAGGGGAAAATATCGTGCCCACTGCGGGAGGAGCGGTTTTTTTTTTTTTTACACTCACCTGTCCAGGAATTCGTCGGCAATTTGGCAGAGAGCCCTTCAGTCGCGGACGGTCTTCGGCGGTATTTTGGCGGTGGGTAATAAACCTTGCTGCCAAAGACAGAAGCACCCGCCACCAAAATACCACCGAAGACTGAAGGACTCTCCGCTGAATTGCCGCCGAAGACCAGGAAACAAAATATCAGGACAAATGGCATCCTGGCCATACTCTGGTGGGGACGCGGGACAAAGTCCTCAAAATTGGAACAGTCCCAATTTTATTGGGACGTCTGATCACCCTAGCATGCACCCTTAACTGTAAGTTGGATTTTAAAATGTGTTCAGTTTTAATTATGCAACTGTGAGGTGATGTTCTAGTTTATTAGAAATGTAGGTAGTGCCTTAAAAATAAAGTAAAATTTTTATCTTAACCATCACTCTGTGCTGAACTCTACATTTGTTTGATGATTTTTATTACAGGTTTAACTGCATTAAAAGATTTCATGTGCATAGAACATAAAATGCATCTTTCAAGTGTATGTAAAAGTTGTCAAAACAGGCCGCAATCCCTCTTTCAGAGCTTTACTTGTAACTGTGCTTGGACTATTTAATAAGGACAATACATATAGGATCAGGATTCAAAAATAATGGCTCTGATCTAGTAGACATTGTGGGTGGGATTTTCAAAAGCACTCAGCAGTTGCCTAACTCTACTCCAGTTGAGGTTACAGTCACATTCCATTAAATTACAGGCACTGATCCTGAAATGGCATGAACTTCTGCAGTCTATAGGCAGGGGCATTGCTGGGCTTGTTGGAGGAAGGTGTTTACCTCCTTAGGGGGGTAGAGAGGCATGGAGTGACTTTTACGGCAGCTGCAGAGCTGATCTGGGTGGGGACGCTGACCTATCCCTCCCCCGAGGTGACCAGAAGAAAGGGTGTACTATATAGGTCCATGCCAGGCAGGGAAACCCCTCTTACCTGGACCAGATGGAGCAGTACCCACCCTCCTACCCCTGGAAGTGATGAAATACCAGGTTGTCAGGTTCCCCTGTGGGCATTGTGCTAGTTGCTCCTTTCTCAGGGGAGCTGGGAAGGAATATTTTCCTCACCGCCAGATTGGCCAAGGCAAAGTGTGTGGGGAGTTTCACCTTCCCCACAGCGGGTTGTGGGGGCTTAGTTGGAGCGAACATGGAGCAGAGCTTGGCTATGATGTCGCAGCTCATTATGTGAACGTGGGGCAGATGTCCAGTGCAGATACTCCATAAAGAAGAGAAACAGTTGTCAGATACAACGGATTGCTAAAGGATTTAAAAGGTAGTATTTGTTAAAGGAGCAGAAACAAGGTGGGGGTTTAGGGCTCCTATGATTGGTACAGCAGGGAGCCACGCCCACCTCCTTTATCACCCACCCCCAACCCTCATTCGAGAGGGAGGTGAGGTCCCAACAGCAGGTTGGCTGGTGTCAAGGATGGGTAAGGGAAGGATTGTTGGAAGCCTGCTGAGTATATATGAAAATGATTATGGAATTACCTGCGCTGTACACTTATCTGCCGAGTATTCCCAAACAGTTAAGAATAAAGTTGCGGCCTAATTAAACCACATCCAGTACCTCCTGTCTTTGATCTGGCATAACTGGACACTGTGTACTTGAGGGTGTTTATATGTGCATTATTGAGACTAGATGTTCACAGCATCATTTTCATAGGGATATGATGAAACAAATGAAGGTTATTGACTATAATGGACCCAACTATTTATTGTGCTAATTTGGCAGCTGAGTATTGGCAATGTCTGCATTGTTACCATAAGAGATTTTCTTCCTTTAAAAATAATCTCTGCGCTAACTGATTTTCCAGTTTAGAAAACTATTATTGTGTTTTTCCCCAGAAAAATACTCAGATTTTGGTTCTTAAATATATTTACACTAGAGCTGTGAATTAATCGCAGTTAACTTAAGTGATTAACTCAAAATGTATTAACTCAATTAAAAAAATTAATCATCATTAACCAAAGTTTTAATCACATTGTTAAACAAAAGTCTCAATTGGTATTCTATTCATTATAAATATTGTGGATGTTTTTCCTACATTTTCAAATATATTGATTTAAATAACAATACAGAATACAAAGTGTGCAGTGCTCACTTAATTTTTTTTGACAAATATTTTTAACAAAAGAAATAGTTTACATCAAACAAACTTGTTTGAGTGATTGGCTTAAAAAGTAGGACTGAGTGGACTTGTAGGCTCTAAAGTTTAACATTGTTTATTTTTGAATGCAGTTATGTAAAAGAATTCTACATTTGTAAATTGCACTTTCACGATAACGAGATTGCCCTACAGTACTTGTATGAGATGAACTGAAAAATGCCATTTCTTTTGCTTATCTTTTTTACAGTGCAAATATTTGTAATCAAAACTATAAAGTGAGCACTTTACACTTTGTATTCTGTATTGTAACTGAGATCAATATATTTGAAAATGTAGAAAACATCCAAAAATATTTTTAAAAATGGTATTCTATTGTTTAACAGTGCAATTAAAACTGTGATTAATCACAATACATTTTTTAAATCATTGACAGCCCTAATTTACACTGGTCAACACAAAAATCTCAAATTGTAAGACTTACAAAAAAAGCAAGCCAACAAACAAAATCAAAATCTCTGAAACCTCTATTTTTGTGCTCTTACAACTTAAAAATAGCCACAGCAATTATTGTCCCCACTATGCTTTCTGAAAACTATACAATATAACAGCACTACACCATTTTGATAGTTCACAATTGCAAGTCTGCTTTCCTGATCCAATTTCAGCTTGATATTTCAGCAATAGATCATATCACAAAAACCTAGCAGTCAGCAGAATCAGCATAATTCCCATATTTAGGGCCCTGTCAACAGACAAACAAAATATTAAGAAAATATTTTGAAAATTGAAGTGCTGTTAAATGAATATTTGCTATCATGTCGGAAAGTATGGTTGACTACAGGGGCTGCTGGCAACTGCATATATTATTGTCCCTGAACTGTGGCTATGAAAGGCACTAATATGCAACAACACTGCCCACATAAATACATTAGGTATAAAGTAACCTACTTCTTTCATTCAAAACAGCATTAACATTTTGCTTTTGTCAGATTAATATGCCTTAGCATGCAAAAATACAACAAAACCAAAACTTTTGTTTGTGCTCCAGCTTTTTATCATGTTGCTGCCTCTTTTCAAATCACTCTTATGTATGTTTATTTTTTTAAGGAAATTTAATGCATGGATTGACAGTTCTGGAAACACAACAGGAACAGCATAAGCATCAGTTTTGCAAGCCTTTGCAGACTGCCTTGCAGTGGGATTAAGAGAGAAACTCAGTCTATTAAAAATCTTAACTTCTGTCTTGAGAATGCCAATTATTACATACCTGTCCGTTAAGACCACCGAGTTGTGTCAAAATGGCCTCTGAAATTCAATTTCATGGGAGCCATTTACATATGTGGATGGAGTTTTTACCACTAATTTCCCACTGAGGAAAAATGGTCCTGTTACCCAGCCAATCATTTATCTATCAGTCAGTGTCTGCACAGTGTTCTGAAAATACAGAGCATTATTATTAGGCCTGTCAAGCAATTAATTTTTTTTAAAATTGCGATTAATCACACTGATAAAGAATAATAGAATACCATTTATTTAAATACTTTTGGATGTTTTCTACATTTTCAAATATATTGATTTCAATTACAACACAGAATACAAAGTGTACAGTGTTCACTTTATATTATTATTTTTATTATAAATATTTGCACAGTAAAACACAAAAGATAGTATTTTTCAATTCACCCAATACAAATAATGTAGTGCAATCTCTTTATCATGAAAATTGAACTTACAAATTATGTACAAAATGTAACTGCACTCAAAAATAAAACAATGTAAAACTTTAGCACCTACAAGTCCACTCAGTCCTACTTTGTGTTCAGCCAATCACTCAAACAAGTTTGTTTACATTAGCAGGAGATAATGCTGCCCGCTTCTTGTCTACAATGTCACCTGAAAGTGACAACAGGTGTTTGCATGGCACTGTCGTAGCTGGTATCGCAAGATATTTACATGCCAGATGTGCTAAAGATTCATATGTCCCTTCATGCTTCAACCACCATTCCAGAGGACATGCGTCCATGTCGATGACGGGTTCTGCTCAATAATGATCCAAAGCAGTGTGGACCGACACATATTTATTTTCATCATCTGAGTTAGATGCCATCAGCAGAATGTTGATTTTCTTTTTTGGTGGTTCAGTTCTGTAGTTTCCACATCAGAGTATTGCTATTTTAAGCCTTCTGAAAGCATGCTCGACACCTCGTCCCTCTCAGATTTTGGAAGGCACTTCAGATTCTTAAAACTTGGGTCAAGTGATGTAGCTATCTTTAGAAATATCACATTGGTACCTTCTTTGTGTTTTATCTAATCTGCAGTGAAAGTGTTCTTAAAATTAACAACATGTGCTGGGTCATTATCTGTGCTTACTGATAATGGCAGAATGTGGGTAAAACAGAGCCGGAGACATACAATTCTCACCCTAGGAGTTCAGTCACAAATTTAATTAACACTTTTTTTTTAAACGAGTGTCATCAGCATGGACGCATGTCCTCTGGAATGGTGGCTGATACATAAAGGGGCATACGAATGTTTAGAATATCTGGCATGTAAATACCTTGCTATGCCGGCTACAAAAGTGCCATGCAAACACCTGTTCTCACTGTTAGGTGACATTGTAAATAAGAAGCTGGCAGCATTATCTCCTGCAAATGAAAACAAACTTGTTTGTCTTAGCGATTGGCTGAACAAGAAATAGGACTGAGTGGACTTGTAGGCTCTAAAGTTTTATATTGTTTTGTTTTTTGAGTGTAGTTATGTAACAAAAAAAAATTCTATATTCGTAAGTTGCACTTTCATCATAAAGTGATTGCACTTCAGTACTTGTATTAGGAGAATTGAAAAATACTATGTCTGTTAATCTTTTTATAGTGCAAATATTTGTAATAAAAATAATAATATAAAATGAGCACTATACACTTTGTATTCTGTGTTGTAATTGAAATCAATATATTTGAAAATGTAGAAAAACATCCAAAATTATTTTATACAATTCAATTGGTATTCTATTGTTTAACAGTGTGATTAAAAGTGTGATTAATTGTGATTTTTTTTACGTTAATCGACAGCCCTTATTATTATACAGGTGGTTGGAAAATAAAAATTTCCATTCTGTGAGACATTCCACCATTTCAGAATTTGTCACAGAGTCCAAATTCAATTGTTTTTCATTGTTCAAACATCTTGTTTCTATAATGTTGAATAATATCATTTTGATAAGGCAAAAACATTTAATTTGAATAATGTGAAAACAGAATATAAATTCATAGGTGAAATATAAAATAAATATAAATATTAAAAATAGAAATCAAAATAAAATGAAATAAGATCAAAATAATTCATTTGGACACTTTTCCTTTGAAAATTTTGCCAAAATTGACATGTCTCAGCAAAACATTTTCTGATGGAACTCTGTTTAATGAAAAAACTTTTCAGCCAGCTCTAATTCTTATTATTCCACATGAGAATTTGGCTGTTACTCATGGAGGTTCATGGGTTAATGCACAGGGAAGCAGAGTTACAAAGGACTGGCATATCTCTGCAATAATGGAATTTCCCCAATTGGTTTGCAGACCTTTTCACATATTTACATTTTAATATCTCTTCCCCACCTCCCAGGCTTTCTCAGGGTTCTGTCCTTGTTACAGGGCTAGATTGTGCTTAGTGCTGTGTGCCTGCCCAAGGAGCCAGTCCCTCAGCCCAATGCACTCCTTTGTGGATTTAGGGCAAACATTCAGTCTTTATGCAGGTGGTACACAAGGACTAGGAGTCTTTCATTCTGAAAAGAGATGTCTAAACTACATAGAAGAGAAGAATCAAGGATAAGGCCATGATCTGTCCTCTCCTACAGTGGCCAGAGGAACTGGACTGTCTCAATGGGAGAAATGTAACCCACACACCTCCTGGGTGTGGTGCTCTGTCTCCCTCTAGTGGCACAGAGACCAATTAGAAAATAATGAGTGTGCTACCACCTTAACTAAGTGTCCCATGGCTTTTAGCTCATGCAGTAGAGACTCATGCATTTAGCTCCAGAAGTCCCAGATTTGATCCGGCCCGCCGATGACCGGGGTCTGTCGGTGTTACAAGCATACTTCCCCTAGCTGAGGAAGTGCATCCAGAGCTTCAGAGACTTCCCAGTCGATATCCTGGATGAGCCCTCACTTGTAACACTGACAGACTCTGGTCATCAGCGGGCGGGATTAAACCTGGAATGGCTGGAGCTAATTGCATGAGCCTCTACTGCTCACTGCTCAATCCCTGGCTCTGCCACAGGCTCTGCCCCCACTCCACCCCTTCCTGCCCTCTTCCCTAAGCCTGCAATGCCCTCACTCCTCCCCCTTCCCCTCCGAGCATCCTGCACGCCAGGAAACAGCTGATTGGGAGGTGAGGGAGGGAGGGGGAGGTGCTGATCAGTGTAGCTGCCAGTGGGCAGGAGGTGCTGGGAGTGGGGGGTGGAGCTAATGGAGGGGGAGTCCTGCTGACATATTACTGTGTCTCTTTGGCAATGTACATTGGTAAATTCTGGCACCTTCTCAGGTTCAGGTTGGCCACTCCTGCAGTAGAGGCTCATGCATTTAGCTCCAAAGGTCCCAGGTTCGATCCTGTCCACCGAGCTTAAAGCCATGGTCTAGCCCATAACCTTGAAAAGAATAAGGCCTGGTCTACACTACGCCTTTAAACCAATTTTAGCAGCGTTAAACCGATTTAACGCCACACCCATCCACACTACGAGGCCCTTTATATCAATATTAAGGCCTCTTTAAACCGGTGTCTGTACTCCTCCCCGATGAGAGGAGTAGCGCTAATATCGGTATTACCATATCGGATTAGGGTTAGTGTGGCCGCAAATCGACGTTATTGGCCTCCGGGCGGTATCCCACAGTGCACCACTGTGACCGCTCTGGACAGCAATCTGAACTCGGATGCACTGGCCAGGTACACAGGAAAAGCCCCGCGAACTTTTGAAATTCATTTCCTGCTTCCCCAGCGTGGAGAGCTCATCAGCACAGGTGACCACGCAGAGCTCATCAGCACAGGTAACAATGCAGTCTCCTGAGAATCGAAAAAGAGCTCCAGCATGGACTACACGGGAGGTACTGGATCTGATCGCTATATGGGGAGAGGATTCAGTGCTAACAGAACTGCGTTCCAAAAGATGAAATGAAAAAATATTTGAAAGAATTTCCAAGGCTATGATTGAAAAAGGCAACAGCAGGGACTCAGTGCAGTGCAGAGTGAAAGTTAAGGAGCTCAGACAAGCCTACCAGAAAACCAAAGAAGCAAACGGAAGGTCCGGTGCAGGGCCAAAAACATGCTGCTTCTACACTGAGCTGCATGCAATTTTAGGGGGCTGCGCCACAACTACCCCACCCCTGTCCGTGGATTCCGAGGTGGGGGTTGTAATCTCAGCCATGGCTGAGGATTATGCGGACGGGGAAGATGACAATGAAGAAGAAGAGGACGAGCTTGCAGAGAGCACACAGCACTCCGTTAGCCCCAACAGCCAGGAGCTTTTTCTGACCCAGACGGAATTACCCTCCCAGCCCTTCCAAGCCACGGTCCCAGACAATGAAGCCATGGAAGGGACCTCTGATGAGTGTACCTTTGTAAATATAAAACATGGTTTAAAAGCAAGTGTTTTTTAATGATTGATTTGCCCTGAGGACTTGGGATGCATTCGCAGCCAGTAAAGTTACTTAGAAAAGTTTGTTACCATGTCTGGGGATTGAGCGGAAATCCTCCAGGGACATCTCCATGAAGCGCTCCTGGAGGTACTCCAAAAGCCTTTGCAGAAGGTTTCTGGGCAAGGCAGCCTTGTTCTGTCCACCATGGTAGGACACTTTACCACGCCATGCATGTAGCAAGTAATCGGGTATCATTGCATGACAAAGTATAGCTGTGTATGGTCCCGGTGATTGCTGGCATTCAAGAAACATCCGTTCTTTATCTCGCTGTGTTATCCTCAGCAGAGTGATATCGTTCAGGGTAACCTGGTTGAAAATCAGGAATTTAATTAAGGGGACAGAGATGCCCATTTTCCTACTGGGTTCGTGGGCTGCTGCTTAAAAAAAAATCCTTCCTTGCACGTAGCCAAGCGGGGGGGAGGGGAGAAGTGAAATAGCAATGAGCTTTTTCACGTTTGGCTAGCAGGGATCTTCCCAGCTACCAGCCATGCGGTAGGGTGGGGGAAAGGGGTGATTATCAGTGAGCTTTCATGATACCAGCCATGCGGTGGTGGGAGTGGTAAAGCACTGTATATATGAAGGCAGCAGAAGCCGAAAGACAGTGGCTTACCATGGCCGCATGCAAGCTGAAATCTGATGCCCGGACCTGCGTCTGTGAGATCTGTAACACCAGAGCCGCAGGCACTCAATATTAAGATGCAAAATGCGACCTTGTAGTGAAATCACATGTGCTATGTAAGGTGAATAGTGCTGTTCACTGTGAAAGAGTATAACCATTGTTCTGTAAAATGTATCTTTTTAAATACTTCTCTCCCTTTTTTCCCTCCCTCATGCAGCTGCAAATTTTTCAAGCATCCCTACTCCGTCCTGAAGGCTATCTCAGATAAGGCGGCGGAAAAAAAAGACGCGAGAAGAAATGTTTTCCGAAATCATGGAAGTGACCCGCAATGAAACAGCGCATCTGAATGAGTGGAAGGACGTGGTAGCAAAGTACAGGAAAGATGCCAGTGACCATGAGGACAGGAGGGACCAACGTGAGGATAGGAGGGACGAACGTGAGGACAGGAGAGACGCTCGAGATGAGAGGAGAGATGCTCGAGATAAGAGGTGGTGGCACGAAGATCAGCGGTGGCGGGATGCAACTCTGGGGCTGCTGCGTGATCAAACTGACATGCTCCGGCGTCTGGTGGAGCTTCAGGAACGGCAGCAGGATCACAGAGTGCCGCTGCAGCCCCTGTATAACCACCCTCACCATGTTCCACATCCTCCTCACCCAGACGTGTAAGAATGCGTGGGGGGAGGCTCCGTGCACCCGCCCACTCCACCCCCATGGACAGCCCAACCAAAAGGCTGTCATTACTGTGAAATTTTTTTAGTGGCCTTTTCCTTCCCTCCTATCCTCCTCCCAAACCACACCCGGGCTACCTTCTCAGTTCTCTCCCTTTTTTTATAATGAATTAATAAAGAATACATGATTTTTAAACGATAGTGACTTTATTTCCTTAAGCAAGCTGTAATCGAAGAGGGAGGGTGGGTTGCTTACAGGGAATGAGTCAATCAAGGGGGGTGGGGGTTCATCAAGGGGAAACAAACACAGCAGTCACCCTACCCTGGCCAGTGATGAAGCTCGTTTTCAAAGCTTCTCTGATGCGCACCGCTTCCTGGTGTGCTCTTCTAATCTCCCTGGTGTCTGGCTGCGCGTAATCAGCGGCCAGGTGATTTGCCTCAGCCTCCCACCCCGCCATAAAGGTCTCCCCCTTACTCTCACAGAGATTGTGGAGAACACAGCAAGCAGCAATAACAAAGGGGACATTGGTTTGGCTGAGGTCTGAGCGAGTCAGTAATGTGCGCCAGCGCGCCTTTAAACGGCCAAAGGCACATTCTACCGCCATTCTGCACTTGCTCAGCCTGTAGTTGAACAGTTCCTGACCACTGTCCAGGCTGCCTGTGTATGGCTTCATGAGCCATGGCATCAAGGGGTAGGCTGGGTCCCCCAGGATAACGACAGGCATTTCAACATCCCCAACTGTTATTTTCTGGTCTGGGAAGTAATTCCCTTGCTACAGCCGTTTAAACAGAGTAGTGCTTCTGAAGACGCGAGTGTCATGAACCCTTCCCGGCCATCCCACGTGGATGTTGGTGAAACGTCCCTTGTGATCCACCAGTGCTTGCAGCACCATTAAAAAGTACCCCTTGCGGTTTACGTACTGGGTGCCCTGGTGCTCCGGTGCCAAGATAGGGATATGGGTTCCATCTATCGCCCCCCCACAGTTAGGGAATCCCATTGCAGCAAAGCCATCCACTATGGCCTGCACGTTTCCCAGAGTCACAACCTTTCGTAGCTGCAGCTTAATGATTGCTTTGGGTACTTGCATCACAGCAGCCCCCACAGTAGATTTTCCAACTCCAAATTGATTCCCGACTGACCGGTAGCTGTCTGGCGTTGCAAGCTTCCAGAGGGCTATTGCCACTCGCTTCTCCACTGTGAGGGCTGCTCTCATCTTGGTATTCTGGCGTTTCAGGGCAGGGGAAAGTAAGTCACAAAGTTCCATGAAAGTGCCCTTACGCATGCGAAAGTTTCACAGCCACTGTGAATCGTCCCACACCTGCAAAACTATGCGGTCCCACCAGTCTGTGCTTGTTTACCGGGCCCAAAATCAGCATTCAATGGCTAGAACCTGCCCCATTACCATCAGGATCTCCAAAGCGCAGGGGCCCGCGGTTTGAGAGAATTCTGTGTCCATGTCCTCATCACTCTCATCGCCACGCTGCCGTAGCCGCCTCCTCCTCGCCTGGCTTTGCAGGTTCTGGTTCAGCATAGGCTGCATGAGAATGCGCAAGGTGTTTACAATGTCCAAGATAGCGGTATTGAGCTGAGCAGGGTCCATGCTTGCTGTGCTATGGCGTCTGCACAGTTCACCCAGGAAAAAAGACGTGAAACGGTTGTCTACTGCTTTCACGGAGGGAGGGGTGAGGCTGTACCCAGAACCACCCGCAACAATGATTTTTGCCCCATCAGGCACTGGTACCTCAAACCAGAATTCCAAGGGGTGGGGGAAACTGCAGGAACTATGGGATAGCTACGGGATAGCTACCCACAGTGCAACGCTCTGGAAATCGACGCTAGCCTCGGACCATGGACGCACACCGCCGAATTAATGTGCGTTGTGTGGCCGTGTGCACTCGACTTTATACAATCTGTTTTACAAAACAGGTTTCTGTAAAATCAGAATAATCCTGTAGTGTAGATGTACCCTAAGAAAGATGCTACATAGCTGATACAGACAGTAGCAATTCAGAAGGATGAGGGGTCCCCCCCACTAAAGATAGCAGTCAGATATGGATCAGCTGCACCGTTCAGTGAATCAGAGTTCACCTGGGATAGTAAACAAAAAGGTTCATGAATTTCATCCACCTTTCTGAAGGATTAACAGTTTGCACCACCACCATTGTGAAATATAGCCTGAGAAAGTAGATTTTCCCTCTTCAACCCTTTCAATGGATTGTGTTATTCCATGGCTCTTGCTGCTATTTGAGGTATCTTCTCTCTGCCTAGACATCATCACTGGCCTCCACGATTATCTATCCTGTCATCTCTCCCTGCTAACGTGGGCATCATTGCAGATTGAGAAGGGCAGCGGATAGCAAAAACTTTAAGGCTAAGTGGCTAAGTGAGAATGCATGGGAAAGGACAGTTAACTGAACTTGACGTTGTAGGTGACATTTCTAATTTCCAAAAGCCTTTCAGCCTTTATGAAATGCAAAGAATGACTGTTTCTATGAAAGACTGGCAGACCCATCTGCCTTACAATAAATGCTAACAAATTAAATCCATAATGAAGGTCAAAGAAAGGCAGGGTAGCATTTGTCAGAGTTTGTTACAGGTCTATACAATCATGACGGGTGTGGAGAAAGTAAATAAGAAAGTGTTATTTATTCCTTCTCTTACCACAAGAACTAGGGGTCATCCAATGAAGTTAATAGGCAGCAGGTTTAAAACAAACAAAAGGAAATATTTCTTCACATAATGCACAGTCAACCTGTAGAACTCTTTATTGTGAAGGCCAAGACTGTAACAGGGCTCAGAAAAGAACTAGATATGCTCACGGAGGATAGGTCCATCAATGGCTATCAGCCAGGGTGGGCAAGGATGCAAAACCATGCTCTGAAGTGTCCTTAGCCTTTGTTTGCCAGAAGCTGGGAATGGGCGACAGGGGATGGATCACTTGATGATTACCTGTTCTGTTCATTCCCTCTAGGACACCTGGCTTTGGCCACTGTCAGAAGACATGTTACTGGGCTAGATGGACCATTGGTTTGAACCAGTATGGCTGT
Source organism: Mauremys mutica (assembly GCF_020497125.1). Classification (NCBI taxonomy): domain Eukaryota; kingdom Metazoa; phylum Chordata; order Testudines; family Geoemydidae; genus Mauremys; species Mauremys mutica. The sequence goes on from NC_059074.1 coordinate 22,191,621, forward strand.
TCTTACATTATGTTCTTAGAAGAACAAACTGAAATAAGTGGGAAGATACCTCCATGCATAGGACCTAAATTTTGCTGTGTCCTGTGTGTCTGTGGAAGGGATTCCAGGGCCCGTTACCCTCTTTCATTCCCATGCAGGAACTGGGGTCATGCAGTCCTTGTGAGACCCAATGCTCAGTGTCCTTTGCATATCTCCCAGTGTTCTAGATCCACAGAGGATTGAGTATATTGGTAGGCTGGAGATAATCCTTTAACTCAGACTGCAAAAGTTCTACTTTCTCTCTCAGGTTTGATCCCCTCTTTTGTGACAACCAACAAGATGGTTGTTACACTTTCAAAGAAGATGGGTGTGTACTTGTACAATGCAGCTAGAAGTGTGATTACAGAACAGGTAGACATGCCTCAGTTAGTCTTAATCTCACTAGTCTGGGCACCAATAGCAGTGAAGCTACTGCATCATGGGATAAACTGCCAGAGTATGTACCTAGGCTCCCTGACATGCTTGTAATGGAGCAGCTAGCCTGTACTGCCATGGCTTCACTGCTGTTGATACCCAAGCTACCCAGATTAAAACTATTTTAGGTATATCACACCTCTGATTTGAGGGTATTTACCCTATCTGCGGCTAGTGCTGCTAGCCACCTCAAAGGGGACGGGACCCCGCCAGCACACTCCATAGGCTGGACTCAGATTACAGCACATTCTGTACCCTCTCCAGAATCCTTAAAAGTGCCCAATCTGCAAGTATTGTTACTGCAAATAAACTCACTGGAACATAATTTGACTCCAATTCTGTACTTTCTTGTTTACAGGTGAAAAAACAATCTTCCTGCCATCTTTCAACCACTTTTAATAGTGAAGATAACAGCCAGTGGTAGGATCCAACAAAACACACTCCACCTTTAACTTTCTATTATTATTATTGTATGGAATAACTATTCAATGTAGGAATGCTTTTTCTTTGGCAATTCCCACCACTTTGCCAAATAATCTTGAGTGCGCATTTTCAATTATATATGCCATTTAAACAAGATTGAGCAGGAATAGCTAATTTGTTTGTTTTGAATGACTGTTGCAATCATTCGCTAAACAAGATCAAAGTATTATACCAAACTCATGAAGACGACAGTTTCATCGGAGCTGAATTGTGGTGTGTGGAATTTCTGTTTTCTCTACCAGAGATATCCTTACCCAGATGAAATGCACAGATATTAAAATATCCTTCCAAGCTCAAGAGCCTTAAAACAAATTATAAATCAAGAGCTACCACTGGATGGAAGGGGACTCCTGTTCTATATGGCACATAGCAATAGTAGACAATAGTTTAGGAAAGGAAGGAAGAAGAACATTATACCCAACTGAGGGATAATGGGAGCACAGGCAGCACAGAGGTTATGTGTGTGGGGAATGCCTACGTTTCTCCCGTGGAGGAACATGGAGGGGAAGGGGCGCGGGGCAAGCGGAGACGCAAGGCAGTCTGTGTCTGCCAGTCAGTTTGCCCACGTGGGCTGCGTAAGAGGGGAGGGCAGGGAGCAGCTCCTTTTGACTCACCACACAGCCCACATGGGGAAACTGACCTGCAGGCACGGAGTGCCTGGTGTTGCTGCTTGTCCCCCTCCCCATCAGCCCTCTGGGGGGGCAGCCAGGTGTTCTCTGCTAGCAGGTCAGTTTCCCTCTAATGGTAAGTTCCCCCCTGGTGGGCACTGGGCAGGAAAGCAGTGACCCATAGATCCAGGAGGCTGAGCTGCTTTCCCAGCTCTGTGCCGTGTACAGCCCAGGTGAGTGACAGTGAATTCCTCATGCGGGAATTGGAATTCTGTGCCTGGCTCAGCCTCTTGGGGGAGGAGGGGGAAAACGGGACTTCCTCTTCCCCTGGAGCAGCTGGGGCCAAGTCAGACCCGCCAGAAACCTCCTCAGATGCAGGAAGCGCCACACCCCTCCCCTGCTTCCTGCTCCCATGACTCCTCAGCCGCAGGGGGGAGGGGTCACTGTATAGCAAGCTGCCCCCGCGTCCACCAAACCACCCTGCATTTGGGCCCCTCCAACACACACACAATCTCCCCCACTGAGCCCTCCACACCTGGACCCACCCGTTTACCGCCCCCCGCTCCCCCCGGCACCTGAATCCCTACCCAGCCAAGTCCCTCTGCTGAGCCCAAACCCCAACCCCCAGATACCCTGCCGAGTTTCACACACCCCCCGCCCCTTGCCCCCTCCAAATATAGAAGTCAAACTATGCTATGAAGGGAGGGTATAAAAGAATATCAAACTGGGAGGATATACAGGGGATATAATTGCTAGACTACAGTAAATTCAAAATCTTTGTTTAAAGAAATTTCCCACCACATCTACCCCCACTTTTAAAATTGTCATTCTTTCCCCAATTCCTCTCTAGCTTCCCAATTTTGCTTTATCTGCAAAAATGGCTTTCCCCTCCACACTCAAGAACTTATGCAAACATTAATTTGCATATGTTTTCAATGTGAAAGCCTTCTTCGCTTAAAAAAGGGCCCTCTTTCACTCAGAAATGCAAATGTGCTTGAAAACTCATTTTCATTGGAAAATGGGTCTATTTTTGCTTGGAAAACGTGTTGCAATTTCTGGTCAAATGAGCCCATTTTGGTGCATGTAATAAAGTGCCCCAAACCTTGAATTGTCACCAGCTTCGCATTTCATTAAGATTGCTTTGCTAATAATTAACCAATTTGGATTTTACCCAGAATACTGGGTCTAATGCTTTTCATCTCTCAAAAATAGTGGCTAGTGATCTTCATTAACAATATACAGGCCAGAACTCTGCTTTTACATCTAAGATATTGTACTTCTAATTAAACAGTGCTTTATAGAGCAATGCTTGAGTGATGATTTAATACCTGATTCGAAAAGACGACTGCTTTTTGCTGTCCCGCATGAATGGAGTATTGGTTACAAATGTCCCATCTATAGGCCTGATTCAAAGCCCCCTGAAATCAATGGAAAGACTCTCATCAACTTCAGTAATTATTATTATGATTCTGGCAGCACCTAGAGGTCACAAACAAAATCAGGACCCCACTGTGTTAGGCACTAAAGCTGGTTGGGAACATGCTGAATACACCTTTTTGTCAAAATTGCTGACTAATGAAAATGTATTGATTTTGATCAAATTTTGGAAGGGATGGTTTTTCAGGTCCAGCATGGAGTTTCTGGTCAAAAACAGGAACATCTACCTGCACCAGGATAGCCAATAGCCTGGTGGTTAGGGCATGTCTCCAGGGTGTGAAGATCTAGGTTCCAGTCCCTGCTCTGCCTGCTTCAGACAAGAGATTTGGTCTTCCACAAGCCAGACATGTGTCCTAATCACTGGACTAGTCTAGGGTGGGTGACCAGATGTCCCAATTTTATAGGGACAGTCCTGATTTTTGGGTCTTTTTCTTATATAGGCTCCTATTACCCTCCACCCCCCGTCCCGATTTTTCACATTTGCTGTCTGGTCACCCTAGGGTGACCTCACCTTTGAATGTTGTATTCCGTCCAGCCCTACTCAACACTGAACACATACCTAACCAGAGACAGTCCTTGCTCCAACGAGTTTACAATCTAAACAGACAAAACAAAGAATGATAGGGTGAACAAAGGCACATAGAGATTAAGTGAATCTCAAGGTCACAGAGTGGGTCAGTTGTACAGTTGGGAAATAACACCCAGGTCTCCCGAAATTCAGTCCAATGTCCTATCCACCAGATCACACTGCCAATCCAAAGACCCTTCCATCCCCAAGCATGTTGAATGTGTACTTCTGAGGCCATAGCTCTCCCCGCCCCCAGAGTGCTAGGCACTGCACAAATGTAGAGTAAATAAGTGACAGAGTAAGACCCCAGATAATTTTTTTTGTTGAAGATACAAATAAATAGGCAAGTGGACTGAGCATAAGGAGGACAGAGTAACAAAAATAATAGGATGTTTTATCACAGCCTAGCTGTACGCCCAATTCTTTCCCAGCCAGTAGCAGTAATGAATATTTGCCACCTGCCTGGTTGCTATCAGATACAGATACAATTTTCCATGCACATTTATTATTGCAGAGGTAAGAGTCTTCACTGAGGTTTGGGTCTGATCCTAAGTACTGATAAATAATCGATTCTGCTTGCTAGACATAACAAGATCATAAACTAATGTGGCATAGCTATAAGGGGACTGACTTCTTGGTACCAGGAAATCAAGCTTTGGACCTGTAACTTACGGAAAGCCAATGCTTTTAGGGGAGATACCTGAAATACTGTGGCTTCCACTTGTAAATGTAAATTTGCAGTCATCATGACTATTCTACTTAGCATGTACTGAGCATGTCCATGTACAGTCATAGTCAAATCCTTGGGGAGTACTTGAGACTAGTACTAAATTAATTCTTTTGACCAAAACTTTTTTTTTTGGTGCAAAATATGCAGATTCAGTGCCAACAAAAACTTGTGAACAAACTTGTTTGTCTGAGAGATTGGCTTAACAAGAAGTAGGACTGAGTGGACTTGTAGGCTCCAAAGTTGTACATTGTTTTATTTTTGAATGCAGTTATTTTTTGTACATAATTCTATATTTGTAAGTTCAACTTTCATGATAAAGAGATTGCACAACAGTATTTGTATTAGGTGAATTGAAAATACTATTTCTTTTGTTTTTTACAGTGCAAATATTTGTAATAAAAATAATATAAAGTGAGCACTGAACATTTTGTATTCTGTGTGGTAACTGAAATCAATATATTTGAAAATATAGAAAACATCCAAAATATTTAAATAAATTGTATTTTATTATTGTTTAACAGCACGATTAATCATGTGATTAATCACGATTAATTTTTTAATCGCTTGAGAGCCCTAGGTGGCTAATTTGTATAGATTGGAAGGGCAGGTGTTAGAGAGGACAGAGAAGAGGCTATTGTAATCAAGGCACAAAACAAGGAGAGCTTTGATTAGACAGAGAGGAACAAGGTTAAATTCATACAGATGTTGTGCAGTGTGAAAAGGAGAGGGGGAGAGTCCAAGATAACTCCTGGGAGACAGGGAAGATGGTGGTGGTGTCAATATTGACAAAAAATGGGGTGGTGGAAGAGATGTACTAGGAAAGATTCCCAGAGAAGATTATGAGTTTAGTCTTTACCACGTTAAGTCAGATTCCATGGTGGGATGTCCAGGAGATGTCTTCAGAGAAATAGGCTTGGTTTGAGACGAGAGAACCACAGCAGGAGAAGAAATGCAGATTTGTGAGATGTGATAATTAGGGCTCTGAATCAGGCAAAGAAGGGACTTAAGCTGGGTTTCTTACATGCCACACATGTGCCCTAACCATTGGGATATTGGATATTCTTGGGTGGATGGATCTCTCAATTCCATCCTGTACTCAATAAACCAATATGTTTATGAGAAAAATTTTTGGTTTTAACAAATGAACATTTTCCAAGATTTTTTTTTGAAAATTCCTAATTATATTATTAGTCATAATAAATATGGTAGCTGAAGCTGTACGAGCAGATGAAATCACCCAAAGAAAGAGTGTAAATATATATTCTTATCCCCTTTCTCCAAATGGTGAACTAAATTAAAACACCATCCACAATAATGCCATCTGGTGAGTCACAGCCATGTCATAGAATGACCCACCCAAGCAAATTGTTGTTAATGCCATGATTAGAATTCAGGCATTTTTATCTCCTAGCCCTGTGCTCACTACTTTAGACCAAGGCAATATTTTATGTATCAAATTCTAAAAGATTAATTAGAACTCACAGGGGGGAAATGCTGGAACAAGCACATAGCTGAGCATTTGATTTAAATAAAGCAAACTAGTAGCAAATTATGCACAGAAGGTTCACATGAAAAATCCTACTCATGCTATCAGCATGGAAAGATGCAATGTACAGTTTAGAGCTTTACATGAAAGAGTATATTGGGAATATTTATATAAATGTTTAACAAACTGTACATAAACCTTCATTCCAAAGTATAAAATAATATTTAGCAGTAAGTAGTAAAGGCGGATTCAATAAGTAGGGCTCTTTGTTTTAAGAGTTGTTCCCAAATTTACTTTATGCCCAGTAAATTTGTCTTATAATCTTTGTAACTAAAGCAACCCAGTACTTCCTCTTCTGATGAAAAAAAACAATCCCTCAGAGCCATTTGCAGAACATTTACCTTTGTTATTTTCATTCTCTTCAAAGCACAGGAAGAGAGTATAAGTTCCAATGAGTGCTGCTGTTTTTTCCCGATCGCTAGGGGATGCCATTGTTTTTTCCATCGGTTTTGGGTCTGTGTGGCCTAATGGGCCGTTTGGGGCTATTACAATGTTTCATGCTCAAGACTGGATAGAAGTAATCTTTTGGGAAATGCCACACGCATTGTTTGCTAAGGAGCAAATTCTGATACCAGTTATGCCAGTGCACATCTGGTTGAACTCCACTGTCTGAAGTGGAGAACTAGGTTCTTAACACTAGTAAGCCACAAAGAAAAATAATAATGCTTAGCTCTTATAAAACACTTTTCATGTGTAGCTCTTCAAGTGCATTGCTAACATAAGTGGCATTTTATAGATAGAGAAACTCAGGCACAGACAGGTGAAGTGCCCAGGGCCACCCAGAGGATTCAGGGGGCCTGGGGCAAAGCGGGGGAGCTGCGGCGCTTGTACTCACCCGACGGCGGTCCAGTCTTTGGTGGCATTTTGGCGGTGGGAGGTCTTCAGTCCTTCGACCTTCAGTCACTCCCCGTCTTTGGCATCACCGAAGGGCCCCCCACCATTGAAATGCCGCCAAAGACCTGGAGCAACTGAAGGGCCCCCTGCTGCCGAAATGCCACCGAAGACCTGGACCACCGCTGGGCTGTGCTTGCGGGGCATTTTGGCAGCAGGAGACCCTTCAGTCGCTCCATGTCTTTGGCAGCACTGAAGGGCCCCCCGCCGCTGAAATGCTGGCCAAAGACCCGGACTGCCGCCGGGCCAGGGCACGCGGAGCCCCTGCAGGGCCCGGGGCAAATTGCCCCACTTACCCCTCCCCCCCCGGGCGGCCATGGAAGTGCCTGGCCTAAAGTCACACAGAAGGTCCATGTCAGAGGCAGTGATAGTAAGTACCCAGCTTTCCTTATTCCCAAGCCAGTGCCGTATATGGTAGAGCACTGTTCTCAACTGGGGGCCCTGAGCAGGTTTCAGGGGGTCCGCCAAGGACTGGGCTTCAGCCCCAGGTGGTGGAGCTTGGGCTCAGGAAGGGAGCACCACCTCCACCCCCGACTCACCTCAGTGGGCCACCCAGCCTGTCTGGGTTGAGGAAACCAAAAATTGCAGTACCATTGCAGAAAAGAGAGCTCTCTTCCCTCTCCCTGGATACTCTCAGAAATTATCCAGTCCACTACCTCCAAAGAGGCAGTACACATGCCAGTCTGTCAGTTTAGCTGAGAACCCACTTTCCTTTATGTTTATAAATATACTTGTCCTAGACAAAGGAATGTGGATTTGCCAGTCTGCCTGGGTCCAGCTTTGTAAACCAGAGACAATGACATCTGAGGTAAACACCAGTTATCAGAAGGATGGGAAGTCAGCATGGCATCAGTTCCCTGGAGCACATGCAGCAGGGGAGAATACACTTCAAAAGAATACATTTCTATAGACCTATAGAAAAGAAAGGAAGAAAACCCCTTCGAAATGGCTCACTTAGGGGACAAAGAACAGCACTTTCTGACTCTGAGGAGCAGAGGGGATCAGGATGCTGATAACTTGATATAAGTGAGAAAGCTGCTTAGGCAAAGATTGTAGCTTGCCAAAGTTACGTGTTAGTTACAAGAAGTGTGTTATTTTTATTTGAGGTTTTTTTTGTAACCAGACTGGTCACTTTTTCCTCTGGCTTAGTATCACTCAAATCTCTGTTCTTTATTAAAAACTTATGCTTAGTTTTACTACAGACCCTCTCCGTGCCACAATATTAAAGTAAAGTGTGGGTCCCCACTAAACTAACAGGCTGGTCTGTACACAGTCCCTTTGGAGGCAGCAGACTCGATAATTTCTGTGAGTAACCAGACAGAAGTCTCTGGGGAACTCGGAAACTGGGGTCACTTTGAAGGCAAGGTTTAGACAAGCAGAGTCTGGAGGAGTTTGCTGGTGAGGCAGACAGACTAGTGTAGCAGGGAGCTGACACACTTAAGCTCCAGCAAAGCTCTCTTGTCCAGGCAGAGGGGCAACATAATGTCTTTTGGTTCTGGGCTCTCTGAGGAAAGTGTCACATACATATCTATATTTCCCCCAAATGTCCTTCATTCTTTTTGCACTAGTGTTTTAGCGCCAATCCTGGCCCTGTTTTACATAGGAGTAACTTGGCCATGTGCAAGTACAACTACTGGATTTGTGCATAGGTATTGGGGATTTCCACTTGGAAGATAGATGTGTTCATATTATGTGTGCAATTGCATGTATTGAATATTGAAAATTCAATCCCTCCCCCCCACATTTTGAAGTTCAATCAATACAATTTCAGGGTGTACGTTGGGAGAGGGGGGAGAAATGTTTGCAAATTCTACACAAACCCAAAGTAGAATTGGAGAGGTTCACTAATTATGTTGCATCAACACTTTCCGTGGAACAGCAGCATGCTCTCTTTTTATCACCTCAGAAACACTGCTGGAGAGTCTCCTTTTTGCCTTTGTAAGATCTAGATAGTGTGTTATCCAATTTTATGTTCATTCTTTTGAGCAATTGCAATGAACTATTATAGAATCATAGACATTTAAGGCGGGGGGGGGGAGAGAAACTGTAGCCTCTCTCAATCCATCCCACTGTGAGTGAAAGATTATTCCTGCAGTATGTAGACTAATGCTTTGCTCAGCCACTTTTCACTGTCCCAGAATATCTACAGACCTTCCTTATAAATGTTGTCTCATTTAACAATTATTCAAACTGCAACTGCTCATATGATTTCTAAAAGAAAGTTCAATCACATTAAACCCTTTGTTCTGGCATGCCATTTTAGTGATGCTTTTCTATGTGCTTTGCAGGTGTGCCCTATTGTGCAGGGAGCTGGACAAATAGAGGTAAGCATAAACCCTGCCCAAAGAGCATGTGAACTGATTTCAGATTAAAAATAATGCATCAATTTTATCTGTAAGAGTAATTAACCACTGGAACAATTACCAAGAGTTGTGATGGAGAAATGAAGATTGGATGTTTTTTCCTAACAGATATGGCCTAGGAACTATTTTTTTAAGTTCTATGCGTTGGCGCCGGAACTGGGTTGGGGGGAGGAATGGAACGGTCCATGGCCCCCCTCTTTTTAACAAAAGAATCATATGCACTGTGGGAAAAACATGATTGTATTGCTAAAGGCCAAGACACACTATGACATCGGATTGGATGCATTCCTATATAACCACTGCAATCTTAGATAATCATGTAATCACGTGATCAAAATGGCATTAAGTTTACTTTTTTTTGCTTAATAGATATTGTATTGCTTCCATCTGCCACAGCCTGTTGATGATATTTGTTAGGTTTTCTAAAAATATAAATATATACTTTGATTTTATTTTTATAAAACATTAGAAAAAATCATTGTATATGGTAGCTCTTATATGGGGACTCTTTTACCTCCCTTCAAAGTTGTTTGTTATTATTATTTCCAAGGAGATTTACAATTTACGGTTACAATTGTTAAAATATGCATTATATATAAACAGGGATGATTAGACTGTAATGTTACAGAATTGCAAGCTCCAGTTTAATAAATAATACTAATAGTGCAGTATTAATAGTGGAGTATATGCAGTAAAATGATAAATACAAGTGAAGTACAATACATGAAGTGGAAAAATAAAATGCAGCCCTGATGTTTAGAATTAAATTTCTTATTTTTTAATTTTATTGTACTATACTTATACCGTAAATATTATAATGTGGCTACATTTTGTATTCTGGTTGTTTATGTTACTATTTATCCTGCAAAGTACAACTTCTACAAACATTCCAGCGCCCTTGGTCCTATGGCCTGTGTTATACAGGAGGTGGTGACGCTAGATGATCACAATGGCAGTAGCAGTGTCTAGTTTTTTCTTTATCTTTGCTGAAATATTTAAAATTATAATAAGCAAAAAGCTTTTCTGGGAGCTATATTTCTGTATTGTCCTGTTTCTCCCTATTGACCTGGCAGGAGAATGAGCTGCATTCATAACTCCTGAACTATACTCAAGTTAATTATCCAGTCCTGCAAGGCAATTAAACACACATGTAATTTTGCTTTCCTGAACAACCCCCACTCACAAATCACACCCCAAGAATTCTGTCTGAGTAGGGAATTGAACCCTAGTTCCAGCCTAGCAGTCTAACTGCTAGACTATCGTTCCCCTCACTGTTGGCTCTTACAGATTCTACTGCCCCCACTCACACTTCCTCACCATCACACACACTACTGGTGTTTAATCACAGGGTAAGTGGGATTTTTTTTTTTTGTTAAACCACTGGCAGATCCATCACTGCTTCTTAACTCTTACTATATTTCAGTGAAATACATTCCTATTTGCTGATAAATCAATGTATAAATAAATGCAAAGAAGATCTCAGACAATACTGTCTTCCAAAACATCATTTCCAGGTACCTGGGAATGGAATTTGAGGAATAAGAATTTTATGAAATGTTAAGCTATCTAGGCAGCAATGAGCAAGAACCAATTTCATAAATTCAATCTTACAGATCAAAGATATGTTAACTTCATTTTTTTAAAAAAACAGAAAAAGACTTTGTTTTCTCTATGTAATCCTGTCTTCCTCCCAGTTGGAAAAGAAAGCTATAACAGCCTGGTTGTCAGCTGTGAGTTAAGACAGAGGTTGTGTTCTTGAGTGACACAGTACTGCCAACCCAAGCATTCAAAAAGCTAAGAGCCAGGCCCACCCACAGATATGAGAGTTACTTTAAAAAAAAAATCATGAAATTTTACAAATAGTCACGGAGAAAGGGTATATTTTTGTTCTGGTTTCTGAGCCTTTTGCTGGCACTCATGAGACATTTTCAAGCTCTCTCTGCATCCATGAGGTCTGGAAGCTTACTTAAAAAAAAAAAAAAGTAAAGCTGACATTCTCATGCAATCATGAGATTCCAGGAGCTAGTGCTTTAGCTAAAAACAGAAACCATTAAAACAGACTTATGATATAACTGTAAGAAATGGCAATACTATGATAAAACATGCTGCAGAGGGACTTGTAGAGTCAATGACAATTCACAACATAAATTCTTTTGTCCTTGTTTCTTGATAGATTCTTAAGAACGTATGGCAGAGATCTCTGTCTGGATCCTTACTATTATTTATATTACAGTAGCAATTATAGGACCCAGCTGAGATTGAGGCGCCCTATACCAGACTCTGTATAAACACATAAGCAGAGACTGCAAACTCTTCAACCCAGTGACTAGCTAAATAGATACAAAAAGGGGGAAGGAAGGTAAGATTATTTTTTTTTATTTCACAGATGGGGAACAGAGGCAAAGAAAAATTAAATGATTCATATAAAGGAAATCTATGTCAGAGCCAGAACTGAACCCAGATCTTCTGAGTTCCATTGCAAGGCCTTGTATAGGAGATCATCCTCTATCTCAGTCCTTATTCAAAATTTTTGGAAGCTTATCCATACTCTATTTTCAAACTTCTTGGTTGTCCACCATGAGTCTGAAATACTAGGAAACATCTCCCTAATTTTTCAACTCATGATGAAATCCATAATGGATTTCCTTATAGATGAAATTTATGATGCAATTTCCACTATGGTTTATGGCATTTTATCTAAGGAAATCTCTTAAGGATTTCCTTTAGCTTTGTTTTACATCTGCTCTTTAACGGTGCATTACTGGTATGTCTTAAAGTCCACTTTCCATCTAAATCAAAAGCACTTAAATTGCTGTTGTAATTTTTATAATGCTAGGAGTATGAGATTCAACTGAGTGGACTAGATCCACTGAAGCCAACAAAGTGAAACCAGATATGAATTTGGCCCTGTTCCTATATGCAATGGAAAATATATATTAGGATAGTAAAAAAAAAATATGGTGGAATTATGGGCTTATAAGGGGGAAAATGTGAAATTAAACAGCAATCAAAATCCATAGGTTTTGAAAATTGGCTGAATAAACCGCATACATATATAGCACTGCCTAAGAAAGCACTTTAAAAGAATCAGTGCTGAAGTCTGACTACATTATCCCTGAGAATGCAGAGGTAATGCAACTACATCCTTGAATGCAATATGCTATTTATGTATCTGATTCAACTTGTCTAGACCATGCAGTAGACTCTAGAGACTAAGCCGCAGTCATTCTTTCATTGAATGCAGTTAATGTACATTTATTACAATAAAGGGCATTGGGATAGAATTTTATGATTACATTCAGTGGTGCATTTTGGAGCAGAACAACATATATCTTAAAATAAAGATCACCAGGTATCAGTTACATCATTTCGTTTTCTTTTTAAGGTTCAGCTGTGAGCTCATCCCTTTAGTAGCTGATTAACTTGTGCAATTCATAGCAAATCCTAATTTCTACCATGGAGTTCTCAAATTCAATTCTTTTTAGTCTCAGATTAAAAAAATTTCAGACACACTAAAATGCACTGGGCACCTTATAAACAAGAGAAACCAAAGCTGTCTTGAAGAAGATCTATCTTGATGCGACATGCCGTTAACAGGAGAGGGTCATAAACAAAGATGGACAAATAACCATGAGATCAGTTATTCAGTAAGGCCCTGATCATACAAGCACTTACGCACATGCTTAACTTGAAGTATGTGAGTAGTCCCAGTGGAGTCAATAGGATTACTCTCATGTTTAAGATTAGGCATGGAGATTAGTGTTTTCAAGACCTAATCAAAGGGACTAGTCACATGATTAAAGTTAAGCACATGCCTAAATGTTTGGATGATCAGGACCTTGTGGTTCAGTTCTCTTTCTCAACCTTTGCTTCTTATAGACTTGCAGCATAAGTAAGTTTTGAGGAGGGATTTGAATGTAGCAAGGAAGTGGCCTGGCCAATAGACTCAGTGGGGGTGTTCCAAGCACAAAGTTGCAAGGAAGAAGGTACAGATATACCTGTGAGAGATTGCGATGAGGCAGTCATTACTGACGGCACAGAGACATTGTATGAAATGGGAAGTAAGAATTCAAAATGTAGGTTTTGAATCTGTAGGGGAAAAAAGAGTTAAACTAAATATTAACAAACGTTCACTGGATAAGGGGCAAGCAGGTGACAGGGTTTCACTGGTGGTCTCTGGTGGTTTACATGAAGGAGTAATTTTCACTGTAAACTGATCTTTACCTTGTCAGAATCTCAGTGTCAGTTTCATCAGTGTGTCTTGCTACCACTACTATTTTCCTCAGCAGCAGTAGCACTAGCCCTGCTATTAGCCACTGCTGGGCTTTCCCTCTGAAGTGCCTGATGTCGCATTGCTTGACAGGTTACTGAAGAGTAAGGTATTAATAACAGAGCTAAAACAAGGTAAAATACATTGTCAGCAGAGTACAAGGTGGGCTAGTTGGCCACTGCCACACTTGTCCATTTAGACTAGAGAAGGATCCAACCCGTAACACTGGGCCTGAAGCTCCCTAAACTCTATGTAACCCTTCTGCCGGGCCGAAACGATAGCAGCAAGGGCTGGGTTCAATACATAGGGGTCCCTTCCCCACAACATAATGCAAAACCAGCTCGAGCCCCCACCCAGTGACCTGGGAAAACCCACTCCACCAAATTGGGCCATGTCCTTCTCTCGGGGCCCTTGAGTCCAGCAACCCCCAAATCACCCACAGTCCCAAAAGTCCCACAATCCAAAAGTCTCTGTCCCAGGTCAGTGCGGCCCCAGAGCTCAAGAGTCTCTCTGCAGAGGTCCCCCTCCCCAGCCTGGGTAGAAAAGGGCACCTTACGTGGTTTCGGGGCCAACTGCCCTGCCTCTTTGTGGGGTTCTGCTTCCACTAGTCGTCCCCGCAAACAGCTCAGCTCCGCTTGCTCTGTGGGCTGCTCCGCTCTGCCAGCTGCTCTGGTCCACCAGCTGTCCTGTGAGCCACTCCAGCCATCCTCACGAGCTGCTTGGCTCCACTCACCCAGTGGCTGCACAAACTGCTCCACTCTGCTCTGCCAGCTGCTTTGCTCCACAGTATGGCTTCAGGCTCCTCCACTCATTAGCACAGTACTCAGTGCTCTCAGCTCAGCAAGTCCAGCTCTTCAGTGATTTCAGCTCTTAGTAGGGGAGCCCCAGTACCAGTGAAGTCAGCTCAGTAACCTGCATTTAGATTCTTAAGGGAATCAAAAATCAACTCTGACATTCCACAGTGGAGAGAGGCACAGGTGGAACTGGTGCTTCTGGCTCACACAAAGAGCCTGCACCACCAAGTACAGATCTCTGTCCCCAGGCTCTCTCTTTTCAATGGGTTTTGGAACCCATGTGCCCCATCTAGCAAGCGCTATCCAGCTGACAATGAAACCCCCCATCACAAGACAATTTTGTAGTTCCCCATTTACCCAATCAGGGTGACAACATTTCATTCCTCCTGCCCCAATAACAATGAAATTGGGGCTCCCACAGCTGTGAAAATAACCATCCCATGCTGCTTTGCGGTATGCTAAGTGGGGTGGGAGTGCCCATGCAAATAACCGAAATACCCATGCAACACTTTCCGCACTCCCTATAATTTACCACCAGATGTCAGGGTGGGGCTCATCCTGACTCTGCTTACATCTAGATTCACATGCTAATCTGAGTTTTGCAATTGGAGCCCATCTCTAGTTTTAACCTATTAATTCACATCATAAATAGAGTCCTCCCAACTCCTTCTGTGTCTCTCTTCTCTGCAGCATCCGCCACCCTTGCCATGTGGAGTGCTCCCTTTTCAGGATCCCATATAAAGAGGCTCAAACTATGCAAGCCCTTCTGCTAAACGAATCACAATGAACTCAGTTCTGCCCATCAGTTAAACAAATACAATTCCCATTGAAATTTCTATGAGAGTTCAGATGAAGAACTGGGTCCTATTATTAATTAATTATTATTATTATTATAACATTGAGGACCCAAGGCATCACACATAGTAAAAGACAATCCCTGCCCCCAAGCAGCTTCAATATAAATAAATATTACCAGCAAAGGAAATATTATCATCCCCATTTTACATATGGAGCACTGAAACAGAGAGAAATTAAGTGACATATGCAAGCACATACAGGAAGTTATTGGCAGAACCAGGAACAGAACTCTGACCTCAGACAAGACCATTCTTCCCCTCTGATTCATGCATGACCAGGATCTGCCATGTATTGTGAAGTTTACAGGCCAACAGAGACATCATTCTCCAACGTTTTAAAGAGGAGGGGGAACAAAGGCTTAAAAAAAAGAAACTGCAGCAAATTTTTGTTTTGTGGGTTGTATGTAGATCATAATTTTTTTTACAATCATTAAGAGGAGAGGAAATATAAACATGCTTGTGTGTCCTTTTCCTGGAATTCAGGAGATCTGATTTCCATTGTCATTCTGGCACTGGTTTCCTGAGCATGTCTCTTAATATTTTTGTGTATCTGTAAATGGTGACACTTATTTTTCTGTATCTTACAGGGTCCCTAATGTTTGTAAAGCACGTTGAGATCCTTGAATGGAAGGGATAAGTGGACAATATTCTATTGTACTATATCTATTACTATTTTATTTTCCTAAATGATGTTACTATGCAGAATACTGTAATATACATTAAAGTGCCACACATTATACTATACTAAAATACTATCATATAAAAGTATAGAAAAGGAAAGGTATAACCAAAGCAAGTAGCATCACAGAAGAAAAAATAAAAACGTACCTACCCCACGATCATTCAGACTGATAATTCTGTGAGAGATCTTCAAAGAGATCCGCTCTGCACCCTATTGAATTCAAGAGACCATTGTTTTTCTATTTAAAAATCCTTTGGCTTCATCATAATCAACACAATATATTTGCAATCATAAAAAGTAGCCCGAAGCTTTGCTAGATGAAGCACATCAGCTTATTCTCCAATTTTAGAAAATTATATTTTATGGATATCACAACTCCAGTGAGGAAGCAGAGTTGCCCAAGAGAAGCTGGCTGAAAAATATGCATAGCACTATCCTGAAGAAAAGACTAAATGATGACAAAACATGGCCCTTATCAAATAATTCACCAACAAATAAAAAGATGTACTAAGTGACATGATTCACCAAGGAAGCACTCAGACCCTAAGGTGATGGGGGCCATGTAAGTAACTAAATAAGTAACTTCATAGAGAAATAAATAGCCTCTGATATACTCCAGAACATGAAACATTTTTTCATCACGTAAAAGCAGATTTTTGCCTTACGCATAGCCTCAAGAAGTGAGTAAACATGACAGATAGGGCCTGATCTCTCATTCTTTAATCCCCAGACTTGCAAATTTCCTGCTCTAGTGTTATTCTGCAAAATGTTGAATTAGTGTTGCTAAGAATATATTGTCTTTGATAATAAACAGCTTTCGGATTCTCCATCTCTGTTTTCATTGCCTCAGATCCTTATTTATAGATTGTCAAGTCTCCTGGCAAGTAAAGGCTTCGACTTTTACAAGTCTAGAAGACAAAAAATCCAGGTGGTCTTCTACACTTCTAATACCATGAATGAAATAAAATCATTATAGCTCTCCCAAGGGAAATCCCTCCTTGCCAGAATGGGGTCCTTTAAATGAGGAAGTGGGGATTAATGAACAGTAGATGAGACCGAACTCCAGATATATTTCCCCCATACTGCCAGCTCCTGTTTTAAAAGTTAGGCTACACCTACACTACAGCACTTACAGAGAGATACAGCTGCACTGATGGAGCTGCGCTGCTGTAGCACTTATGGCAAAAACACTCTAAGCCAATGGGAGAGAGCTCTCCCATCACTTTAATAACTACTGCCTCTGTGAAGCTCTCCTGCCAACACAGTGCTGTCTATACCAGCGCTTAGGTCAGTATAATGTACATTGCTCGGGGTGCAGATTATTTACACCCCTAAATGACATAGGTTATGCCAAAGTAACCTGTAGTGTAGGCAAGGTCTTAGTCTGTTATTCTGCAGAAGTTGCTGTTTCTTAGGGCATAAAGAAATGAGTAAAAAACCAAAAACAAATATAAAACAATTACTAAGGTGTGCGTGTGTCGGGGGAAATGGTCTAGAAAAGCATTGAACTAAAGAGCACATGGGCCTGAACCAAACCACAACGAAGTCAATGGAAGGACTCCTGTTGGCTTCAACAAGCCTGGGATCAGGCCCTGACAGCATAAATTACTTGCAAGGATTTGAAGCAGCAACACCTTCAAAAGGCGAGTCTGAGAACTTCAGTTAATGACATTACTAGATATTAAAAACCATAGACTTAACAGGGACACTGGTTCATGGCTCAATACAACAATTCATAAAAGACACCTGCCTGCTAATCCTTAATGGCTTGCTTAAAACCCCTTTTGCATAACAATCGAACCCTTATTGCACAGTCACTTTCAAGCGGCCTCCTTCAGTGTGTTACCCTGTGTGCTTAACAGTCTATCCCAGTGTTTCTCAACCTTTTTGGTACCAGGGACCAGCTTGCTGCCCTCCTAAACTGTGTCAGGGAAATCTCAGGGACTGGCAAGGAGGCTGTCACGGACTGGCACTGGTCCATGGACCAGTTATTGAGAAACATTGGTATCCCAATTTGTTTGCAGTATTGCTGTAGCCCTGTTGGCCCCAGTACATGAGAGAGACAAGGTGTGTGAGGTAATATCGTTTATTGGACCATTTAGTCTGTCCCAACTTGTATTTAGCTCAGACATCCTGATTTCCTTTCCTTCCCCACATGCAACGATGAGCTCTCGGTAGCTCAAAAGCTTGGTACCTTCAGCCAACAGAAGTTGGTCCAATAAAAGATATTATTGTCTCTCATATCTTGGGACCAACACAGCGACACCACCACCACAAACAAGTGTCAGCTTTGTCAATCAAGGAAAGCTGATCCTCCAGCCCATGAAAATGTGTCATCACAAGCAGGATTTATTCTCTGACCTTCAGTTCTCTCCTCTGCTGTGACAAACAAGTTTCATTTGCCACTCAGAGAAATCAGTTTATTTCCAGCAAAAGAAAAAAATAGCTTCTCGCTTCCTAGGGAAAAAAAATATTTTGTACCCAGCTGGAGGAAATGCCATAATTTGCTAGTTTCACTTTACAGGAATACTTTCTGTTCAGTTCCAGGTAGAACTTCCTTTGACACAGGTAAAACCTGAACATGTCATTAAAGTTTAAACTGGAATTCTATCCTTAGGTTACTCATCATCTACTATGTGCTGATTTTTTAAAACAAGAATTAAAGAAGTAGAACTGGTAAAAAAAATTTAAAAATGGATTCATGAAGGTTTTTTTTTTAAAAAATAAAACCACTATTTGCTTTGCTAGGATTTTGCAGTGTCATGTTATTTGTTATTCATGAGTATTCAGATGACAGCTGGGTATCTGGGAAAATGTCACCAAAACTGTGACTTTTATGGTAAATTAATAGTTGTCTCAAAACTTCTATTGAAAATCATTATTTGCTATCCTCTATTCATTATTCTCCTGTATATGAAGCATCAGAGTAATTTTTTTTTCCAAAAGCACCAAGAGATTCAGGAGTCAGAGTCCCATTTGTAGAAGTGACTTAAGAATTTAAAAGCATAGGTCCGATTGATATTCAATGAGACTTTTGGCTCTCATATGTTGACATCCCTTCTGAAAATGGGACTTAGGAGCTTTTGAAAATTTTACTCTTGTTCACTGGCAATTGTGAACCATGGTGCACACTATGGACAATGATGTGTTTTCAAAAGACTTCAGTAGTTTCTCATCCTCCCCACCTTTCCTATTAGTGTCTCCTTCTTGTTATTGACTACGCTCTCACTCACAGAATTGTCCTATGGCAACAGATGCTTGTTTGTGTTAATGTCAACGCTTGTTAACATTAATAAGGGTGAGCTTCTCTATGTTCCCCCTGGACAAGCAAGTTTATTTGCCATTCTCATTTGTACTTTCTCTGCAAAACACTCAGGAGCAGGGATTGATGGGTAAGGAGCTTAAATGAACCACAGCATGTTATGACAGCACTAGCCACAAATCCTTCCTCATCTGTCATTTTGAGTAGTAGCTGGGTGAACACATGATAAACCAAAGGTGTCAAAATTAACTTATCATCTGTAGATCCCTGGTCTAAGTGGCACCACATCAGTCCGAACCCCTGCAATTACTGCAGAGGTGTGACCAAGCCTGTCAGAGATCAGTGTCTACAATCTCCACTGCTTTGGGGTTTGATATGTATCGTACGCAGGGGGTGAAAATGAGCTGGTACGGGCCAGTACTCCGTACCGGTAAGAACCTGCACCAGCCCATACCCAGCCCACATTAAGGCGCTGTTGCGGCAGTGCTTTAATGTCCCTGCCCCTACCGTCCGTACAGTCCGTACCAGCAGGGCTGCCGATGGGGTGGGGGAGGGGGGAGGGATGGGCTGCAACGTTAAAGCGGGGCTGCTTTAAGGATGATCCTTTGCTGCGGCGGCGATTTAAGGATCCTCAAATCCTTTAACGTCGCACCCGCTTCCCCATGTCGGTGGCTAGGGTCCATACCGGCAGGGCTGCTGACAGGGGAGGCAAAAGGGGCAGGGATATTAAAGCACTGCCGCGGCGTTCCTGCAGCCCCCCGTCGGCGAGGGGCACGGCAACATTAAAGCGCTGATGCAGCAAAGGGCCCTGCAGTGCTTTAATAGGAATTTTGCATGTTCAGGATCTCTGAAAATCAGACCGAAGCTTGTTGAAGTGTCTGAATATGAGCATAGGTACCTAACATTAGCCACCCACACCTACACACCTTGGCCTAAACATATTGTGGGTTGAGAACCACAGAATAGCCTGTGTGTGTGTGTGTGTGTGTGTGTGTGTATGTGTACAAATTTCAGATTGCTACAACTCTGATGTCTCCAGCACTTGCTGGTATTAATTCAAAGATACAACAATTACTGGTAATTGCAGCATGTTGAAAATATTCCTCAGCATTAATATTTGTACAAGTCATCTAAACGCCAGGGTGATATGCTCCAGCTTGCCTTAGTTAGCTTCCAGCTGTTTACACATTCCAGTCTGTTGTTTCCTGACTTAATGATAATCTCTTTTTTCTTTCTTTTCTTTTTCTTTTTTTTTTGGTGTTCTGATTAGATAACTGTTAAAAGCAAGAGTAAAACGTTAGGTTCACTAATGTTAGATACTATGGTCTCAGTTTTCAGGAATTAGCTCTCTCGCTGCTTGTCACCAGCTGCACAATAAACAGCGTTTGTGTTAGGAGTCAGAGATTACTTTTATTTGTGACAGCTATGCTCATTATAACTCCTACCTGAGGAGCCTTCTTGAAGATTTTACAGCAAAGCCCAAGCTAAGGCTAAGTATACGGTTGGCATCTTAGTAATGGATTTAAAACAAACAGAAGAAAAGAGACCCCACTTTTGTCTTCAGAAATGACTGAAAGTAGAAAAAAATTGAAGTGGATAATTTACTGAATTGCATTTCCCTTTCCTTAAATATAGTACATGAGATACAAGCACAATAGGTTTTGGGTTCAGTAACAATGCAAGATCAATGAGTGTATGTTCTGTATTTTGGCAGCTTTTGATGGTCATGGAAATTCTAAAGGAATTTCTATTATGTGACTCTGGAGACTGTGGTGTAGGTAGGTATGAGCACTTGGGCTTCAGGCCAAAAAAGATGAAGAGATATGCAATGGTATGAGCATTGTCTTTGGCAAGGAAAGTGCTGCTTGCAATATGGCATGTACAAATACTTGCCCCTCCTGACACATATAAGATACAATGGCATTGGGCAGTATTCAGAGTTGAGCAATAAGTTTATTAGGGAATATAGTTTGTCAGCCAGTGAAAGTACAAGATGCAACAATATGATCAGGGGTGAAAGTAAGTTAGGCCACTTACCGGTACAGGCCGGGGTGGAGGGCTCCGGCCCCCGGAAGGGGCAGGGGCTCGGGTGGAATGGGCAGGGCTGAGGTTCAGCATCCCCCAACCAGCCCTTTCAGGCCACTTGGCCTGCTCTGCCCAGGGCTCCTGTGTTGATTTAAAGGGCCCGGGGCTCCGGAAGCCACTGCTGCGCAAGCGGCAGCAACATCCAGAGCCCCGAGCCCTTTTAAATAGCCGGTGCCACGGCAACTGATCCCTTTGCCTCCCCTGCCCATCAGAGACTGCGGAGAAGCGGGGGCCAATGGGGCAGGCACATTAAAGCCATCCAGGACCAGGCTACTTGATTTAGGTATCTGGACATGGATTTAGGAGTCTAACTTTAGGCACCCAAATTTGAAAATTATTTAATTTTCCTGCAGAAGGTTTGCCATTGTGTTCCATATGGGGCCCAATCCAGGTAGGTGCTGAGCAGTTTCTGTTCAGTGCTGAGTATTCTAAAGTTACATTGACTTTAATGAGAATTGTAGATGCCCAGGACCTTGCAGGATCAGGCCCATGATCAGCGTTACAGCTAAATTTCATCATTATTATTTTTTTAAAAACCAACCAACCAAACTCTGTCACTTGCCAAGCCCATAAGAAAAGTCACTACAAACCTTCCCCCTATCCCTTTGGCTCTAGAAATTAAGGGCAAGCTTTTGCAAGCCTCACTCACCTGAATAATGGCTTACTCATGGCAGCCATCTTAATGAAGTCAAACTCTGTTGCGCTGCGGGGAGGGAAAATGGGGCCCAGCCAGGGCCACACCTTCCTCCCAGCAACCCCTAGACCCAGAACTGTATGGGGGAAATGCACCTGACTTTGGCCATAAGGCCCCAGGTCTTGTCTCCCTTCTACCCCACCATGTGGACTTAGAAGAAAGCTGCAAAGAGGATCTAGCCAGAGACTCCAGCCAGTAACAGTAGAAGCAGCCAAGCAGAGACCTTTGGTCCTTCAGAGAATTTTTTACAGTTTTGACTGGAGTTTCTCTGCCCTCTGCTAATTGGCTGTGTGCATCAACCCTCCCCTTCCTCTTACCCTCTTCTCCCCTTCCTTGTCCCTCTCACCTCTCTTTCCCTTTAGAGGCTCCTCTCCATTCTCTTTACCAGATCCCCTCCTAACTAAACCCACAAGGAAAATAAAATAAAATAAAATAAAATAAAAATCTTACATGACATTTGCTGCTATTGTTCACTCTGCTGGTGGTATACCCTTTCCCCCAACCAGTGAATGTCTTGTCTATGTAAATTGTAAGATCTTTTGGACAGATCTTTTTGTCTGTATTCGTACAGCACCTAGTACCATGATCCACGGCTAATGCTCCTAAAAGCTACACTACCATTAGTAATAATTTTCTTCATTGTGTTATTCCCATCAAATGGGGTCCACTCTACAAAGTCTCTCCTTCCAAAGTGCTCTGTGCCAATGCCAAATCCTCTGTCACACTACATGTCGACATGTCTTCCTTTATGACCTACCACCACCACTTCCTGGGTCAGCCTCTCTGTCTTTTTCCTTCAACGTTGATCTGTTGAATTCTCTTACCACACAGTTGCCAGGGCTGCACTTTAAATGCAAAACCGTCTGAACCTTCACTCCCTTTTTTTTTGTCCCTGGGATATGAGTGTTACTTTGAGCATGTCTCTAACATACACATTCCTCATGTGGTCTTTCTTGCTTACACCACTCATCTATCTCAACATTGACATTTCTGTGGAACAGATCATTTGTTCATGTATCTTCTTTGTTCCCCAACACTCAGTACTACACATTAAAAGTGTCTCGACCACTGTTTTATAGACTTTCTGTTTTAACTTTACTGGTATCTTCCTGTCACACTACACCATTTATCCCTCTTCCTTTAAGCTAGGTATATATTATCCAAGCTCTAATTTCTATTCTCCATTTCCTCAGACTCTGGAACCCAGATACTTAAAACTTTGCATTTTCAGTATTGTGTCCCCATCTAGTTTCAAAGATCATTCTTCAATGGTCACATTAGTGAAATTTCATACCATATATTCGGCTTTTCCTCTGTTTATTTTAAGCCCATGCCTCTCTAACACATCTCTCCACTTATCAAGATCCTCTTCTAGACTATCGTTTTCCTTATTTCATGTAATGATATGGTTAGCAAACAACATTAATCATGGTGCCTCCTTCCGTCTGTTCCTTGTGAGGGTATCCAGGATGAAGAGAAACAGAAAAGAGCTCAGTGCTGACCCCTGATGCACACCCGCCTTTACTGATAGTTTATCTGTTTCACCACTAAATGTCCTGACTGTTGACACTGCACCTACAATAATAATCATAATCATGGTGGTGTACTGAAAGCTGTGTAAAAATTACAAGCTATCACTTTAAACTGTAGGGGGTTTCCTGGTCCTGCTTGCAAGTTAAGGGGCTCTGAAGGAAGTTGTGTGAACAGGGTCCTCAATGGGCAGTCTGTAAGGAGCTAGTTGGGAGTAAAGCAAATTGAGTTTTGCCTTGGGTAGCAGCCTGCTTTGTCTCCCTCTATATTTCATAGTTGTGTGTTAGAGTTCTGTATTCTAAAAAATAACATTGTTACATTGCAAACTTTCAGAAAGAGTATTGTGCGGGGTTTCTAATTCTCTGAGTGTATGCAATGAACAGCAGTAAGTAAGTGCTACTCAAGTTGAGGAAGGCTGGCACAATCAAGTTTGCTTGCCAACAATCATGGGAGACAAGATAATAGACTTTATGGACCGGGGGGGCAGTTTTGGCCTGACAAATTCTATGTGCCTCTAGGGAAAAGCTAGTAGAATGGAATTTTGACATTTATATTTTCAAAATTTCAGCTTTCCAAGTTTTTAAATGAATCTTTGATTTTAAGTGCGAATAAAAGGGAGAATGTTTCATATTAAAAATTAGATAAATCCTAAGCAAACAGGTAACTGAAAATTAAATATTCATACAATGACCATACTTTTTGTATTAGTTTTTAGTATCATAACCATTAACAGCCTGGGGATAGAAAGGTATATACCACTTTTAAACATAACCTCTATCCCAGCCCATACAGTTGTGACTAAGTCTAAACAAAATGATTATAGTGTATATATTAAACAGGAAATATTTAAATATATATCTGATTCCTCACTGGGAACACTGATGCAAGTGGACTAGAAAATTAAGCTTTTTATATTTGCTTCCCAGTGGAAGCTAGGTAAAATAGAATAATAAATTATTGTCAGTTCATTTCAGAACATAAAATTAATCTCAGAAAACGGAAAAGTCATGAACAATATTTCAGCTGTATTTCATGGTTCTCTGGTTATTATCACTTGCTAACATTAAGGTCACAAAAGGAACATTTCTCATTTGTTGCCTAGAGTTTCTGTCACTTTGTGACTATTGTCAAGTGTAACCTTTATAAGAACCACAGAGGGGGGAAAAAAACTATTTTCGAGTGTAGTTTCTTTTGTTGCAATATGTGTAAAAAATTAAAATTAAAAGCCTCAGGCTGTTGAAAATGGAGCAGGTCACAAACTTTGTGTGCGGTCCCTCTTGGGAGGAAAGCATAAGCCAGTGTGCCCTTGCAGCACCTCCTCCAGGAATTCCTATGCATCCTAGAACATAAATTGCTTGAGTGTTCAAAAGCAATCATGTTTCTCAGTAAATATATGATTGGGGGTGGGGGAAGGGGGAAGGGAGAAGGAGACAACAAAATAAGGTTAGGAACGTAAAAGAAAGAAAATGTAGAGGACTAAGTGGTTTGGGGGAAGAATTGTGTCCCTCTGTTCCCAGGTGGTAGCCTTCTCAAAAGCGAGTAGCTGTTATCAGGCCAACATCTAGTGTTAAGTGTCCACATCACAAAAACCACTATCACATTTATCACTAATCGGTCTATTTTGGGGGCGCCAAGATCTGATTAAGCCTGTAAAAACTATCCTCTGATCCCTATTGTCCAGAGGATATGAAGAGCCAGAAAAAGGAAACCATTTGCAGTTCACAAGAAGTTTTATTGGTCCAATAAAACCCCCAAAGTAACACTACATGTTCTTGAGAACCATCTGTGATGCTGGAGGCTTAGGCCAACTCTAGCTTATGTATCAACCGAGAGTCTGTCAGGTTTAATGCTGGTGGAACTTTATTAAAATTAAGTCATTAAAATTGCAGAAAATATGTAGTTTGGACTTTCCTAAATGCTGGTGAACAGATGACAAATACTCATATGCTAATCTCTGTATTTCTCATGTTAAGAGTAATGTCTGTACATATGTTACATAGCTCACAGGGCTTGGACAGATCCCATAACAAGATCCATTAATCATTGCTGAGTTTTGCCCACAGAAACAGCTAGGCTATCTCTATACTACAGCCTAGGTAGGCATAACTTATGTCACTCGGTGTGAATAAACCATCCCCCCGAGCGACATAAGTTCTTCCAGCATAGCGCTGTGCACATGAGCACTTATGTCAGTGTGAAAGCTTCTTCCATCGTCATAGAGCGTCTTCACCAGACACACTGCAGCAGAGCAGCTGCATTGGTACAGCTGCACTGCTGCAGCACTGTACATATAGACATGTGCCGATACCCCTCAGGGGAGATAAAGTGGTCAATCGATACCCATTAAGAAGCAACATGTCTAAAGAAAATTCCTGGATTCTCAATACGATAGGAAAAAAGCAGTACACGGACAAAGGGAAAACTCCCACCCATGGATGTATCATACAGGATGACTTGATCAAAGAATTACCTTGAAGTATTGTTGTAGCCATGTCGGTCCCAGGATATTAGAAAGACAAGGTGGGTGAGGTAATACCTGTTGGTGAAAGACCACACAGACCCGAGGAAGAGCTCAGAGTAGTTCAAAAACTTGTCTCTCTCACCAACAGAATATAAAAGATATTACCTCACTCACCTGGTCTCTAAAGAATTCTCACAGACTCTTCACCCACCAACCTTTTGCATCTGTGAGCCCTGGAGTATCAACAGTTGCATGGCAGGGTTTTCAGATCAAAGCTGACTAGTGAAAGAAAACAGGATTTTTAGGATCCAGTGTTTTTTTTAAAGGCAAGGTCAAGGACCCCTAGCTGCCATAAGCCTCAGAAGTTGAACGTATAAGACTGTTACGTTGAACAGAAGTTTTATAAGATAATAACCTAAGTTTATTTCTTTGTCTGTGTCTTCAATATTCTTAGCATTGTGCATATATCTCTTTTGCTTCATTTTCATTTAATTAATAAAGCCTAAATAAGTTTATTACATGATCAGATTGAGCATTACCTTATTGGATAAAGGAGGGTGATCTAAGGAGAAACTGACCTGTGGGGTGTCTGGTCCTTTGGAAATAAAGGAACTTGTATTTTCTGTGATATTACAGTGAAAAGGGCTCAGTATCACAGGGGTCTCCTTACTTGGTGTCAAGTGGGGCTGGGGTTTCCAAGAGAACTGTTTAAATTTTATATTAAGACTGGTGAAAACCTAGGGAGTTAACAGGCAGTGCAGTTAGCTGGTGTGTCTAAGGCGTTAGAGTCACAACTGGCACTGGGTTAGCTTCCCTCTTATTGAACAGCCTGCCCTGAAGTGAAACCCATGGACTTGAGATACGAAGGGGAATGACACCATCGACAGACACCATATCTGTTACCTATTTTCATACACACAGAGCACTCTCATAACAAGAGGCACAGAGGCACTAAGGCAATGCAGCATGGTGGAGCCATTATGGCTATGTTTACATTACACACCAATGGTGGCAGCATGTAGCTACATGCCACAGTGAAAAGCAGGCTGCATCCACGCTGTGTTGGATAGTTATTTGTGCCAGTCAAAGGCTCTGGCAATGGAGGAGGGAGGGAAGTTGCAGAGAACAGTTTCAACAGCTCCCCTTTCATTGTGGCAAGGAAATGCTTTGGCGGGGAGAGGATGTGGGGAAAGGCTGAGCTTTTCCCAGTTTCCTCCCCCTTGCCAGAGCCTGCCCCATCCTCACCCCACCTTCTGGAGGCTTTCCCCATCACAGAGAAAGGCTCTGGCTGCAGGGAGTTAGTGGGGCCTTTCCCCACTGCCTCCACCTTGCCAGACCCTTTCCCTGCTATCAAATCTTTCACTGTGGCAGGGAAAGCTTCAGCACCAGGGAGGCAGCTGGACACTACAGAGCTAAAGTTGGGGAGGCACTTCTCAGGCAACTAGAGAGCCATGTAGGGTATGTACTTGGGTGTCTTTATGCTAGTTTGCCTAAGCCAGGCCTCATCATCTATTCTGCTATTTATACACATACTGGGGGGGAGGGGTGCTACATGACTATATACTGTGACAAAGCTCCTCCTCTGCCTTGGTGGGTCCTGCACTTATTGGCGGATTTGCTTGCCTCAGAGATTCACAGCAGCCCTCAGTTTGGCCACTTTTGCTAGTGGCTCAAACCTGCCATTCACTCAGCTAACCTCATCACTGGCCAGCATGGGGAAAAGGAAGGAGAACAATTCCTGTAGTCCCTGCTGATCCACCTAGTGGGTTCGGGGACAGGCCAGGGACCTTCCCTTCTGGTGGGACCCACAGTCCAGGTCAAGTCCTCTTATATCCAATAGGGGGGAAGGGGGGAACCTGGATCCACCCTCTAGTCCAGGTTCCAGCCCAGGGCCCTGTGGATCACAGCTGTCTACAGTGTTTCTTGTAACAGCTGTGTGGCAGATACAACTCCCTAGACTACTTCCCCATGGCCTCCTCCCAACACCTTCTGTATCCTCACCACAGGACTTTCCTCCTCATGCCAACTAGCATTTGTATTCCTCAGTCCTCCAGCAGCACACCCTCTCCCTCTCTGCTCCTTCTGCGCCCCTCACTGCCTGAAGTGGGGTCCTTTTTTAAACCAGGAGCCCTGATTAACCTGCCTGTCTTAATTGATTCTAGCAGCTTCTTAATTGGCTCCAAGTGCCCTAATTAGCCTGCCTTCCTTAATTGGTTCCAGCATGTTCCTCATTGTTCTGGAACCACCCCTGTTACCTTACCCAGGGAAAAGGGACCTGCTTAATCTGGGGCTAATATTTCTGCCTTCTATCACTCTCCTGTAGTCCCACCCCGATACGAAGTGGCGGGACCTCCTGCCACCTTTCGAGGGTGAGGCACCCTAGTGGGCCAGTCTATACTCCACCCTGGTCCCGAGGCCCGCCGGGGATATCAGTTGGTGGCTCCTTTATGGGGCCATGAGCACGGGCATGTATCTGGCTTGGTTTACCCCCATCCTGGACACGTGCCCCTTCTGCGGCATGAGGGAGACCCTGGCGCACGTTTACCTGGACTGCACCAGGTTCCACCCTCTATTCCGGCTCCTCTTAGACATCCTGTTACATTTTTGGTTGCACCTTTCCCCTCACCTTCTTATTTATGCACTCCCTATCCGTGGGCCCACAAAGTCACGGGACCTCCTAGTCAACCTCCTCTTGGCCCTGGCTAAAATGGCCAGCTATAAAACCAGGGAGAGGCGGTTGGCCGATGGGGTCTCCTGTGACTGTGGGGCCTATTTCCAATCCTCTGTCCATTCACGCATCCGGGCAGAGTTCCTCAGGGCAGCGTCCACTGGCTCCATTGTTGCCTTTGAGGAGCAGTGGGCGCTGTCCGGGGTTCTCTGCTCGGAGTCCCAGTCAGGTTACGTTCATTTGACCCTTCGACCACACTCCAGTTCCTGTTATTTCATTAGTTGTCCCCTGGAATCATTTGGTTTCCAGGCCCAGTGGATCCTCCCCTTAGGCTGGGGGGAGGTCTTTTAGCAGTGGGCGGGCTCCACCCACACACTTCCTGGATCCCAATAGGATCACTCTCCTGTAGCCATCTGGCCCGACCCTGTCACAATACTCTAAATGCTGCCAAAAAAGCATGTAGTGGAGACACCATGCCTGTGCTATAACTATTCTGGAAAGAAGGAAGACTTCTGTCTCAGGGGGCTTTCAATTCAGCTCCTTTCACAACCATTACTATATTTTATAAATAAATAAAAATCCTATAGACACTAAACCAAGTTGAGTACCAGCAAATGAGTTATTCATGTTCTGTATATTTTACAAGAAGCAAATAATTCTTTAAATATTAGGGGACCACATTTTAGTTTGTGGTGTTGGAACATCACCGAGAGAATAGGGTTATAAGGAATAGCCAGCATGGGCTTGTCAAGCACAAATCTTGCCAAATCAACCTAATTTCCTTCTTTGACTGGTTACTGGCCTAGCGGATGGCAGGAGTGAGGAGAGGTGAGGAAGAAATGTAGATGTGATATATCTTAATTCTAGCAAGGCTTTTGACACAGTCTCACATGACATTCTCATAAGCAAACTAGAGAAATTTGTTCTAGATGAAATTACTATAAAGTGGGTGTACAACTGCTTCTAAGACCATATTCAAAAAATAGTTATCAATAGGGTTGTTGATTAATCGCAGTTAACACGTGCGATTAACTCAAAAAAATGAATCATGGTTAATTTCCGTTTTAAGTGCACTGTTAGACAACAGAACACTAATTGAAATTTATTAAATATGTTTGGATTTTATTCTACAGGATAGCTCAGTGGCTTGAGCATTGGCTTGCTAAACCCAGGGTTGTCAGTTCAATCCCTGAAGGGACTAGTTGGAGACTGGTCTTGCTTTGAGCAGGGGGTTAGACTAAATGACCTCCTGAAGTCCGTTCCCACCCTGATATTCTATGATTCTAAGTATATTGATTTCAATTACAACACAGAATACAAAGTGTACAGTACTTACTTTATATTTTTTAATTACAAATATTTTCACTGTAAAATGATAAAAGAAATAGTATTTTTCAATTCACCTCACAAGTACTGTAGTGCAATCTATTGTGAAAGGGCAACTTACACGTGGATTTTTTTGGGTTACATACTGTGATGGGTTACCCCCCTGCTTTGGGGTGCTACCTGATGTACTGAGGTACCACTGAGCCTGCCTGTTCCACCAGTCTGGGCTCCCTCACACTGTCCTGCTGAGCCAGGCCCTCAAGCCTCCTCCAGCACACACACAGGTAGGGACGCACCCAGCTGCAGAAATACACAGACACCGAAATCAGCTCTTGGCTACACTTACAAGTTGCAGCGCTGGGAGTTACAGCGCTGGTCATGCAGCTGTGTAAGGCCAGCGCTGGAGTGTGGCCACACTGACAGCTACCAGCGCTGCAGTGTGGCCACACTTGCAGCACTTTCCAGCGCTGTATTGAGAGGTGCATTGTGGGCAGCTATCCCACAGAGCACCTCGTCCCGTTTTGGCGCCGTTTTGGCGCTGAGTATTGTGGGAAGGGGAAGGAAGTGTGTGGGTCATTCCACTTCCTGTGCCAACGCCCCGTGGTGCATCGCTTCACATCCCAGCATTCTGTCTTTCCGGCAACGTTTGGCGCCATTGTGAGTGTCTTTCTGTTTTACTCTGTGTGTGAATCGCGATTTCTGTGGGAAATGGAGCCCGAGCTGCTGAGGACTGTGCTGATGAGTGTCGCCAGCACAACACGTTTGGCAGTCGAGCTATTCCTTCAGCTCCAAAGTGACAGTGAGGAGTCCGACGATATCGATATGGATTTGCCTGCCGCGTGTGACACTACAGTGCTTGTGGCATTCACGGAAATGCTCAGCACTGTTGAACGCCGCTTTTGGGCTCGGGAAACAAGCACTGACTGGTGGGATCACATCGTCATGGAAGTCTGGGATGACGAGCAGTGGCTACAGAACTTTCGTATGAGAAAAGCCACTTTCATGGGACTGTGTGCTGAGCTCGCCCCCACTCTGCGGCGCAAGGACACAAGATTGAGAGCTGCCCTGACGGTGGAAAAGCGGGTGGCTATTGCAATCTGAAAGCTGGCAACTCCAGACAGCTACCGGTCGGTCGGGAACCAGTTTGGAGTGGGAAAGTCGACCGTTGGAATCGTGTTGATGCAAGTTTGCAAGGCAATTAATCGCATCCTGCTAAGAAAGACCGTGACTCTGGGGAACGTGCAGGACATTGTGGATGGCTTTGCACAAATGGGTTTCCCTAACTGTGGAGGGGCGATAGATGGGACGCATATTCCTATTCTTGCCCCCCCCCCACCTGGCATCAGAGTACGCTAATCGTAAGGGGTATTTCTCTATGGTTCTCCAGGCGCTTGTGGATCACCGTGGGCGTTTCATTGACATTTACACAGGCTGGCCTGGAAAGGTGCATGATGCACGCATCTTTCGGAACAGTGGCCTGTTCAGGAAGATGCAGGCAGGGACTTTTTTCCCAGACAGGAAGATCACAGTAGGGGACGTCAAAATGCCCATTGTGATCCTTGGAGACCCCGCTTACCCGTTACTGCCTTGGCTCATGAAACCCTATACAGGGAAGCTTGACAGGAGCAAGGACCGGTTCAACTACAGGCTGAGCCGGTGCCGAATGACTGTGGAGTGTGCTTTTGGCCGTTTAAAAGCGCGCTGGAGATCCTTGTATGGGAAGCTAGACTTGGGGGAAAGCAGCATCCCCGCGGTTATATGCGCTTGCTGTACCCTCCATAATATTTGTGAAGGGAAGGGTGAAAGCTTCAGTCAGGCATGGACCACCGAGGTTCAAGTCCTGGAGGCTGAATATGCACAGCCAGAGAGCAGGGCTAATAGAGAGGCCCAGCACAGGGCTTCAAGGATTAGGGATGCCTTGAGGGAAGAATTTGAGGCTGAAAGCCAACAGTAATGTTTGCTGCCTTGCATGGGAGTGAAGTGCACTGTTTACACTGTTATTCTATTATCCCTAAAATGATTTGCAGTGCCTGTTTCTTTACTGGGCTAAGGTATCTTTCACTATCTGCTATAATAAAGACTGTTTTCAAAGCCAAGAATTGTTTTATTGAAAAGAAAAAAACTTCCTTGACAGACAGACAGACACACACACACAACATTTCATGAACACAAGAGGGCAGGGGTGTGGGTTGGTGAACTGCACAGTCACAAGTTTGCATACGTCCTGTCTGGAGTGCTGTGCAATGAATCCTGCACTTCAGGGTGCATAAACTGCACGGTGATGGGGGTTGAGTGCAGAGGGTAAGGGTTGTAGTTATCAGGGCTGGTTGGTGAACGTACAGGTGTTGGAGGCAGCTGGTGGTGGTAAGAACCTGGATGCTGGGGAAGGGGGGTTTGAACTGACATTGGTGCACAAGGCAAAAAGCTTTGGGACAGGGGGGGTAGCACGGTAGTGCTCTGCTTGCATGGCAACGAGTGACTCGATAGAGTCCGCTTGGCACGACAGGATGCTTAGCAGCTGCTCTGTGCTTTTCCTCTTGGCCACTGCATTTCTCTTGCGGATCCTGCTTTCCTTTTCTCTCCACTCCTGCAAGTTTTTACTCTCTCTAGCAGAGTGAGCAATAACAGTTCTCAGCATGTCTTCCTTGCTCTTTCGGGGATTTTTTTTCAAATTCTGCAGCTTCTGTGCTGTGGTACATCTGGTCAGTCCAGCAGTCAAGGTCACTTTAGAAAGGCAGAATTGACAACATTTAACAGGGAAGCATTGTGTTCATTATCTCCAGACTGAAATTCCCACACACTGAAGGAGTTCTTAGTCCTCACTTTAGCATTCTTTTACCACACACATAACACAACAAAAGCCACGAAATGGTGAGTGAGGGGTGCTTATAGAGGGAGAAGTGGGGCTTGAGTGATAGAGGGGTGCTGGTTGCTTCGGGTAAGCTGCAGTGATAGAGGGGTTGAGTGAAGATGCAGCTGCAGGGGTGATCTTCACTATCTCCCTATCTCTATCACTAGCTTCACTAAAGAGTCTCCCAACATTTTTCACAGGAGTTAATCCTGGAAGATATCTCCCTGCTGAGAGTCACTAGGGAACAGCGGGAGGCTCTTCTACAGCAATGTGGATTCCGCCCTGGACCCTATGCGGGTTGCCTGTGTTCAGCAATGGTCCCCCCACCCCTCGCGGCACAGTGGCGCGGACGCGTTAGCCTGACTGGGACAAGGACAACAGTGGCTCTCCCTATAAACCTGCGCAGGCATATTGCCCACGCTCTGGCTGAAACTTTTGCTGAGATTACTGCAGCCGATTACTGCGACGTGATAGACCACATCAATGGGCTATTCCACATCTAGGCTGGCATGCATACAGCCCTAACCCCCCTTCCTCTCCAGAAACATTTCCACCCAGAAAATAAAAGCTGCTTACCGGTAACCCGCTGCTCTGCTTGTCCTTCTGCAACTGCTGGCTGCTGCGATTGGGTACTTTCCTCCTGGCTTGAGAAGAGCTCCTGGCTGCATGCCTCCTGGGACTCTGGGGTGTCTTCCCCCATCCCAGTAGCTTCACTCGCGTTTTCCTCCCACCCCCCCGCCGCCTCCGCCTCCTCCTCCTCCTCCTGTCCCCCACCCGGCTCAGAAGTGTTCATCGTGGTCCTGGGATTGGCAGTGGGGTCACCCCCAAGTATCGCGTCCATCTCCCTGTAAAAACGGCAGGTCGTGGGGGCAGCTCCGGATCGGCGATTACCCTCGCGGGCTTTGTAATAGGCACTCCGCAGCTCTTTAACTTTAACCCTGCATTGTAGTGCGTCCCGATCATGGCCCCTATCCAGCATGGACCTTGATACCTGCTCAAAGATATCGTAATTCCTACGGCTGGAGCGCAGCTGGGACTGCACAGCTTCCTCCCCCCAAACACTAATGAGGTCCTGCAATTCGCCAGTGCTCCATGCTGGGGCTCGTTTGCCGCGTGGAGGCATGGTCACCTGTAAAGATTAACTGATTGCACTCCACACCTGGCTGCAGCAAACAGGAAGGAGATTTTTAAAATTCCCGGGGCATTTAAAGGGCGGGTCACCTGAGGCAAGAGCAGTAGAGTGCAAACTGATGAGCAGAGTGGCTGAACAGGAATTCTGGGATAACTCCTTATTCCCTGGAGGACAATTAAAGCGCTGGTGAGTGTCCACATCTGCTGAGCAGCGCTGGATCACCAGCGCTGCACTCCTTATACCCCAACCCGGATGGGTTTTCAGCCAGCGCTGCAACCAGGGAGTTGCAGCGCTGGTTGTGCCCTGCAAGTGTGGACGGGGTATAATTGCAGCGCTGGAAAGCCTCCACCAGCGCTGCAACTTGTAAGTGTAGCCAAGCCCTCAGCTAGGGAATTGCCCAGAACTCAAATGCACACCTCCTCTGGAGTATAAACCCAAAATTGTATTGTCTTGCGCTGCACAAAAAACTATTCCGCATAAGCTCATGAAATTCGTTCCCTCCTTCATGCAAATATGCAAATGAAGCTTAATATACCTAAGACGCTGGTTACAAGTGGTAATTTCTCACCCTAAATGTTGCTTTAGGGCAGATTGCAAAGGTTCTTGAAGACAAGCTGCTTTTGCTTGCAGCTTAAAACTCTAGGAATTTCATTCACAGGTCAGACACCTTTTCCAGCCCGGTCTCAGTCTCCCTCCCCCTTGGTTGTCTTTTCTTAGATGTTTCCAGCAGTCATCCTGGGTGGGGATTCAGTGAAGAATGAACTCAGGTTAAGTCACTTCCCTGCCTTAAATAGCATTTACATATGGTGGGACTCCTTTGTTTCCCAGCTTGATACCCACCCCCTATTAGTGGAAAAATACTAGCAGTCCAAGATGAAATCCAGTACCAGGTGACATGATCACATGACCCTGCAGTGTCAAAGCAGCCATGAGTCAAGGTTGTTTGCATCATTCCAGGAAACTTCTCAGAAAGTTAAGAGAGATAAGCATCTTCAAAGTCCTATTGTTCCCCCTAATGCTACATCCAGGTTGATTGCATTTTGTCTGGTGGGTGCTGCCCAGGTGTAAACAGAGTTGTAATAGGTACATAGACAATATTCCCAACTTCAGATATGAAAATGATATTTTAAATAAATATATGGAGATGTACTTATCTCATAGAGCTGGAAGGGATCTTGAAAGGTCATTGAGTCCAGCCCTGTGCCTTCACTGGCAGGACCAAGTACTGATTTTGCCCCAGATCCCTTAGTGGTCTCCCCTCAAGGACTGAACTCACAACCCTGGCTTTAGCAGGCCAATACTCAAACCACTGAGCTATTGCTCCCCCAAAATACAGTAGAGTTCTCTTGATGTACAAGTAAGAATAATTAGACTCAGAATATCAGGGACCTCAGGAGGTCATCTAGTCCACCCCCCTGCTCAAAGCAGGACCAATCCCCAAACAGATTTTTGCCCCAGATCCCTAAATGATCCCCTCAAGAACTGAACTCATGACACTTGGTTTAGCAGGCCAATGGTCAAACCACTGAGCTATCACCCCCCATTTAATATGCACAAATAGGATAATGCATACAAATAGGATAATCATAGCCAGTATATGATAACGCTTCCAATGATACCTCACATGATCCATCTTGCATAAAACATTTCATCTCTATGAATAATATGGAGTGTAGCATATCACACACCTGCAATCAAAAACAAAACAATGTAAATCTTTGAAGCCTACAAGTCCACTCAGTTCTATTTCTTGTTCAGCTAATCACTCGGAGATACAAGTTTGTTTACAGTTGCAGGAGATAATGCTGTCCACTTCTTGTTTACAATGACGCTTAAAAGTGAGAACTGGCATTTGCATGGCACTGTTGTAGCCGGCATTGCAAGATATTTACCTGCCAGATGAGCTAAAGATTCATATGCCCCTTCATGCTTCAACCACCATTCCAGAGGACTCCATCCACACTGATGGTGGGTTCTCTTCAATAATGATCCAAAGCAGTGCAGACTGACACATGTTCATTTTCATCGTCTGAGTCAGATGCCACCAGCAGAAGGCTGATTTTGTTTTTTGATGATTCAGGTTCTGTAGTTTCTGCATCAGAGTGTTGGTCTTTTAAGACTTCTGAAAGCATTCTCCACACCTCGTCCCTCTAAGATTTTGGAAGAGTCTTCAGATTCTTAAAGTGTGGGTCGAGTGCTGTATATCTTTAGAAATCTGACATTGGTACCATGTTTGGTATTTTGTCAAATCTGCAGTGACAGTGTTACTAAAATGAACATCATGTGCTGGGTCATCATCTGAGACTGCGATAACATGAAATATATGGCAGAATGCAGGTAAAACAGCAGGAGACATACAGTTCTCCCCCAAGGAGTTCAGTCACAAATTTAATTAACACTTTTTTTTAAACGAGTGTCATCAGCATGGAAGCATGTCCTCTGCAATGATGGCCAAAGCATGAAGGGGCATATATTAAACTTTCATATCTGGCACGTAAATACCTTGCAATGTTGGCTACAAAAGTGCCAGGCAAATGCCTGTTCTTACTTTTAGGTGACACTGTAAACAAGAAGTGGGCAGCATTATCTCCTGCAAATGTAAACACACTTGTTTCTCTGAGCGATTGGCTGAACAAGAAATAGGACTGAGTGGACTTGTAGGCTCCAAAGTTTTACATGGTTATATTTTTGAATGCAGTTATTTTTTGTACATAATTCTACATTTGTAAGTTGCATTTTTATGGTAAAGTGTTTGCACTACATTACTTGTATTAGGTGAATTGAAAAATACTATTTATTTTGTTTTTTACAGTGCATATATTTATAAACAAAAATATAAAGTGAGCACTGTACACTTGACATTCTGTGTTTTAATTGAAGTCAAAATATTTGAAAATGTAGAAAACACAATTTATTTAAATATTTTATTAACAGGTCAATTAATCGTGATTATTTTAATCGCACGATTAATCACACAATTATTTTTTTAATCACTTGACAGCCTTAGTTATCAATGGTTCACTGTCACACTGACAAGTCATATCTAGCGGGGTCCCACAGGGGTCAATCCTGGGTCCAGCACTAGTCAATATTTTCATTAGTGGCTTGGATAAGGGAGTGAATAGTATGCTTATAAAATTTGTAGATGATACCAAACTGGGAAGCATTGTAAGCACTTTGGGGCACAGGATTATAATGCAAAAACAACCTGGATGAATTAGAGAAGTGGTCTGAAATCAACAAGATGAAATTCAATAACAACAAGTACTACATTCAGGAAGGGAAAAAAATGCACCACTACAAAATGGGGAATAACTGGCTAGGTGGTAGTACTGCTGAAAAGGATTTGAAGGTAACTGTGAATCACAAATTGAATGAGTCAGCGGTGTTACAGAGTTGCAAAAAAGGTTAATATTCTGAGGTGTGTTAACAGAAAGCTATATGTAAGAAACAAGAGCTAACTGTCCCACTCTACTCGGCCCTGGCAAGGCCTCAGATGGGGTACTGTGTCCAATTCTGGACACCACACTTTAAGAAAGATATGGGTTAATTGGAGAGTGTCCAGAGGACAGCAACAAAAGTCATAAAGATTTTGAAACCTGACCTATTAGAAAGTTAAAAACCTGGTCATGTTTAGTGTTGAGAAAAGACAACTGAGGGAGGGACCTGATAATTGTCCTCAAATATGTTAAGGGCTGTTATAAAGAGGACAATGATCAATTGTTCTTGCCCTACCTTCAATGGACATGAAGAAGTAATGGGCTTAATCTGCAGCAACAGAGATTTCAGTTAACCATTAGGGAGAAAATTACCATTCTAATTAGGAAGTTAAGCTTTGGAATTAGCTTCCAAGGGAGGTTGTGGAATTCTAGGAGGTTTTTAAGAACAGGTTGGACAAACCTGTCAGGGATGGTGTAGGTTTACTTGGTCCTACCTTGGCACAGGGGGATGGATTTGATGACCTCTTGAGATCCCATCCAGCCCGACATTTCTATGATTCTATAATACTTTGGACTACAAAATTAATTAAATATCTAGTCCCACACTGATGTGAGGGTGAATAATGCACATGGGCAATTTCCATTAATATTAATGGAAACGGCCCAAGTCTATCCCCAATGTATCACAGAACAGACTCCTCCACCTTCTGATCTCATTAATTAAAACAGCACATAACTTATACTACAATCTACAATTTTTACTAGTGATTTAAGAGCTTGATGAGTCAGGGGAAGGGCAATTCCTATTATAAGCAAACAACTCATTTTGAACCCCTTTTAAAAATAATTCTCCAAGCTGATAAGCCTAGGAAGATGTCAAAAGAGTCAACATAGAAATCTCCTTGTATGGAATGGGGGGGAACACCACAATTAGGCATTCCTAGATGAACTTTTTTTTGGTGTGGAGGGGTTCGCAAACTCTCCTCTCTCTGCTTGACTGGCCTCAGTCTAAAATCAAAGTGACTGACTCAACTCTAGAAGTGTGTGTTTTGACAGCTTTCATATGCTGCCTTTTCAACCTGAGCCAAATGAACAAATGGCAATGAGTTGGCAAATAATTTCCAATTAAGTCTCTAAGGGGCTTGTGTGCCAGATATGTCCGTGGTAAGTGGCCCTGTCTGCAGGCCCTAGTGTTCATTCTGTCTAATAAATTATTGTTTAAGTTAATTAAATCATGCATTGTGCCATACACCATATATTTGAGAGTCATGTCTTTAAATGTATCATCAGTGATGCAGAACAAGCAGTAGCTTTGAAGTCATGACTATTGCATTGTTATCAACAATAATATTTTACTCCTCCATAGTGTCTTACATCCCCAAAGTATCCCAAAGCCCTTTATTACTATATAAATAGATTACTAAACATACACATCGCACTCTGGAACAGGGGAATTTTAACTTTCACTGCAACATTAATTAGGGATGGAGGAGAAGCTTGAAAATAGCAAAAATGTGTATTTGGTTTTCTCCATTTCCACTGTTCACAAGCCCAGACTGCTTGTGTGATATAGCGTAAGTAAAACTCAGTTTAGGGAAAATACAAATGAATGAATAAATACATGTATAATGTGCTGGACTGGCAAGAGGAATCAAGTAAAATAAAATCCCAGAAGTCCAAGTGTGAATAAAGCACTGTCAGCAGGTTGACATCCTTCAGTAATTTCCTAGACCTCTTTGCAGTTAAGCAGAACAGAAATGAACATTTTGCCACACTCAGCAGGAAAAAAAAAACATGTAAAAGAGCAGCTGACCTAGAATCTTTGCTTTGGAAAAAGGTTTCTCATACCACCCAGGGAAAGTTTTTTTAAAAAATGATACTTTTAATAAATAAAGCAGCGGTCAGAATGATTGTCTCACACTCAAAAACTCATATGTAGCTGTGGGTTCATAGCAGAGCCAATTTTATCCAAAAGTCCAAGATATGTTTGTTAAGGTTCATCAAGCTTTTTGTAAATGTGGACTGAGCTCTGAGCCACTTGCAGGTGCTGAAGGATATAGGTAGAATTTTGAAGAGGCCGGACAAGGCAAAAAAGTACCAAGGCTTGTTTAGTCTTTGCACAAAAGGTGGCAACTTTTTTATCTGCGTCAGATGGACTTTATTTTGAGATTTTAGGGGTTCAATTCATTGAGACCTGGAATACTAAGGGGAAAAAAATTCTCAGGGTCTGAACTCTCCCAAACCAAAAAACCCTTGGGAGCTGAAACCATCCAGTTTTGCAGAGTGTTGGTGGCAACAGGCTAAATCTCCCCACTGAAGTTAATCAGAGATTGATTATAGGAGGCAAATGTTGAGGCTGCAGCTCCAAACGTCTGAAATCTGGCAAAATTCTCCATTGCTGTTGGATGGTCAGATATCAACAATGGCCAAGGTATTGGGTTTTGGTTTATTTTGTTTATATTTTCCTTCTTCCAACTACATCTGGCCTGGGGTTTGTGATTGTTTCTTTCACATGCAAACCATGATATCATCCATGCTTCCGTCAGCGCCAGGTCAGGTTACTGAAATGTGCTCTACATGAGGCTAACCCCGGGGTGAGCAAACTATGGCCCATCAGGGCTTTGGCTCTGGCCCTGAGATTGCCTGCCCTGGCTCCACACCACTCCTGGAAGTGGCCAGCATCACGTCCCTGTGGCCCCTGTGGGAGGGGAGGCTAGAGGGCTCCGCACACTGCCCTCGCCTACAACCACCGCCCCCCACAGCTCCCATTGGCTGGGAACAGGGAACCATGAACAATGGGAACTTTGGGGGAGTACCCGCAGGCAAGGGCATCATGCGGCGCCCTCTGCCCTTCTCCCACCCCAGAGTCTGCAGGGATGTGGTGCCGGCCACTTCCGGGAGTGGCCCAGCATGGTGCGGGGCCAGGCAGGCAGGCAGCCTGTCTTAGCCCCACTGCACGCCACTGCCACCCCGGAGCCATTCAAGGTAAGCGGTGCCAGGCTGGAGCCCGCACCCTGAATCCCTCTTGCACCCCACACCCCAACCCCCTGCCCTGAGCCCCCTGCTGCACCCCTCCTGCACTGAGCCACCTCCTGCACTCCGCACTCCTCCTGCACTCCAATCCCCTGTCCTGAGCCTCATGCCCCCACCTACACCCTGTGCCCGCTCCTGCACCCCACGCCCCCTGCCCTGAGCCCCTTCCTTCACACCACACCCCCTCCCACACCCCAAGCCCCTGCCCCAGCCTACATTCATGGCCCCTAATGCAATTTCCCCACCCAGATGTAGCCCTTGGGCCAAAATGTTTGCCCATCCCTGGGCTAACCCATAACTCCACACAGAAACAGAAGC